>NW_021604591.1:9269198-9342474 GCF_004785775.1 Grammomys surdaster
GAGGGGAGGGGAGGGGAGGGGAGGGGAGGGGAGGGGAGGGGAGTGGAGAGGAGAGGAGAGGAGAGGAGAGGAGAGGAGAGGAGAGGAGAGGAGAGGAGAGGAGAGGAGAGGAGAGGAGAGGAGAGGAGAGGGAGCAGGCACACATATGTCACCAGGGTTTTGGAGGCTAGAAGGCAGCTTTCAGGAGTTGGTTCTCTCCTCCTAACATGTGCATCTTGGTGATTGAACTTTGGTAGTCAGGCTTGACAGCGTGTGGCTTTACTTGCAGAGTTGTCTCACCAGTCTCTGGTACTACTAGGATTGAATACTACTGTCTTTGTATCTAATAGTAGTTTTCAGTCTTTACCATAGCCTCTTGGTTTACATAGCTGAGGATATGTCAGGACTTTGGTCGTTTATCACACCTACTGTCTTCTACTGGATGTTGCTATTCACAGAGGTAATATGAGCTTTTAGGGAAAAGAACCCTTGTTTGAGGCATGTAAGAGATAGAAAAAATCTGTGAGTTCTTCCTACTGGCACATATTCACAGTAGAATATTTACCTTCGGTCACCGATGTAGGAATTTTTTTTCTATATAACTGACAAGTTCACTAACATTAGCTTGAATACTTCAATTAAATTCTGAAATTATCCACCCATTGAGAGCTTCAGTCCCACAAGGCCATACCATAGCTGACTCTACATGCCACTTGCAAGTAATAGGAGGCCACCAGTGGTTCTGCCTCCTCAACCACCCAAATGAGTTTTGATTACTTTGTCAGAGTGACTTGTGGATTTCTGCAACACTCTTAACTTGCATTAAGGAGTTTATTATAAAGAATCTTACAGGGATACAGATAAAAAGATACATAGGCAGATATCTCTTGGGAGGTCCACAATAAGACTATGCTATCGCCTGTTGTACCTTAATCCACATAATAAGAAACTGGAAACTTTCTGATTGCCATTTTCAATTCTGTCCTTTCAAGTTCTTGGGTGGCTTTGTTACAAAGGCACGATTGATTAGATCACTAGCCATGGATAGTCAATTCATCTTTTGGCCTCTCATTTCCACAGATGTTGGAAGACAGTGAACAGCTATAGCTTCTAACCCTGCAGTCACCTGGCTGTTTGCCTCAGCAACCACTCTCTTACTGAGGTCATCTGAGTACCCAACAAATGATTTCTCATTAGAATGAAGGATATGCCTCTCTCTCAGGAAATTCTAAGGGGCTTAAGAACTGTTTGTTAGATGTCACCAAGCAGGAAGTTACAGAAGTTTCTGTGTCAGGAACTGAGGTCAGAGATGAAATATCAAAACAGATGTCTAGTTAGTGCTCTCATCTGCAAGGATTATTTGTATGATGAAGTACAGGTAGATATATAGACTTCTTTCTGTTTTATAAGGACTTTATCCCATTGGTCTAGATTAGAAAGTATCAGTCTGACTGAGGGTTCCCAGCGCCTGCTGTAGGAGAAAGTCCATTCCCACAGTCTGAGCGTCAGATGGCTTGCTTTACTTTCTCACCTGAGTGGTAAAAGGGCTGGCCTTTAAATTTTATGGGATGACACCTTAAAGTCCACACTCAAAGACCAATTTGAATTGTGGTATTATTTTAGGTTGCCTTGCTCCAAATACATCTCTTCTTCGTGTTTATCATAGCTGCATGGGCATTTATGGCACTCTGAAGTGCTTCAGAGAAAATGGAGAATTCTAATACTGCTGATTAACTCTTTGATGTCTACAGTCATTTTCTCACTGCCTGATTATAAGGCTTGGTTTAATTTACTCTATACATAATGTTTACTGCTGTACATATGGTACCCCATTTTGGGAAACTATACCCAGAACAGGCATTTTTGTTGTGCTGGAGCATGGAATATTTCCTTCACAGAGAGAAAAATTATAAAAAGCCAAGAAATTAAATCAACTTGACAAGAAATACCCCTCATATTTGCATCTTGTTGAGAGAGCCCATATCGCTTCTCCTTGTCCTTGTTTAGTTTATCTGTTTCCTTCTTTAAAAAAAAAAAATAGGAAGGTCTCACTCTGTAGGCCAGGCTGGAGTTAAATTTGCTATATAGCCGAAGTTGCAACAGTCCTTCTGCTTCAGCCATACCATGCCAGGTTCACTTATTTATTTACTTAAAAAAAATTAGACAGTGTTTCATGTAGCCTTTCACAAGAATAATCTTGAACATCTGCTCTCCATGAATTCTCCTCTCAAGTACTAGGATCACAAACATGCATCACCAAGCCAGGCCTGACCCAACTTACTTTAAAAGCCTCATGATAATCATCTGGTTATATGCTTAAAGGGTTTAGTTGTTTTCCCCAAATCAAAGGCAGAGTAGGAATTGAGAAACAAGGAGGAATGAGGTCGGTCACACAGTTACCTAACTTAGGCTTCTCTTTGACTGTCTTTGAAAGAAAAATACCGATTGAGAAACCAGGAACTCCTTGAGGAAGGGACTTTGACGGCTTCCCAAGGCAATTAATAGAATTCTCCCTCCTCTTTCACTCCTCTTTACCTCCTCTTCCAAGATAAGTTCTCTTCTTTTCGCTCAGCTGATGGTACCATAATCAGATAGTTTTAGGGTTTTTTTTTTTAAATGAATCAGAATCAATGATTATGTACATCTAAACATTGATATTGAGTTTGTGCTACAAACTGAATGTTCTCAAAAATTTGAAGATCCCAAGGACAGACTCATTCAGACTAGTATGAGAGTTACTTGTCTTTAGTACCAGTATTAGGTTAAAAGCAGGGAAATTAAGAGTTTGAAGCTGACCTGGGCTAGACAGAAAGAATCTGACTCTGATCAGAAAACAATTCAAACCAAATCACTTTATTTAGAGCTGTGCATAAACACATGCGTGCTTGCACACACTTCCCGACCACCCCCCCAAAAATACCAAAACCAAAAAACCAAAAGCAAAACCCAAACCCCTCTGGCAGACAGCAGATCTACTTAGGATGTTTCGTGCAAATTCAGTGGTCAAACTGTGCCATGCATTCCAAAATTAGAAGCAGCTCTCAGTGATTTCTTTTGATTTTCAGATTCCTGAGTGCTAAGAGAGTTTAGGCTTAAAACCTGAGAAGTCACTGAGATATCCAAGCTAACCAGCTCTTCAACTCCTAGTCCACAATGCCCATTTGTGCTTGGTGATGTGTGAGGGACAGAGAAGAACAACTGTCCCTGATACCTTATGACATTTGTTTAGTCTTTTTTTTTCCTTCGTTGTCTCTTGACCATCTTGATAATTCTCCAGAGACTGATTACTATTAAAAAGTGTTTGTTTTCATTTTTTGCTTTGTTTTGTTTTTTAAACAGAGCAAAGTGTTGAATTTCCAATAGTAAAATTAAAGTTTGTACCAAGATGAAGCTTCTGAGTACCCAAGTGGACTAACTGTGAAGCTTGTCCTTTTTAATAACTGTAGTCTTTAAAATTAGTACACTTTCATCTTAGTGTACAGCTTTTATTAACACTCCCTTAATGGGAATAGGATAAGGTAAATATCAATTATTAATGAGTCCTGACTTTTTCTATAATAAGCATTATAATAAGCGTCCTGGTTAATATAATCACCATGTTTTTCTTCCTTAAGTCATGCATATGTGTGTCCAGTCTCAGACATAAAGATGAATTTTGTATGCGATTTTGATAGGTTTTTTTTTGTTAGTCCTATGAGGGATGGGGGGATGTGAAACATTTTCACTTTATCTGGGGGACAGCTGATTAAATGAAAGAGATGAGCCATCTTGCCTGGAGGATTTGGTGAGAATTAGTTGACCAGACTGTGCCAAGTGTTCCAGAATCAGAGAACTATTTATTCTGAACAATTTGGAGATAAGAAAAGGTTCTGTTATCAGATCTGACCAGAAGTACTTGTCAGAAGTTTGAATCATTAACCAGTCACAGCACCATCTTCTTTCCTTCCCTCTTCCATAGTTTCTATGTTTTATGTGAGTTTCTATGTTTTACATGAGTACGATAATCCCATTTAACTGCTAGGGGCAGAAATTTCTATATGTTTGATTCCTTCAATTTCAAAGAGGATCAAGTTGCCTTAAATAGCTGCAGTTTAAACCCCAGCTCTGAAAAGGACTAAAGGGCAAAGCAAGGTAGGAGTTGTGGGAGACCAGAATAACCTGGGAGGGAGAGCACAGAGTTCCATTTGCCAGGGAAGTCAGAACTAATGGAGCATCCCTTACTCTGAGCCATTTCTTTGGACCCTCCCTTTATATCTTCAGGCTTAGATGAATGTGCCCTTAAGCTGTATCTGTTGGTGTCCAAATGACAAGCTTTAAGGGATTAGATAAGTTGTGATCTACTAACTTCAGGTAATCATGGATTACCTTAGAACTGGGTTACTGTTGCTCCTGGAGTACATTCTCTGAGCACTTGCACAGTCTGTAAAAGCATTCTCAACAATTTTGTCAACTTAGGTGTAATATCAAGATTCAGAATCTATTGCAGGACAGGACACACACATTAAATATGCCACGAAATCTTACCAGATATCTTTCTAATTCAAAGTTGAGGGGGAAAACTAACAACTTTGAGTCTAATTTCTTTTACATCTTAAGTCTTTTTTTTTCTTGTCACAAAGCTTCTCTTCCAAAAGGTATTTCATATAGGCAAGAGGAATAATGGGTATTTCTTAGTGAAATGTGAGCCAGAAAAAGAAAAAAAGCCAACTGGGTTAAAGGAGGCTGGTTACAACAGACCATGTTGGTCTACTAGGAGTCTAGTTCTAACCTCATTGTTACTTTCTTAGGTAAAATAGATGATCATTTTTCAGTGACTGTAGAGTGAATGGAGATTGAAATATCATGAGTATTGCAGTAGCAACTGATGGACAGAAGACTAACATAGATCCATGAAAATAGAACTGGTGATGGCAAACTATTGCTGCCACCTCAAATCCCTCTATCTCTCTTTTAGGAGAAATTTGTATGAATTAATTTCTTCTATAGCTGCACTGTCAATTGAGTAGCTGTGAAGCAGACACTTCCAAAGACACCCTCCAAAGCCAGATCTCTCCTCATAGAGAGTCTTCCCCACTCTCTCTAGAAATAAACACAGCTTGAGATAAAACAGGTATTAGAATAAGAGTGTTTAGTTTTCCTCAAACTAAAGGACCTTGAATCTGAATCCACCTCTCATATTTTCTTTAAATAGCAGTAGCACCAATCATTTTGTAGGAGTTTGACAAACTTGGGAATGTGGTGCAATAATTGGCAATTGCTCAGAAATGTAGACTTTCTAAGGAAAACTTCAGCAGCTGTTAGGAACACAATGATCTAGAGCTGAATTAAATACCCCCAAGACATAAATATGGACCTAAATACTTCCCCCAAGAACAGCTTTCAAAATACTAGAGGAACCATGCAAGCTACCAAAGAAAGGAAGTAATCAACTAGCTATAATGCCTATGATCTACATCAACGATCAACAGGGCCCAATGACTCTGGATACAGTAGTTTATGCAGTATGTTGGCAATAACAAACAGCTCTCTAATTGGATATAAGACCTGTTCCACAAGAGGGAAACCATGCTTGGTATTGGAAACTTCTCTTTGCAATAGATGAAGAACACTACAGAAAACCATAACCAATCCAAATGAAGAGGGTGGACCACAGTCACAAAGGATACATCCACAAAACACTCCCACACTTAAGGCTCAGAGAACATTATGGAAGAGGAAGCAGAAAGACTGTAAGAATCAGAGGCTCAGGGAATTTATTGTGAGAGTGAGTGTCCTACTTGCAAAGTCTCACTATCATAAGCCCCGAAATATGAGTGTAATGTCATCAACAAGCATGCCAAACTGCATGAGGAAAAACCTGTGAGGCTTCAATTCTATACAATGAAGTGTAGGCAACTGAGCAAAATTGAGAGCAGGAGAGGTAGTCATTCATACCATTTGGTGGTCCAGTGGCAAACAATCTTCCCTGAAATGATACCTACAAGTAACAGTATACAAATTCAACAAACCTGTTGATACACATATAAATATGTGTGTGTGTATGTGTGTGTGTGGTGTGTGTGTGTGTGTGTGTGTGTGGTGTGTGTGTGTGCATTATAGGAACTTGTATATATGTATATTTAGGTATATGTATATTTGGCTACATATACTTGCAATAACAATTAGTGATAAAGGAGGGCATGAATGAATTTGAAGGAGAGGAAGGAGGGGTTTGGGGGAGGATTTGGAGGGGGGAAAAGAGTAGGGAGACATGTGGTAATTATAGTCTCAAAACAATAACAAAAGATAACTAAAAGAATGCGATGCTGTGCAAAAGTTAAAGACAGCAACTGAAAAGCACAGCATGCAATAGCAGAATTCCATAGGGAGAAAGTAGTTCTAAGGCACTTGGTGTTATTCGTTATTGGAATAAATCAGGAGAGGGTGATAGAGGGTTCTAGAGGCTTCATAAGCACATTTATCTGTCACATCATCACCAACAAGGGGGTATCTGTTACTCGTCTCCCACTATTCAACTACTATTTTCAACCAGTTCCACTTAGTTCCACCTGACATGTCACTCATCTGAAGAAGGAAGAGGTAAGGCTTTGGCTGGGCTCTTCTAAGATGTTCTTGAATTTATAAGAGGATTTGTCTAAGACTCAGAGGCATGCGCTGGAATGTGGAGTGGCAAGTATGTATATTTATGGATCCAGATGACTCTACTTGCTACATATTTGCCAGGTGTGTAGGGTTGACTCTGTCAATAGTGAGTAATGGATTTAGAGACTTACTTTCTATATCTTGTCTCAAACTCTTCAAATGTGAATTTCTTTCCTTTGTTAGAGACAGAGTCTAATTATTTATCCTGAGTTGTCCTTGAGAGTGCTTTGTAGGTCACACTTATGTGGAAATTTCTGTGATCCCATTACCTCAGCTTTTCCAGAACTGAGATTATAGGAATGTGCCATCACACCTGAATAGTAGCTTTTTGAAGATTAATTGTGTTATGACTTGTCTATGTGTATGTGTGTATGCTTGGTACCCACAAAGACAAGAAGAGGGTCTCTTATAACTGGGTTTATCAACAGTTGTTGCCATGTGCATGATGGGAACTGAACCTAGGTCACTTGCAAGAACAGCAAATACTATTACAACTAAATCAGCTCCTTCTTACACTTATTTTTTAAAGTCTTCATTAGTCAGCCTGTTTTCAAACCTTCATTCTCAATAATTGTCTTTTGAACTGCCTATCAATTTTAGTGGAATTAAATCACTATTTGAACAGTGTTTCTCAAGATTCCTGAGGGTTTTTGCTGGGGGTGAACTTACATTTTTACGTATGTAACTCTTGATTTTCTCACTTGATTTGAGCAGCTGTATCTATTGAATGCCCATTAACCAAAGGCAGTTGTTCAATACTCACAATGATATAGCCAGATACTATTTCTTGATCCCTTTCTGTCCTGAGCAAAGATAGACAGAAATAAAGCTAGTTGTGTGTGGTTCACTAGATGTAGGAGTGAAGAACTGAAAGGAAGGTGGTTTGAAAGATTTTTTCCCCAGTGGAGGTTCTAAGCAACCAGTGAGCCATTTTTCTAGCTCCATTTCTTCTCATGTGATTCCTGCCTCTTTAGGATAAATGCATTAGTACATCTTTTCCTCTGTTTGATTCTTCAGAAAAACTCTTAAATCTTCTTAAGAAGAATTTGAATATTTTGTAGATTTTTCCCTCTTTATAGAACCATATTTTCCCCTTTGAGATCAGATCAGAGTTTTGCCACCATGATGATGAATGTAACTAAAGAATTTTTCAGTGTTCTAAGAAAGGACACCTGACCATTAAAGACATGTGGCATGTAAGCCCTCAATCCCACAGATAAGCACTAGTTAATCCATTAAGTATACAGAGTTGTCTCTTCAAAGAGAGAGGTATACAACCTGTTTTAAGCCCATAAGGTTGGAATTAGAATTTGTTAACAGTCTGGTGACCTTGGTACTATCTGTGTGCCTATACCCAATCCTGTCCCAGACCCTTATCATAAAGTTATTTCTTTTCAGCCTGTTTCCTTAGTTAGTCTGTAGAATCTATCTTTATGAAAGGTGTCACTTGTACTTTATAAGAGTTTCCAGGCAGTTTTGAATACCTAGAGCTTTGTTGTGTGTACTGGACTGAGTTAAATATTACAGGACACATTTCTCCAAATTGTATGGTGCTTATATATGCATAAAACAATCCACTCAGAGTCAGACTTTCAAAGCTTGAACTAACACTGGCTACTGAGTAGTGCTGAAACGAACTGACTTCTTGCATCTCTCAAATTGACACTCTGCTGACCCTGTGGGTCACAGTCAGCCTCATGAAAAGACATGCAGGGGCATTGTTCTCCAGGTAACTTAGAGTACACAGTTGCCAGAGTCTCAAGCAAGCTTAAGCATATGCTAATCTGGTTGGCTGGGTAGAGGCACTGTGTTCTCCTTCTAGGAACTCTTTCATAGTCATCAAACAACTTGCGCTCTGTACAAAGCAAAACAAACAAAAACAAACAGAAAAACAAAACAAAAAAACAACAAAAACCCAAGTACCCCACACTTTTGTAAAAATATATTTGAGTGTATCTCCAGCTACACCATCCAGCTATTCTGTCCTACAAAAAAGGCAGACATCATTGGGTCATTTTTGAAACAGTTTAACTTTTCTTCTCTGCTTATGTGTCACAGTATATATCTATCCTTTCATGATATTCCTCTCTCATGAAATAGGGAAACACATTGTTTAAACAGGTATGATCTGTTAACTGTGTTCTATTGGATTTATAGTAGAAAATGTGATTATTTACAATGATATAGGTTTAATTGGGTAAAATAGACAGGAAGTGCTGAGCTAATACCTTTAAATGTCTTGTCTTATGCAATTAATATTTCCTTGTGCTTGAACAGTTGGAAGAAAGCTTTGTGTTCTTGACTGCTGTCACACTTAATGAATGATTTTGTCAAGTCATTTCTTTCTGCTCTGTTTGATTGATAGCTAAATTCTGGTCTTCCAGCTTATGTAAAAAGTGTTAACTGTGCCTTTCAGCTTGTAGGCAAGGGCATTTGAACCATTCTAGTAGACAGCTTACAGAGGAATTATATTGCCTGTTTAGTAGAGGGGTCAAAAAATGTGACACTGTTCATCAGGGATACAAATTACTGGGACCATGAGCTAATGAAAGTAGTATTGATGTGTCCTTATACTTACTGAATGATACCAAAATTACAATAGTCCTAGTCCCACTTGCTGAGACAACAAGCTCTCAGCTATGGATAATCTTCTGTTTATGGACAGTGTAACAGATATATGAGGATGAATGTAGCTTGATCCTAGTAGGGATAAGATTGAGAATCAAAGTTAGAGTGTTGGGTTAGGTGTGATGGTATACACCTTTAATCTTCATACATGGGAAGCATAGGCAAGCAGATTTCTGTGAATTTGATTCCAGTGTGGTCTACATAGGGAGTTCCAGGATAGAAAGAAGGACCACATAATGAGACCCGGTTCAAAAAGACAAAAATAAAACTGCTATATTGTCTGGATGCTATTGGGCAAGTTTTCCTTTCAAAAATCTCTAGAATGAAGCAGATGTGGATCCACCTCTACCACTGAAGGCTTGACAGTTTCCTTATATGTTATAAATATCACAGCAAACCATGAAACATGGATCCCCAGACATTTCTGGGAGGAATCTCATGTTCTTTGGTTTCAACCGAATCAGAAGCCAGAGAAATCCAATTTACTAACCTTGTTACAATTTTCTATTTTAAAATAATTTACAAATCAGTGATCCACAATTGTATAATAGTAAATATGTTGTCTTTATTTGTTCATGGTGCCAGGGTCCCCTTGGAAGCTAAAATCTGTAGATGCTCTCCCCTCTTACATAAACTGGCATTATAGTCTCCTTTAATGAAGCAGCTTTCTGAGACAATCTTAGCTTGTCCTTATTTTTTGATTGGGAGTTTGAACGTGTACTCTTTATTCTGGGTGAGTCAAGTGTTATATAGTTTTTATCATGAGAATATCCAGGGAATCACTTTCAGGTTACTTTCAATACCTAATACAATATAAATGTTATATAAATAATAGTGATAATACTCTTTAGGGAATAATGATAAATGTGTTCTGTACTTTCGGAGTACAGATATATTTTTAAATGTTTCCAATAAAAATGTATATGTATTGTTTTTTAAAAAATCTTTATATAATGTGTTAGATACTTATGAGATTTTTTAACAAAATGTGTGCCCGTGTTTCTTCCTTTCTGTCTCCCCCACATTCTACTTCTCCTATTCCTCTTTGTAACTCCCACCCCCAGACACTTCCTCTTTCAAGTCTCATGTGTCCTTTCACTTACTCTTCATCTTCCCTAATGGTCAATTCATTTCTATTAGGCAAAACTTGGCTATGATAGACATGTTCTCTCTGGATACATCTATTTCTGTATGCCTCTATCTCTGCCTCTGTGTGTATATCTATTAATCATCCATCTATCTATGTATCTGTCTATCTATCTATCTATCTATCTATCTATCTATCTATCTATGTATCTATCTATCTATCTATCTATCTATCTATCTATCTATCTATCATCTATCTACCTATCTATCTATCATCTATCTATCTATCTATCTATCTATCTATCTATCTATCTATCATCTAGGTTATGAGTCAAGTTTTTTCCAAAGTCTTAAAGTCTCAAGTAGTCAGAAAATGTCATGTAATCTTTGAGATGGCCAGAATCATCTCTGTACCTCACTTTACTACCTAGAAGAACTTGTTCCTAAGTATTTCTCTAGTTCCATTCTTTAAGAGCTATATGAATATAAGTTAGCCCCTTAATTGTTTTGCGTCAGTTCTCTTACCTCTGAAGTGAAGAAAATGGTGCAGTGTGTGTGTGTGTGTGTGTGTGTGTGTGTGTGTGTTCATCCATGTGAATTCATGTAGGGGTCTAAGCAGAACCTCTGGTGTCTTCTTCAATCTATCAATCTCATTACCTTGAGACAGGGTCTTAAGGAAACTGAGCTGAAAAGCTCACGTTGTCAGCTAGGCTAAGCTCCTGGGGTCTGCCTGTTCCTATATCGCAATGCTGGGTACAGGTACATGCAACCATATAGGAGAACATGCAATTATGCTCAGTTTTTTCTGTGGATGCTGCCAAGTCACATGAATTCTTTCAAGCTTGGACAGTAAATGCTCTCACACTCTGAGTCATCTTGTCACCTCCATAGCCTGCTCTTTGAATGAAGATAAATTTTCTAACACTTTAGAGCAGTGACACAAAATAAGAAGCTCTAGACAATGATTGTTAATGTAAAATATAAACACCCAGTCTGTCTCTTCTTGCCGTCTTCACTAACTCTTTTTTCATGTGTTACATAAAGTCAGTACTTTGTGAATACAGCCTCTATTCCCACAACCTTTCCCTGGGTCCCGTATGCTGAACCTAGCTGTTGTGGTCTCAGCTTTCTGCAAATATTTTTCTGCCACCAAGTCAAGCTGCTGCACCTGCTGGACTGAGGCCATCTGGAGATCTTCAGTAATCGCTCCCATGAACCCAGAGGCAACCTTTTATTGTCTCTTCTCATGAAAGCAATTACCCTTGCCCATCATATAGGAAAAAGAGGACTTTAACTCAGACCTGTGTGAGCTGGGGCAGAAAATGAAATCAACAGATGGAACTAAACACCTGCTCCTGGCCTTCTGGTACAGCTCTCATTGAAACAACTTTTTAACTAAAGATGATTTTTAACCTATACAAATAAGAAATTATAGCCTTGGTATTTTTAAAGAAGATTCATGACTACAGAATGGAACATGGCCTGGTTTCAGAAATAAGACTGCATTGAAATGACACCAAACTAGTCAGCTAAATACTCAAAAGACTATTTCCAGGACTTCTCTTCCACATTCCCTGACAAGGTGACTCGATAACCACTAAAACTTATTCTCATTAAATACATGCGTAATCAATCACTTATTGTCATGCTAGTGTATTGGAATAGCACCCAAGGGGTATAAACAATAGCAGTTCTTGCTCAAAAGTCTGTCTGCCTTCCCCTATGACTGGCCTTGGTTCTTGGTGGCTCTGACTTGATATAAGATTCCAAATCTGTTCTGTTCTGTTCATCACATTCGCCACCCTTCTTCTCCTTCAGATGGTTATCAAATGCCTCAGTTTTTTTTCTCTTGCTGTGATAAAACACTCTGGTAAAGCAAGTTAATTCCATCTGAGAGACTTGTTTCCTGACTTTTGTTCTGTCTATTTGTTTCTGCTATCCTGGAGGTCAAAGACGGGATCTGAAGAAACTCAATCAAGGCATCTGCACATAGGTGCTCCAATAATGGATGGTTGTATTTTAACTGAACTGGCAGAACCTCAATTTCATGGTTTTAGTGGGAGGATGAACACAAGGCCTGATGAGCTATTCATTTTTTTCTTTAGGTTCTTGGTCCCATTAAGATTCACATGTGTCCCAATTAAAATGATTTTGCTTTGTGGAATCATCAAGATGATGACCAATGAATCTCATATTTCTCTTAGAAAGAATACAAATCAAGCAAACATGATGATTATCTTCTTAGCACTTTTCCTTTGGGTTCATGGATACCCTCTGTTCACCAGTGCCATAGCAGGCTGGATCAGTACCTTTAGCATTATGGGAGCCTGTGCACTTGAGGCACCTTGACTTATTAACGTGGCTTTGGGTGGATTATTGCATTGACTAATTACCAGAACTGACCTTCACACTGGCTAAAATTTGCTTGACTTAATGAGGCTCAATTTTTGTCAAGCCCTCTAGGCTGGATGGCTGCTGGCCCAGTCACTTCGTTGCTTTGATCTTTCATTTTTAATAATAATTATAGCACAAAGCTTAAGGAACTGTGGTAAAATATGTCAGCAATCATGAAAAGCCTGGGGCAGCTACATTCAAGGAAAAATATTAAGCCTTCAGAATCTTGAGCCTTATTTGAATCATATTCTTATACACCCAACTTTGACCTTGTTGGCTCTGCCTTACATTGTAGTATTAAAAAAAAAAGTTAATAGTGCAATTCTTAGTGGGACTGTTCTAAACATGTCGGTGATGGGACAGATACTAAGTTGCCAGATCTTTTAGTAAAATATTATCAGCCCATCCTAGACTCGGTGTTCACTTTAATTCTAAAATTCAAGGTGGTTGTGAGTTTCTTAGAGACATAGATAATTATACCTAAAGAAAGCTCCCATTTGAAGGATGTCTAGCAAAAAGCTTTTATCCCATAGGAAATAGCAGGGTTGATGAATACTAGCTGCCTAGAGCACCGTGCTAAGAAAGATTTAGGAAGCAGATTTGAGCTCAGCATAAATGTGCGCTAGAACGGACTGATCATGTCTGATGTGGCACAGGAAGGAAGAGAGGCATGCTAGCCATTTCTGCCCTGGCTCATAGAGTCTAGACTTGTCCCTTTCAAAAAACCCTCATGATATAGGTATTTCATTTTGAATTTATACATTTTTCCATTTTTTCTCATTTTCTACTCATGCTTGAATCTCCAAGTTTCCATTCTCTCCCCCATCCTACCGACTCTGTTTATTTCTCTTTCACACATTTTCCCTTTTTTCCCTCAGGACTTAAACTTATGACTCAGTTTCCCCAGGGGGATAAGATTATAGATATACACTTCCATACCAGGCTACATTTTGTTATTTTTGACCTTTTCTTTGTGGATGGGGGAAGGTAAGGCTCAGTACATGAACACCTTGTTTGTGTCTGCTTGGACTTCTCTATGAGTCTTGGTCTAAGTCATTAAAACGGTTTTGACTTTCATTCTTCAGGCCATGTATTGAATTTCTTTTCCTATTTTGATTTGTCCTCTTTTCTCACATCCCTTAAAGCTCTCACAAATCGTGTTTTGACTTTTTCCTTCTCTTTTCCTTGTAAGGCACTTGATATGGTGTTCACTTTGCCTTTTTTAAAAAAAATTGACTATTTCTAATTTTGCCTTGGAATATTAAAATGTAATTCTTAGTTACTTTCTTTATAAAGATTGTGTGTGTGTTTGTGTGTGTGTGTGTGTGTTTGTGTACATGTATGGTGCCCAGGAAGGTCAGTCTCTTATGTGGACTTTCTCCTTATATTATCTTTCTTGTTCCTGTCAAGTTTTTTGTCGTTTGGTTTGTAAATTTACATCCACTTTTCCCTTTTTTATGTGAAGCTCTGCTCTGCCAGGATCTATGGTATGTTAGTTTGAATTGTCCCTTGCCTGGTTTCCTTCAGGTCAAGTACTTAGAGTACAGGTGGCTGTGGCTCATCCAATATAGATGCTGGGAACTGAACTCCATTTTTTGCAAGTACAGCAAGTGCACTGAAATCACTGAGTCATTTCTGCAATTTTAATTTTTAGAGGGGTTCTTATACTGTAGTTCTGACTGGCCTCCCATAGGACTCACTATCTAGCTTCTCAAGTTCATGGTAATCATCCTACCTGGACCTTTCAAGCACTGAGATCAAATGATGCCTAGTTCCTAGTTGCTTCTTACAACAATTTGCATTCTTTCACGTCTATAAAGTCTTTTATTTAATTTGAAATGCTATATTACCTTTATTCAAGGATACTATTTTCATCTGTTTTATTGGCATATCTTTCTATTATAGTTTCAATGTATATAGGGACAATCTACTCTTTGCAGCTTTCTGTGATATTTAACTTTCCTCATTTCTGTAAGCAAATTCTGCCTGAGAGTTTAGCAAGAGTTGATACAGATACAGATGGTTTGTCTAGCTTCACAGAGCTCCTTCTTCAGCTACTTTTTGTAGGCATTAAGAATATTGTGGCTTGGTTCGTGGGACAAGCTTCCTAATTTTCCTGTGGCTTACTCTTTATGGAGACTTTCACATATCTGTTTCTCTTGTCCCTGAAAGTTATTTTTAATATATCTCCACTCATATCTTCTCTACATGAATCACCAATGCTCTTGAAGCAGCTTTGGCAGATTAGTTTGAATGTTCCTTGGGTCTGAGGGGGTTTGATGCCCCAGTGTAGGGGAATGCCAGGGCAGGAAGGCAGAAGTGGGTGGGTAGATGGTGGAGAGACAGGGGGAAGGGGTATAAGATAGGGGGTTCTAGAGGAGAGAACTGGAAAGGGGACAACATTTGAAATGTAGATAAAGAAATTATTTAATAAAAGAAAGAAAAAGAATGAAATGTTCTTTGTAAGGCCTCTTTTTTTGCTGTTTCTTTTCCTTGCCCAGTCAGGACTGAATGCAAGTGATTTTACTAGTCTGAGTCCTAGCTCTTTCACCTGGTGAGCTTTCTTAATAATGCTCTCTGTGTTTCATAATATTGTTGAGTGGCTTCAACAACACAATATTGAAAAAAATTATTTGAGTTTTGTTATATGATAAATATCCCTAAAAGATGACATTACAAATAACGAATATCATTTCCCAGAAGTAATTTTATACATTTTTTGCCAAACAGGTATTGTAGTGACTTTTAGTTCACATAGGCTTTCTTGTATTTTACAAGAAGAAATGTCAAAACACTTCAGAGGGAAGCCAAACCAGCTCACACACATGCAAATACATCCTTTATGCTAATTAGTGCCCAGAAGAACAGGGCTTCAGTCACACCACTTCTTCTGACCAGTCACAGTGGGTATGTCACATTGTCAAAACTCTCCCACATCGCCCTGGCTGGATGTTAATAAACTGATGTGGGAAGTGTACAGATTGTTTAACATCGTCTCTTGTGTTTATTCTTATTTGTAGCCCATATACATTTGGATGATAATGAATAAAATAGAAGCAAGATGATTGTTCAGGGATAGTTTTATTTTGTTTTTATGCAGCTGCCCCACTTATTTTAATAGTGTGGGAATGGTGTATAATTATGCATTGTTAGATGATTCGGGTTTGTTTATTCTTACCTTGAAACATAATTCTAAGTATTTTTTTTCCTGGAACATAACAACTTCATCACCATAGCACCTGGGCTAGAATATTTTTATGATTGTCAGATGTTTCCTCTTTTCCCTTTATAAAGCACAAACAGTGGACATGAAAAGGGCAGGAGGCCACACAGTGCTAAAGTTTCAAGGGTGGCACCAAGGTTCAGCATCTCATGTGAAGTTCTCCACAATGGCTAGTTGGTACCTAGAGGTCTCCACTGCTGAGAAGCCTGGACTCTTGCACTTCACCAGGACTCTGAGTTCTTAGAGCAGAATAGACCGTGAAAGATGAGAACAAACCTTTGGTCAGTGTTTTGAGCTACAGTTTGTGTATGTAATTATTTAAGAGGTACAATGTATATAGTCTGTAAGCAGACATACATCAATCTACCTCGTTTTCTTTTATATGATAAGAGAAAATTTAAAAGGAAGTTGGATTATTATTGTTTCAGCTGCAACCCTGTTTCTGTGATCATTATCCAGACCAAAAACAACTGAGGGGAGAATGCGTTTGTTTAACTTACAATTCCAGGTTATGGTCAATTATTGTGGCTAACTCAAGGCAAGAGGAACCCTAAAGAAACTAATTCTATGTAGTCAATAGCAGAGAGATGATGAATAGTTTCTTAGTTCTCATTATATCCTCCTCCACATTTACATAGTCCAGAATTCCCTGCCTAGGGAATAGTACTCCCTACGGTAGCCTGGGTCTTCCCATATCAATGAGCACAATCAAGAATATTCCTCACAGGTAACTCTAAGCATCAATCTGATCTAGACAATCTCTCATTAAGACAGTTTTCCAGCAGATAATATGTTGTGTCATCTTCCCAATTCAAGCTAACCATCACAACTATTTACATTGTAATGAAAGTGTGACATTGTTTTAGGAAGATTGACAGTGCTATTCCTAATGTCTATCTGCTTTTGTTTTTAACTGCAGCTTCGGAAAGCTGTGATGGATCACATATCAGATTCTTTCTTGGAAACCAATGTCCCCTTGCTGGTTCTCATTGAGGCTGCGAAGAGTGGGAATGAGAAGGAGGTGAAGGAATATGCCCAAGTTTTTCGTGAACATGCCAACAAGCTGGTGGAGGTAAGTCACAGACCTGGAGCCTCAAGTGTCACAATACAAGATATAGATATACGATATTTCTCTGCATATGGCTCTTGAAGTTTTAATAGACTGCTGCTTTGTGGTTTTCTTAAAAAAAAAACCCAAGTACTAGAAGCTTTTATGTCCCTTCACTTTCTGAGTATTCTCCTCTCAGAGGACACAAGTGATTAGCCACCCTCCTTTGCTGTGTGCCATGACTCTTCATATGGTGAAACATCTCTGCTCAGTTTTCTGAGTAATAGGCAGAGGCTGGAATTGTAGTAGTGAGGATTTGCTAGTACTGAATGGTAGATTTGACTAGAAGGAGTGGAATTAAAATTTCCAGATGGACAATTTAGAATGTGTTTCCTTTTTACCCTGTACATTGCCTATCCCACTGCATGCATTGAAACCTAGATTGTGTGAGTTTTACTGGAGAGGCATGAACAAATGTCTGTTGACTCCAGATAGGGCTCTAAGGACAGACCAAGGAAATTATTTCATCTAAGCCTGGCTTGCAGAAACAGTGAGACTTTGGGGATTACTTACAAAAACTTAGAGAAGGACTTTCCTTCAGGTGCTTAAATAACCACTAGTAGCCTAATCACTGAAAAGCTGATCCCAGCATGGGTAAGGAGCTCAGAAAATTGCAGACCTGGAGTGGCTCTCTCAGTTAACCTTTGACCTCTTATATACTCCAGCACATCCAGAGACCACAGTAACTAGGGCAGGCTTGATTATGCAAAGTTTGATGAGGCAGGAGAGAGGGAGCTTCTGAACATTCAGGTGAGGTTCTAAGGACACTTCTACCCTCACATTCTGTGAGGGAATGTCCAAAGGTCCAATCTTACAACGATTTTGTGAGAGTAATCACAGCTGCTCTGATTTCAAGAAAGAAATGGCGATGTCATGCTAAACATGGGTGTATGTGTTGGTGGAGGGGCATCCATAACTCTGGTCACATAATGAATTTGTAGGGAAAAATGTATTCTTTACTGAATAGCTGTTTATACTACTGTGTACTGGAAGATCTTGGGGCCAGTTCTAATGTAAGTTCAGGATCAGAAGTATATTTTATGAGACAGAGAAATCTGTGAGAATTTCATCATCAGTCCAAAATTGAATCCAGTGATAGTGAACAATATCCAGAGGGGAATTGAGAATGTAAATGGCTGTATTTTGGTCACAACAGAATTAGTGTTATGGCCTAAAGAAAAACAAACAAACAAACACAAAGGACAACAACTTGAGATGTTAATCAGGAAGTGTATGAATAGACTCAGAGGGTTGATGATCCTAAGAAGTCTGACTTGTTTACAAGAGTCAGCTCAAAACTTACAGAGTATGAGCATTCATCACCTCTACCCCTAGCACTAAGGAATATTCATCCTCTGATTTACAATAGGAATAAAATCATTGAATGGATATTCAAATGTATGTTGAAATGAAAACAGGCTTACTGTTTTATTTGGGTGTCTGAGAGATGATGGAGAAATTGAGAATTGAGTGAGGTGGTGGAAATGGAAGAAGGAAAAGAAAACAAGATTACTGAATGAATTGCTGTATGGATTTAAATATTCATATAAAAATATTAGCATATAGAAATATCTTCCTATGTAAGGTATTATAGTTTTTATAAATGGTTGTTGAGTTTATAGAAAATACGAATTGTCAGTGTGCTGTTGACAATGAAAACCTTCAGCATTTCTTCCATTCAGTACTGTCAATGTCATTAATTCTGTGCATGGCCTCATTTGTAACACGCTTTGGGAATTCAGATGTGACATTCAGTAAACATGAGGCCAGCATGCATGAGCTGTCTTTTCTAATCATTCTTCCTTCTCTCGTGACAGAGCATATTCACGATTATCCGTCCTGGGTTTGTGTTCACTGTGAAACTTGTGGCAGGTAGAGACCTTAGGTTGCCTGGCTGCCATGTCAGAGAGATGTTGCTTTCCTTGCTCTTCTTGTTCTCCTCACTGACCACGAAAGGTCTCTGTAGCCAGCAGCATCTTGGAATATCTTAATGCCCAAGTGGGAGCAGAGACTAGTGTGTGGATTGAAAGAAAGCAATTAATGTGGTCTGTGAACTTTGTTTCTACTTTGAAAAATGATCTTTTTGAATTTAGAAACTTGTGTTTAATTTCCATGTTTATAATATTATAGTTTTACACAACATGTTGATTTTATGTTCATTGACCTTTTTATGGTCATTTGCTAATTTTATAAGTTTCTACTCTTTGAGAACCCAGTGTACAAAATCACATGCCTATAAATTATGACAAGACATTTCTTCTGTATTAATCCTTGTTTTTTCCTTCCTTGCATTATTATTGTGTTGGCCCAGGCTCTAGTACAATGTGGTGCTAATATAAATGTGTGACATGTCTAGATCTCAGTAAATATTCTCTAGTTGACCATGAAAAATGTAATTTGCAAAGAGATCAATTAAGTTAAATTATTCATTTCCAAAGAGAAATCTATCTATCTATCATCTATCTATCTATCTATCTATCTATCATCTATCTATCTATCTATCTATCTATCTATCTATCTATCTATATATCTATCTATCTATCATCTATCTATGTTGTAAATGTAGTTTGATGGATGTTCAGCTTAATTGTCAGGCTTGAGGACCTGAGTTTGATCCCTGGCATATACTTACAGAAGACAGGTATAAGTAGCATGTGCCTGAAATCCCAAGGCTGGAGGGTCAGGTAGCCAGTCTCATCATATAAAAATAAAGTAGGAAGTGACTGAGTAAAAAAACATACCAAATGATGCCTCCTGGGTTGTTTATACATGTGCAAGCATGTATATACGTGCCTATACACAAAGGTACATGCACATGGAGACATGTAAATATACATAAAATCTAAAGCTGTTCAAAAATAAAAATTATATTAAATATTTTCTATACTGGTGAAATATATCACATTTTTGTATTACATTTTATATATTATATGTTTGATATAAATATAACAACTATACATGTTATATATACACATATACATCTCATAAATATAGAGATATACAAACATAGACACACCCACTGATTCACACACAGACACAGACATACACATGGTCATGTCTAATATTTTCTTTAAAAAATTTTTGAGTAACTCACTGGTAAAGAAATGTAACCACGGGTTTTATTTGAGAAATTTTTTATTTTAAAAGACTAATGTTTTTGTTTCTGTCTGGCTCAGTTTTGTTAGGTTGCTTTTAGAAATTATTTATTTGCATTTAACTTACAGACATAAACTTGATAATACTACCCTCTATCAAAAGTATATGACATGCAATACTATTTCTTCTTCATTTTTTAGTCCTCACTTTGCTAATGAAATTTATCCACTATCTTCTCCACATTCCACCCCCAGACATATTCACCTCAGAATGTCATGTCCTCTTCTGAGAATGAACAGATATCAGGAAGATGAGCCGTGTGACACGAGGGAAGACAAGCTTTTCTCAGTGACCATCTCCTTTCAGCATAGCTTGTATTTTGACTTTCTAGCATACTGTCTAGAAAACATTTTCACTGTTGTGGTTATCAAAAGAGGGGTTCATTATGTAGGCCAGTCTGGCTTCAAACTTCAGATTCACTAGCACCTGAATCTAGAATGCTGAGATGGATGGCAGATGTGCATCCGCATGCTAGGGAAATTATGTCATTTTGCATTCTCTTTTATAATTTTTCCCAGTTGGGACGTGGAGTCCATAGGGACCATTCCAATATGTCTATAAATGGAAATCCAGAGGTGAAATGATTTAAATAAGATTGAATTAACTTTCTTTGTTGTTGCTGCTATTGTTGACAGTTTAAACTTGAGATCTGTATATTCACTGGCAACAAAAGGTTTCCCCATTTCAAATGAATGCAAGGGTAAAGTGAACTTATGCAAGGATCTTACACTTTGGCATATCCAGCAGGTCAAATCTGTAAGGTTGGCTCTGCCTGAACCGAGGGAAGCAGCTGAGAGCTTTGAGTTCTTCTGCAGCTTTTTCATCTGGAACCTCCTCTCTGTGCTTGTACACATGCCATCCAGTGGACATGCCACCTTGTGACAGCAGAGTTGCAACTAGAGAGGGACATCAAGTTTTTAAAAATGTTAAAGGACCCCATTGATCAGAAAAAACAGAAGTTCCTTCCCTAGCTTAGCTCCATGACAGTAATTTCAGTCTTTCGGGATTTTGTAACTTTGGATTTTAGTTATATTGAAATTCCCACCTGTTTGTATTTAAAAACTATCGGTTGGAACTTTCCTTTAGTCTAGCATATGGTTTTCACAGAAATCAGTGCATTTAAAATGATTTTAAAATATACATACTTCTATTTTATTACATTTATTTATTCATTCATTCATTTGTGAGTGTGTGTGTATGTGTGTCTGTGTGTGTGTATGTGTGTGCATGCATGCGTGATGTGCATGGCAGGGTATGGACATGATGGGTCAACAACTTGTGGAAAATATTTCTTCAACCATGTAGGTTCTGGGAATTGAACTCAGTTCCTCAGGTTTGAAAGCAAGCACCATTATCCACTAAACCATCTTGCCATTCTAGAAATTGATGCTACTGAATTAGGTTTGTCACAACAAATCACACACTTAGAAAATCCTTAACAATCATTTAGTGCACATAATATCAGTAAAATATGACTAGGAAGAATTTTTGTGTTTTTGTAACTGAGTTAAGAAGGATCATTTGGGAAACTTAATATTTTTAATTTAATAGTATTTGTAACATGTTACAAAAAAAATTAGATGAACCTCCACTTGCATCTTGTGACTGGAAAAATTCAGCAGGCCAGATCAACTGTTCCTGATTTTTTAGTCCAACTATTGCAGGACATCTCATTGCATCTAAATAAAATGAATATTGGTATTTCCTCCTGATCCCTAATATCCAGCCTTTCTGTGGGTTAGCCAAGGAACACAGGGTGGGCTGAGGAGGGATGTGCACTCCTGATCAGAGGACACCTGTTGGACCTTGTTTCCAAGCAAATTGAATGGAGTTTTGCAGAAATGGAATGCAAATTATGGCAACTTTCTACCGAAGTAATGTTCTAGGGAGTGGTGGAGAGTGTGAATTGGGGGCAAAATCTGCATGCAGCAATGAAAATACAAACTAATTTTGAAAATGAGATGCAAAAAGCCAGCCCAGCTGTCTTGAGCCTCTGCACACACTCACTTCTCTTATGCTTGGCCACTCTGTCAACTTGCCTAACAATCTACCTCCCCAGCTTTATTCATAAAGAAAGCCTCTTGCTCAGTGCTGTAGGAAGCTGCAGAGGCTCTGCTCAGGGCCTTTCTCCTTTGCCTGGACCCTCCAATTTTTTTTGTATGCCGCAGATAGAGTGAGTTGGTTTCTGACTATCTCAATCAGATCAATTGCTTTGCTTGTCTGGGATACTGGGAAAGCTGCCTGTTTGTCTCTGGAAAGGGCAGATAGCTCAGTGGGTAAAAAAGTGTAGTTCAAGTCCTCAGCACAGCAGAAAGCAGCAAGATCCAGGTTCTGTGAGAGACCCTGCCTTGAAAAAAATAAAGTAGAGTACAATAGAGGATGATGTCTGGAAGAGACCTCTGGCTCCTACATGTGTACTCACTGACATGTGCACACACACACACACACACACACACAGGATCATTGTTTTTTATCCATCCATGTTTAGGTGTGAGAGCCTGTGTGAGTTTATGTGTATCATGTGCCTCCAAGAACAGCAACGGCCTTTAGCCACTAAACCATCTCTCCAGCCCCAAAGGCCAATGTTTTATCAAAACCTGTGTGTCCTGATTGACACTCCCTCTTCACAACCTTCAGGCTCCCTTGTTTGTACCTGCATTTTTCCAGGCATCAGCCACATGACGCCTTTGCTTTGTTGAAAACCCAGAGCTTCTTCCCACCTTGTTTTTAACTCTCCATGCTCTTTGTCTTACTTTCCCCTCGGTCTCATTTGTAGGTGTTGTTCTGCTCTCTGAGTGTGGTGTCCTGTGGTGGGGTCAGCTCCTTGCATTTCTCACTTTCGCGGTATCCCATTTACTTTGGAATTGTACCCATACAGCTCGACAGCTATATGATATGGCTCCTGCTAGTTTACCAATTCCCTTAGGGAAAGGACCATGCCTAATTGATTCCTAACAACACCCCAGCACCTAGCTGAGTGCCTGCCTCTAGCAAGAATTCAATAAATAGATGGTGCCCAAAGAAGGAATAAAATAATAAGTGCAGCTAGCTATGTTGCTAGCTTGCTGGCCCCTGAGGTAATGTATCTTAATAGTATGTCTGCAGGATGCTAAAGGGTCACCTTAGGGATCAACAGTAAAGAAGCATTGTGCCTATTTAATGCTCTGATTTACTACCAAGGAGAATTTCAAGTCTGGGAGGAACCAATGTGGAGAACTACTGCCTCCTCTGAGTAGAAAGCGCTTGCTGCACTGCCTCTCTGATGCTTGATATTTGAGTTACTCTTAGGCAGCTGCGTAGGTGACATCTGAACTCCAACAACCATTCTTCCTTTCTGGTTCTCCATCTTACAAATAGACTTAAGTTTTCAGTCTACACTGGCTCTCAGTTACACTGGCTGTGAAAGAGGATGCTGGTTCTCTCTGCCAAGGGCAACACCCAAGCCTGGGGTATGAGGAGTGAGACAAAGTTATCTGTTCTCTATCCCATAGTCTTAACTGCACACACTGTGTGGACATGCCCTGAAGTGATGAGGCACTATTTCTGATAAAGATTCTAGGGCTGGAAGTAAGAGACATATCTTGGACTACAGGACTGCTCATATAACCATCAGTTAAGTGCCAGGGTGCTTGTGTAAATGTCTTGAGTGATTGCTCTTTGCAATAATCCATCTGTTTTCACCATGCTACATTCAATGCCAATGTATAAAAAGTCTCCTTGAGCTGAGGCCGGTCCATTACCTGGCAGTGTAACTCTGGACAAAGCCAGGTGTGGTGACATACATCTGTAATTCCAGCGTATAGGAGACGGACGCAGGAAGATCGGGGGTTTACAAGCAGCTTTAGGTCCGTATCGAGATCGAGGCCAGGGTCAAGAGTAAACGACATGAGGCCACATGTCAAAAACAAAAACAAACAAACAAACAAAATCTCAAACTTAACTTTACATTTTCAAAGAATACAGGGGCAGGATTGAGGCCACAGAGACTGGGTTTTCAGCTGTTCTTGAAGGGAAGACAGGGTTTATAAACTGACCTGAATCTTCATAGGTGAGGGTTGGGAAGGAAAAGAAAACTGAAAAAAAAGAGAAGAGTGTCCTGGGCTATGCAGGACATTCTATTGGAAAAGGCGAGGCAAGATGTAAGTGTGTAATATGTGATGTTGAACTGTGTAAGTGTGGTCCAATATCCAATGCTAGGAAGAGGGAATTGTCACAGAAGGCCTGAAAGTTGAAAAGAATTTGAGGACTCACAGTCAGATTATACCCATAGGCAGGCCTGTGATAGAAACTCTCCCCGGATCACACCTGCACATAACAGGCACACACTTGGACTGGCACACAGGCCACGAGTGAGTACACACTAGCCTTCACAGGTTGGCTGACAGCGAAAGAAGGAGAAATCCCTCATCTCTGATCTCAAGGCTATATTTATACAGAATGATACAAATGTGATTTCTTGCCAGGAATAAAGCAGTAGAACCGATTATATGGCTGTTTATACTTGTGGGTTGCCCTTAAATATCCTGTGTCAATCTTCATTAGTTGACTTATGGTCCTCCCAAATATCTGGTGTGAGTCATGTTGTAGCAGACCAGAATTCATATGAGAATTATATTTCCTAGATATTAACTGATCTTTAAGGTCTTCTCATCTCTATAGAATATAGACAGTCTAGAACAGGGAAAGCAGAAATGAAAAAAATCAAAGAGGATGATATCTCACTGGTCACATGGATTAGGACAGTGGCTGGGAGGAGAGGTGTAAGGAAAAGCTGGGTTTGCATAGGGTTTCTGAGGTTTCACTAAGGGGTTAGCATTTGATATGAGGATGTGAATTAAAAAAAATTGGATGGCTCTGTGATTGGATATTCAGTGGTAATACAATCATGTAGAAATTTCAAAAAGCATGGGTTACCCTCTCAGAACGTTTCTCAGCTGGCTCTGCCCACAGCCATTTGATAGGCATGGCCTTGAAAACCTACCTCACATATGTCTTGGGTTTAAAGAAATATAACAGAACTTTGTAAATACTAGGGTCTCTATTCAGCTGAGCAAAAGAGAAAACCAAAAAATGATGAATTAGAAACTACATGGACAGACTGGATCTGCATGGTTTTCTGAGTATAAGTTCAGCATCCATGTGCCCCTTTGCTCAGAGCTCACATGCCTGATCAAGCCAATATATTAAACCAGACCTGTGGAAATCCACAAATACTGAGAGTATGTGAGGAACTGTTTTTTTTAAACTCAATCTTGCTATATACTTAACTAATATTTATATTTACAGACATATTTAAACCAATATCACTCTCTCCTAAGATTCCTTAACTCCTAAAAACTAATTTTTTTCCCAAAAGGATACCATTAAAGTGTTTTATAAAATTTGAAATGTCCATTTTAGACTCTTAAAAATTATCACTTGCTTTATTTGTTTATTTATTTATTTATTTATTTATTTACTGTGTGTGTATGTGTGAGTCTGTGTGTTTGTGTGTGTGTATGCTATAACATACATGTGAAGGTCAGAAGACAGCTGCCATGACTTCTCTCATTAACTCTGTGGTTTTGGGGGATTAAACTCCAGTTGTCAGTCTTATCTGCAAGCCTCTTTACCGACTGAGCCATCATGTCAGCCTCTAGAATTTTAATATATAAATATAAGAACAGAATCTGTTACTTTATCTAATACTTTTGGAAACTTTATTTTTATGTTTTTATATACCTTATGTATATATGTGTGCTATCTTATTATAGATGCATGTGTGCTGGAAAAAGGCATCAGATCCCATTATAGATGGTTGTCAGCCCCCATATGGTTGCTAGAAATTGAACCCAGGACCTCTGGAACAACATTCAAGGCTGACCTCTTTTCACCACACGTATGCACATGAATATATATCTGCACAGATACACACATATGAACTTGCACATATACAAACACACTAACAACAAACATAAAAACGCAGCGAGTTCACTGTCATACAGCTAGAACAAAGCAGATGACAAGAATGAGCCCAAGTCACAGATTCCAGAGACTCTTTCAGCCCCAATTTTATACTATCCCTGGGTCTGAGCTAATGATTCCTTATACAGTGTATAGTTGAATCCACCATGCCAAGTTTTTTAAAGTGCCTGGTCCAAAAAGTCATTGCTCAACAATGTAATGTGACCTCTTATTATTGGCACTGTTGCATAGCATCTCTCTCAATCATACCATAGAGAAGAGCTATACACTTATTTCTTGAAGTAGTGTACATGCTTATCGTATAATTATTGACAACTATAGTGCCATAAATCATCAAGCCTGCTTAGATGTGTTGGTGCAGGGTCAGAAGTAAGCTAATGCACTAACACCACAAACTTTCAGTTGCATAGCCTTCCTGACTCCAATCTGTTTTGATTTCTCAGTGATTTGTAAACAATGGAATCCAAGAATAGTCAACATTTCCATATCAGAATCCTATGGCAACTGTTGAGTGAGCATGATCATACATTCTTCCAGATTCAATCTAACTCTTCATAACATGGCCAAAATATAAACTAGAGGACCCTGATTATTTAAGTTAATTTTAAAATAATGTTCTTAAGAGGAATCAACTATGAGTTACCATGATAATTTGGTTTTCTAGCATTTACACAAATACTAGTCCCACCTCAACCAACCCCTGAAGTTTTATCCCAGCAGTTAAGTATGCTTATAAAGATTCATCTAGAAAAGATGACATAATTAAGTTGTCCACATCTATGGAGGAGAAGTTAGTCAAATCACTCTATAGCTCATGCCCTATGACATTGTTAAACAAAATTCATCTAACATCTCCTTATGAGACTTAGTAACTCAAGGAAACTAAAGAAAACTCAAGGTAACTAAGAAACTCAAGGAAACTACAGTTAGACCCAATGTCACCAGATGGTGGATGAGTGCTAGAGCTAGGTTTGGGGATCCCGAGGCAGCCTCTTCTGTACCTGCACATGTGCTCTTGACTTCTCTGTGTACTATGCCTTCATTATTAAATATATATTTTCCCCTGAGCAATGTACAGTTTCCACAATAGCCCGGATGATGGCAATATGATTTTTGCCTAGTTTTTCAAAAGTGAACAAAAAGAGGTGAGATGTACTAGAAAGATTCCTAGGAACCTGGTGTCTGGGCTTTCATAGTGATGTGGTCAGATCAGACATTAAAAGGTCATGTTCATTGTCTTTGCTGAAGACAAATTGAAAGGGTTTTTTTTTTTACCTTTTCTTATACAAATAAATAATTTTGCCATTGCATCATCTACAAACTAGATGTGTGTGTGTGTGTGTGTGTGTGTGTGTGTATAAAACCTTGTATTCTTCTGTTTTCTGCAATTGTTAACATGTACCTAGACATTATTCTACTAACTTTGAAATCTACCTTGGGGCATAAGCTTATCAGATTAAGGTCATGCCCCTTCAAAGCAAAATTGAAAAAAAAAATGTACCCAATTAAAACTGATGTGGTTTGCTTAAGAGCAAGAAATTTTAATTGCCTAGGTAAAAACACTCTTGAATGCTCATGTACTCAATTTTTGCTACCTACAAGTGCTTTCATATCAGAAAGCCCTGTAGCCAGCCTGCAGCCATAGTTTGGAAGGCTGGTGCATTGAGACGTTGTTTTTTGAACAAAAAGGAACTTTTCAGATTACTCTGACTCGGTTAAATTTAGGAAAAATTAGAAACCAACTTCATAGAGGCTCTATGGTGAGATTGTGGATCAGTTGAAAGATTGTGGCTCTTTCAACCCTTAACTTAAAACACAATACTTGTTCCTTTGGACCTGGAGCCTGGGATTTCTGTCATCCTGTAGTAAATTGTGAATGGACCCATCACATTGACATTTCACCTTCAGATTTTACATAAGACATAGATTTTTTGTTTCACTTATCTTGGTCACTATGAGATTCAAGGTTTCAGATTCTAGAACAAAGGAAGAAACAAATATGGGCTGGGGGTAAAATTTAACAACTAAGAGCACTGGCTGCTCTTCCAGAGGACCCAGGTTCAATCCCCAGCACCTATGGGGCCTCTCACTCCTGTCTGTAGTTCCAGTTCTAGGGCCCTCACACAGATTACATGCATGCAAAACACAAGTGAATGTAGAATTAAAAATAAATTATAAAAAGGAAGAATCAAATGATTACCTTGTTCTAAGGTATTTGGAGGTTACAAGGAGAATAGTAGTATTTTACTGGCTCTAAATTTTAAGTGAAAGTGAAATTTAGGATTTTGGGGGGAACCCATGCTGCCCTGGGCCACCAAAGGACTAAAAATATGGATTTATCACCCTTTATATAAGCCATGACTTTGGTTCATGACTGACAGCTGTAAGTACTTTGAATCTCCTTTGACCTTTATAGTGCTCTCTAGCAAGCCCAAGCGTTGCAAATATGACACCTGCAGTGCTTACCTTTCCCCCTTCCCTCTCCCTTGCTAAACCATTAGATTACATTTCTAAAGCTAGCCATCAAGGTCTGTTCCCTTATTTGGACACTTTCTTATGCCTGACTAAAACTCCAAGGTCCAGCTATCAAAACACCAAGGTCCAGCAAGCAAGATTCATTATTCGGTTACACTTACTATTCTGTCCAATCAGGAATTACCAACTCACTCTAGCACATATCTTGTCTCCTTAAAAACTACTCCTGCAGAAAAACTTATTGCTATCTTTGTCTGATCCAGTGGTAACCCCCCCTTCTCCCTCTACAGTAATAAATCTTTGCACTGAGAATTTGGTGTCTGAGTATGTTCTGTGCTGACTCTGAGATCCCCGTCAGCTTGTAAATATGTGAGCCAATGGAAAAACAGAGGTCAATGCCAGACATAAAGAACAATTCACATATTAAATATCAATATCAATTCACATATTAAATACCATTCAGTTTTCTGAGATAATTAGTTTAGATGAATTGACATCACTGTGTGTGTGTGTGTGTGTGTGTGTATGTGCGTGTTTGTGTGTACGTGTGTATCTTTCTTAATGTTACTTGAATATTCTTGCATACTATAGTATACCTGTAGAGGTTTGATGGCAATGTTATGGAATTTGTTTTCTCCTTATTGGCTTGGCATCAAGGCCTTAACTGGCTGAGCCATCTTGCTGGACCCATGCTTTCTTTATCTGCAGGGTCAATAATACCTACTTGTGAATGGACACAATGCCAGTGAGTGGCAGGTGTTACAACATGTGTTAGTCTGTTCTCTCCAATTGCTAACAAGATTCTTTGTCTCCCATAAGACAATTTAAAGTATGAAAGTATGTGGAGGGATATTAGTCCTAAAGAACAGCTTTCCCTTATCATATGTAAAGTACAACACAAATGTCCTTAGGGAAAATTAATGTTGGCCTTTAATACAAAATAAAACTAAAGCTGTAATACAACTGTACTTTCTAGAGGTTCCCTTGGTTTTCCTTCCAACGAGAATGCTATGCTGTTCAAACATTCTGGAGCTGCTGTAGGGTGTGAAAGTCACATACCCAAGGAGCCTGGGACTTGCATCGATATTTTCAACAATTGTCATTGGCCATCAAAATACTGTTAATTATTTACATAGGATGACAAGTTGTTCTTTTTCATGCCAAAACAATACAGCTTAATTTCTTCCAAATGTATTCTTGCAGGTTTAAAGGAATGAACCTGACTTTCAGAATATGTAGAGTGTCCTCTGGATGATTTGCCTATAGTAATTTTGTGGTGTGTGTGTGTGTGTGTGTGTGTGTGTTGTTGTTGTCCTTCTTTGTGGTGGTGGTGATGATGATGAGGATCTGAGACAAATTCATTTTCTTTCCTCACAATATAGCTTTTTGTAGTTTTAAAAAAAGACCCAAAGAGAAGAAACAATTCATTGACTATTATATTTATCCCTTCGAAAAAATGAAGAAATTACAAACAGCAATATTAATTGTAAGACTTCTCATAGTTGGAACAACACAGGGAAATGTGGCAGAAGTCAGCCAGATTCTGGGAAGTCAATGAGAGAAGTAAATTGCTCCCAGGGCAGTGACACATCAGGGGTTTAAGTTACGAATCAGAACACTGCATGGTAGAGCTCTTGGCAACCACATTTTCTGCCCTCTCAGCTTGAGTCAGCCCCTCCTTTCCATATATTCCTCCAATATTATTTCTTCAGTCCTTGGCTTTACTCATTGCCATGGCAGCAAGAATCTCACCCCCTGCCACAGCTCTGGCAGTATTGGCACTATCTTCTTCAAGAATGTGAATTGCCCTTATCCCTTGCCCTTATTTCCTTCTCTCTATTGGAGCAGCTGATCTTTCCTCTCTCCTTTATGAACTGCATTGACATGAGGCTGCTTCATCCACTACAGTAGACACTAATGGGTGGGAAGATATGTGGGTATCTTGCTCACTTGAGTGCAACATGAACATTATCCCTTTGTGGGAACAAACATCTGCTAGGTGTGTGGTTACAGGCTAGGTAGGAGTAGACTGCACCAGTTTGGATCTAAATTGAACCTTTGTTCTCTCTCTCTCTCTCTCTCTCTCTCTCTCTCTCTCTCTCTCTCTCTCTCTCTCTCTCTGTGTGTGTGTGTGTGTGTGTGTGTGTTTGTGTGATCCTCTCTCTCCCTCTTCCTTCCTTCCCTTCCTTTCTCCCTCCCTCTCTCCAAAGTACTACGCAACATATACTTGAAGGCATAGACTTGAAAAGACTTGACTTTCTGAGACACTTGACTGTGGGGATCAAAACAACCTCTTTATCCAAGTGTTGTTTGTTGATAGGTCAATTCATGTTGTATTTTTAGTTTACAAAACTAGTTAGTCTGCAGGCAAGTCTACAGTCCCATTGTTACTAGCATCCTCTACATCTTCCCTCTCTGTGTAGGCTGAAGACTTTCTACAGGAAATACGTAGTACCTTTTGTTGCAAAGCATCTTGAAGTGCATTTCTTTCCTGGCTTCCTTACCAAACACCTGAGGTTTTTGCAGTTACAAGGCTGGGGTGATGGATCATTCAGTGGTGCAGAAACACACATATACATACACATTGAATTATAAATGAACCTTTTCTTTTCTTCCTCTTTCTTTTTTGAACCAGGGTCTCTCAACGTAGCCCTGGCTCTGCCTTTGAGATTACAGGTGTGGCCCATCATATGTACCCTTTTATTTCCTTTTTTTCCTACAATTTTGGAGTGTCAATTTGCCCTTATCAAAAAGAAAACAATTAGCCCTTTGAGCAAGTTACATACATAAAGTTTGTTTCGAAGACATCCCCAGTACCTTGGCTGTATACCTGGCTGCCTCAAAGTTCTGAAGAGGACAAAAATGCATTAACGGCATTGTGGGAGTGCTTTTTCTACCCAGAACATTCCACATGGAAATCCACAAAGAAAGGGTTAAAGCTAATAGTTCTTTGACCTCTCTTGTAAAGTGCCTCCACAAAATGGAAATTCTATTACCAGTTTCCCCAGAAGGTGTGAGAGAGTTAAGTGTGGATCCATCCACACAGAGCTTCCTGTAATTGGCTACCCATCCTCTTCCCAGTGACTTTCAAAAGACTGAGTACTTTGTTTTGATCAAGAGAATTGACAATTTTTCAGTCACTGAGAGTGCCTGCAGCTCCTGTGGCATACTTTTAGTTGTGTGTCTGATTACTTTGCATGCTGGGACTACGTGGAAACTGATCAGAATTTCAAAAGCAACCATCACTTCTACTTTAAACGAGAATATTACATGGATAGAGATTACAAAGATCAAAGTATCTACTAAGGAAAATACAAAGGGAATTTCAACCTCTTCCCTATTGACAGTCTACCTTGAACATTTTTTGTAATGGGCTGAAGTCCTATGCAGGGGTTAGGTAGCATTGCTGTATTGAATTCAGTACATAACATGGCATCCTTTTACCCAATTATAATAAAGGAAACTCATCAATTTCATATATATATATATATATATATATATATATATATATATATATATATAATAAAATTCAAGTTATGGATAATTAGAAGCTCATACCAATATTGTAATTTTATACTTAATTTTAAACACACATTATTTCTAAGATCAATAAATAACCAAATAGTGCAAAAAGCAAACTTGTTTACTTATTTATTCATTTATTATGTGTATATATGGTTTGTGTGTATGTGTCTGTGTGTGTGTCTAGGTCAGAAGACAGCTCTCAGGTGTTGGTGTTCCCTTTCAACTACAGGTTCATGGGATCAAACCCAGGTTATCAAGCTTGTACAGAAAGCACCTTTACCCATTAAGTCATGTTGTCAGCCCAAGTCTTGTTTCTTAATTAAAATTATCCTGATCTTAGTATTCAAGGCCACCACTGATTTTTATACCCTGATTATTTGGCGATAACCTCCTGTCACAAAATCATCTCCTGTGACCTTTAATGCTTCCACTGAAGTAAATATTAAAATAAATGACTTTGTATTCTGAAACTATGTCCACGAAAGGACGCTGCCCCTCAGTGACATTGTCTCATTCATTTCTTTCTGAAGACAGCTGGTTACAGTGCAAGAGTATGGGAACTGCTGTATCGATAATGACATGCTGGTAAATATGCCTATAAAGAGGGAATTGGGAGAGAGGTCTATCTCATTCACATTCCCCACAAAAATTTAGCAGTAGTTATTAAGTTAATCCTCAGGCAGACAAAACTCTGAGTCAATACTTGTTTATTAGTTAAGAGTCCATTTTGAGTTGGAATTCTTTGGTTGTGCTGCATGTTTAACTTGTCTCCACAACCTCAATTTTCTTTTTATTTCTTAAAAGGAAATGTGTCTTTGGCTACGAGCTTTTGTTTGAGCCTCAACTCTTACCATTTGCTAAGGTAGACCTTCCCTTCATGTATGACTGCCTGGCTACCTCCAGAACAATAGTAATGATAGTAACATTTATAATTAATGACGATGCATTATGAGCATGAGATGGTAAACAGTTAAGATAGATGCCTGCTGCAGAACAACTAAAGCAGCCTACCCTGAGATGAGGACAGTCCTCAAAGGGAAGAAACCATGTATTGGTGCCCTGGTTCTTAGTTGATTTTCTTCTATTTGAAAAGGTGGGCCAGTGTTTACAGATGAGTGTGGTAGAGCAGCATAAAGGAAGCATCCTTTATCCAGGACATGAAGATGAAGAATACAGGAAGCACAAGTCCTTTGTTGCTGTTCAAAATGTGGCTCCTGATATCAGCACCAGTCTTACCTTTGAGCTGATTATAAATCCAGAATTCCAGGCCCCACTTCTCACTTCAGTCTACATTCAATAAGAATTTCATTGGGCTTCCTTAGAATCATATACATAAAATACTGACATAAAGATTTTTTTTTTTACCACGTATCCCATGGGATTCTGTTGTCTGAGGTCACAGGGACAAACTGTGCATCATGGAAAGTTTCTCTAATTCTACCACACTGGGAAGCCCTGACTCTTACCCATACTATCAGTACACATGAGTACTGAGAAATATTACACTAGGCCAGAGCATGGAGACAGCACCTTCAATGTGGTGTGCTGTAATTGAAATATCACAAGGAGTTGATAATATGTAAGTAATATTTGAGGTAAATACTCAACCTTATTTTTTATTGTGCAAAAGTATAGATAAACATTCAAGTGTCAATACTGCCAGTCTGTTAAATAACAGTAGCTCTTGAGTTGCCTTGTAAACAGTAATTAAAAAGTTTGTAATTAGTATTTAGTTTTACCAAGTATGATTATTGTCACAATTGTCTTAATAAGAGATTCTTAATGTGGAATTATCTAGATAAGAATGGTATTTGAGTTTGTCTGTGCTGGACTATCTTGATTGTTAATGTCTGTAGAAACAGCCAACCCATTGTGGGTGGCATCATTCCTTAGAGTTGTGAGTAAAAACTAGCTGGAAGCAACAAGAGAGTGAGATGTATTCAATTCGCTCTGCTCTTGTCTGTGGATAATAGTGAACTATTGCTTCAAGCTCCTGCTTAATGTGACTTCCCCAAAGTGACTATAACCTGGAATCGTGAAATAAAATAAACCCTTTCTCCTCACAGCTGCACGTTGTCTGTGCATTTTATCATAGCAACAGAAATAAAACTAGATACCATGTCTAATTAATTTTTTAAATGTCATGTTTTACATTTGGCATTTATTTCAAATCTGTCTGATACTATGTTGTTAATTTAACATTAAAACTACTGTGTACACAAGCTAGAATATACTGGAATCATGTTTGAACATGCTGTGTAATTTAAACAACTTCAATATGTTTTCTCATTTATCTAGACCAGTGGGTCTCAGCCTTGGGTTGTTACTCTGACAGGGAGCACTTATCAGATATCCTGTATATCAAATATTTATAATTCATAACAATAGCAAAATTATAATTATGAAATAACAATGAAATAATTTTGTGGTTGGGGTCACTACAACATGAGAAACTGTATTAAAGTCTCACAGTGTTAGAAAGGTTGAAAATCGCTGATCTGAAAACTGAAATCTGATCTTAAGGTGGTGCAAGATTGATTTATCCAGTGGCCTCTCATGAATTGCAGACAGTACCTGCTCATGTGTGCTCACATGCTGTTTCCTCTAAGCCTGCACATCCTCAAAGTTTCCTTTTGTGTAGAAAGTTGTTCTTTTGTGGTTGTCAGTATATTTAGATTAAAACCTGCCACAGTGACTTCAACTTTTTGTCTTCTGTTTGTGACTTGGTACATTTAACTAGAGATACCACGAAGAGTTATTTACTTGAACAAAGGCAAGTTACCAGTGACTACGTCAGCTCAAGAGCAGACTTTCTCTCCCCAAGCAACCATTAACTGCCTATAGCCTCTGGAGGAGGAGTGAGAGTTCATGAACCTCTCCTTCATGGATGTCTACCACACTTTTCTTATCCTTCCATTTCCACATGCATTATTTGTAATCAGAATGACTGTTTGGAACTTGGGGAGATGACCTAGAGTTAATAGTGCATGCTGTTCTTGCAGAGGAAGGGAGTTTTCTTTCTAGAAACCCTGTGTGGGTGATTACATCCACTTCTAATGCTTCTACAGGTATGTGTGCTCATAAGGACATACCTTCTTCCCCACATACATAGATTAAAAATAAAATAAGAATGACTTGTTGAAAGTCTTGTTTTAGCAAATAAAAACCCATATTTTCCAAGGGCAGCCAGATGAGATATAATACTGCTCCTCATTGACCACTGACCTCTGACTCTTCTTTCCCTGGGAAGTGCTATTTCTCTGCCTGTGCCATGTCTTCCAGTTATGCCCCTTTGTCATTACTGGTGAAGAGAATATGTATTGTAAAATCATTTTTCCTTTTTGATGATAAAATATTCACTGGAAATTATATGAGTAAATATAGTAGAATAGGGATGGGCAGGAAGAATCGTAATGACACTGAATATATCATGGAGTTATGGGCTAGGCACTCCCAAGTCTAAAATAATTTTTTGACTACGTAGGGCCCTTTGCCAGCTGCAGTGCAGCCAGGGTATCCTGTTGAAGGCTGTGATTTGCTCTGTTCACAAAGACAGAAAAAAATTCATCATCAATTTATTTTTTACGTCCATTTCTGCATTTTAAAGTTAAGATACCTGCAGAAAACTTGCCTTATGAATAAATGAAGCCTTGTATACAGCTGTGTGCTTGTCAGTAACAGGCAATGTTTCCATGGTATCTTTATCCTTTATGTTTGCATATTATTCACAAGCGCTGTGATTCACACACACTCAGACCTTGGAACAGGTCAGGGAGGAGGTTAAAGGAATGGCTTCCCCATGAAATACTTGACTGCCAATTGATAACCAACATGATTCTGAATCCATACTTCAAACTTCAACCAGGATCACTTGAGCGTCTATCAGGCACCACAATTTTGTGCCACATAGCACCATTTTGAGCTTGAGCTATGTCACTGTACATGACTGAACATGAACAGAACTCTCTGGCCTTGGAGAGTTTAATTCTAATTCTTCTTGTAGACTGAGGTATGATTGAAATACTTCATTCCAATTTTAGAAGCAATTTTAAACAGCAGATTAAATATATAAGTAACTTTATAGTAGGTGAGAATTGTTAAAAGGAAAGAGAAGTGACACCAAGTCACAGCTTTCATAAAGAGGTCATGAAGAACATTGGCCCAGACTTCTGAGTAAAGGTCTATGTGAACTTGAAAAAGGGTGAGTTTTATTTTCCTTCTATAATTGAGTGTTGGGAAGCAAGAGATTATAATGCCCCTCTTCACTTCTTACAAAGAAATACTTAAGATTAAACAAGTTGAAGTTGTTTCTCTGTCTGCTGGACCTATGGCTACAATGAACTAATTGATGCGTTTTTCTCAGTGCTCACAGTTGGATTCAAGATACCTCTACAATACAATGTTAGTAGATCTGTTTGTTTGAAGCATATTTCTTAAAGGATTTTCTGTAGAGCATGGTAGACCAAGAATTCTACTATTGAATAAAGCTGTGAAACAAAAGATAGATCTTCACAGGGGAGTCAGGTGTCCAGTTGAACAGTGAAAAGGAGGGATTGGAGAGTTTGTGACCTATGTGCTGAATAAGCCCCCTAGAGGTCCTTCCAGTGATACTAACTCTATACTGTGATTGTTAATTGTTCAACATTAGTGGAGGAGAGCAGGCTGGGTAATACTGTGATAACAGATACCTCCAATTTCAGTGGCTTAAGATATCGTAGAATCTCGTTTTGTTGAATCATCCCATTGGGAGATCTAGAGACTGTGGGGCTTTTATTCTTACCACCTCACCTATGGATATCATGGGTTGATCACTATTTAGAAATGTCTCACTAGTTGTAAGTGACAGGAAAGCATATATGGCCAAACCTGCATTACATTGTTATGTTTCCATGTTGACATAACACAGGTTTTCTCTGATATTCCACTAACTGAATGATTGAAACTATTCTCCTTGGCCTTCTTAAACAAATTTCCAGTACTGATGGTATCACTACCTGGTGGCTGGATATAGATCCAGAAGGTTTGAGCACTGGGTGGGAGCTGGCATACTTTTATAATTTTGAAGTTTGTGTCTTTGATGAGACTCAAATACTTGGAGAAATTGCTTTATCCTATTTGACAATGTTCCTTTTCCTGCCTAGACTAGATGTCTGATTTCTGTTGTTCTGGAGATTCCCCGATCTCCAGAAAGAAGAGCAGGACTAATTTTTGCACAGGTATGAAGTTGTCAAGATAATATTTAAGGTCAACACAGCTGAAATGTACTTAGATTTGTTGACAGCACACTCAATATGAATTAATGATGATGCATTTTTTTCTGAGTTTATGATGGGTTGAAAAAAAATAGTACCTTGTCTTACAAAGTTGAACTAAACAAATTGCTATTCTTTCAGTGTAGACAATACTTTCTTTGTTGATCTCTATAATTTATTTTATTCAACTCAAGATTCTAAGATTTATGAGTTCTAAGAAAGAGCTAGGATGTAAAGATGGCTCATAAATAATGTGTATTAGGCCAGCAATAGATTTTGTAAAGAAATGGCTAAGTTAGTGTTCAGGGTTACACAGAAGTAAGTTGAGCCCAAGAATTAGGTGAGATAGGAGAGCCCAAGCAGACTCCCCATATCTGATTCACAGAAAGTAAAAGGTATGACTTTCAGTCAGTAGCACTAAAGGGGAAGGACTGTCCACATAAGCTATTTCACTGGGTCAGAGGCTGGAGGCAAGAACTTGCAGGTTACAAATGATATACTAGCTACAAATCAACTGTCTGAAGTCATTAGATGCAATCGTCTACAGAATTTGAGTCACAGTGGCTTCGGGGTAAGACTAGGTACCTATTTAAGAACTGGATATTAGGACAACTCTCACAATACATGCTTTCTATTTTTTTTAATGAATCTTTAAAGACGATAATAGTTGATACTTAAATTCTCACTCAAATGTAAGTAAACTTTCTTCTATTAGAACTAAAGCCGATGTATGTAGGATAACAGAGAACAGTAAAGGACAACATAGGCTAATGATTACTTATAACAGTCAGGTTTTTTTTTAACCCAGAATCAATTGAGAAAGGAGTCTCAATGAAGGGATTGCCTAGATCACATTACTCTGTGGCCATGTCTAAGGGGAATTTTCCTGATTCTTATTTGAGGTGTGGAGGTCCACCTGAATGTGGGTGGCACCGTTTCATGGCTTAAATCATGAACTGCAAAGGAGACAGTAGACTGGTACTACCTAGTGAGCAAGCAGGTAGCATGGGTAGCTTTCATTTCTCTTTTCTTTATTGTGGAGATGATGTGACCATTGTGTCAAGCACCCACCTGACGTCTCTGAAACAATACCTGGGCACCTGAAATTATAAACCAAGTAAGCCCTTTCCCTTCTCTTTCCTCCCTTATGTTTCTTTTTCTGTTTGTTTTGTTGTTGTTGTTGTTTTGCTTGTTTGTTTTACTTTCTTTTTGTTTGTTTGTTTGTTTTGGACAAAGTGTCACAGAAACAGAAATAAAAGTAGGATACATGGAAAAGCAATAATTCTATGCACTTCCAGCCTCTTGACTATCTAACATGAGTTTCCCTTATTGGCATTCTGAGGTTAGAAGAGTGTGTTTTGAAGGTTAGCATGGTTTGTGTATAGGGGCTGGGGATTCACACTTCTGTGACTAGAAAACTCTATTGAGGAGTAGAGTTGGAAATAAAAACCCATCTCCTTAGGAACAGGACATGTGGGTCAACATTGCCTTCTGTGCAACACTGCTTGACGTCCTGGATTCCACTATAAAATCTATCTCTTATTAGAAATCTGGTTCACTTCACTGCGCTTCAAGTTTCTGCTCTGCAATATGTGACTAATGACAGTAAATGCTTTTCCCAGCTTTGTGAGGAATAAATGGTGATATACTTAAAATTATTAGAATCCTTTTTTTGGCACATAGCAAGAATCCTATAAACTTGATCATAATCATTTTTGCTATTACATATTTCTAGGTTCTTATGGTGGTTGTTATTCTAGAACATGTAGCTTAAGGTTACATTTCTCTTAATTATATTCCTAGCTAGAGAAGAAGCCACAGTCAGCTAAATACCTTCTCTGATTAAGGGTAGGGAGAATCCTAGTCCTGCAGGCGTGCTTGAGGAGGGAATGAATTATCTCTATCCTGTGGTTGTGTGCCTGAATATCCCAGAGGACTGACTGCAGAGATATTAGTGACCTGCAGTTTATACTTGTTGGTTATAAGACCCAAAAGATGAAACCCCCTTCTTTTTATTTTTCTATCATGCATGTAAATAAACATGTTTTTCCCAACATCTATCCTTGTACTTCTGTGTTTATCATCCCATCTCTCCAGACCTCAGCTTTTCTAGTGATTTCCTGCTAGATCTCTGCTTTGGGAAGAGAATGGTGATGTGATCAGTGAGCATCAATTTGCACATCTCTCTTAGACCCAAATTAGTCAGCGTGCACTTCTTGGAGGTAGACCAAATGGCTGGGGAAGTAGTTTTGTTGTGGTTGGTTTTATTGCTCGCCATCTAGAGCACATACAGTGGTCTTCAGGACAGCAGGGCTGTAATTTAAGTGCTAAATACTGCAGACCAGCTGAAGTCCAGCTAACAAGTGCTCTTATCTTTCACCCTCTGGAAACACTGTAAACCTCAACCCAAGTGGAACCCCAGCTTCTTCTTGCTTTTTCTTTTGAATAGTTGCCTTACTTCTGTTTCTGAGACACTTTTGTGCCTTTGAAGTGTGCTCAGTTGGGAGATGGCATTTTAGACCAGGAATCAACTGTTTTCTTTGTCTCTATTCCAAAGAGATCCTAACATCTTCTCCTGGGGAAGAAGAGGAGAGTTTGGTTAATGTAGGTCTTTAGACACATTACCCTGCCAAACAGTTATCAGTGGCTTCAGAGAAAGTCACTGCTGTTTTTTTTTAATTTACTGTCCAGATATCTTATAACAGAGGATAGAGTGATCATAGCTGTGACTGTAAACAACTGCACCTCTTCCTTCAGAATCTCTTTATATGCATCCAAGAATATACACATGAATGTAAAAGCCATCATTTACATCTTGAGAAATAGTTTCTGGATCTGCCTGCATGGCAAGATAATACATAGCCCTAAAGTGCTAATATTCAAGTGAATCATAAACAACCTTACTATTGGAACAAAGTCCACTTAACTACTTACCTCTGTGTTGGGCTACTGAGAGAACAATCAGTGCCCTTTACTGTTGACACAGAAATATTGCCTACTTTACTAAGATTGGAGACGAATGGAGGTGGACAAGCCTTCTCCTCAGTTTGGTTGGTTTGCTTTGGAATTGAGAACAAGGTGTAATTTCCAGCTTATAACATGATTAATTCAAACTGACAAAGGAAGGAAATTAAATTTTCAGGTTGCCATTTATTACTTTTCTCTTATCAAGCAATCAACAATATTTATTGAGCTTAGACTGTGAGCCCAGCATCAAAACAGGAACAATAGGCATAACGTAGGATCTTTGATTTTACTGTTTACTTGTGGTGATCCAATAGAAATAGCACTTGACTTACAATAAGGAGACTTGAGGACTTGGCACAGTCTGTTCAATAGTTAAGTGCTATTGCCCTGGAATTCAGTTTTTGGAGCTGTAAATATTGAGAAGCTTATTAATGTACTGTAGAACCACAGGAAAATGCCATACCCATCATCATCTTTTTGTCTATAAATACCAAGTTAATAACAGTACCCAATTTAACTGATGGTTGAGACCTTAGCCAGCATTATATTAAGGACACATTAACAACAAGATATTTTGCTAGATGATATTTCATGCTTGTATTTGAAAGTCCCTGGGAGAGAAAAGACATGAAATCTAGTGAAACTGGATTTTAGATTGAGGGAGATAAGAGTGTGAATATGAATGAACAGATTTTCTTAAGATAATGTTTTGAGTTTGAGAATCTCATATATGTATACCATGTATTTTGATTATAGTCTCTCCTACTTCTCTTAACTTCTTCAAGATCTATCTTCCACTCCCCATCCCACTACTTCGTGTTCTTTTATTATTTTTTAGTAACAGATTACATTTATTTAGTGCTTCTAATATATGTGTGGGTATTAGACCATTCACTTAAGCATGGTTTACCTCCCAGGGATAATATTCTTAAAGAAAGCTGACCCCACCTACTCAGTGCTCACTATCAATAGATGCTCAGCAAGAACTTAGGATCCATGAGCCATTTCCAGCACTGTACTATGTACTAGAATATTTGTTGGCATGATCTAGCATAGGTCTTTTGTGGGAAGACTTCAGGAGCATGGTAGTCCTGTCATAGTCAGATGACAATATTTTCACCTAATCTTTGGATCTCTGGATTTTATAATCTTTCCCCTTCATCTTCTGTGATGTTTCCTGATGCTTGGTGGGGAGAAGTTGTGGCATACATGTCTCAGTTTTGGTTGAGAACTTCCCTGGCACTAATTTTCGGAACTTTGATGATCTGTTCGTTTATGTGTTAGCTAACTGGCTACTGCACTAAGGTACATCTCTGATGAGCTCTGAGGACTGCTATAATTTGAGCATACTCCACATTCTTTCCTCTAGAAATTTCAAGAGTTTGATGTTTAACATTGAAAATTGTGCATTTGGAATTCATTATTCTATATAGTGGGAGAGAAAGGTCATGTTTCAATCTTCTACATAAAAATATCTGGTTTTTCAGTTTCATTTGTTAAAGGTGCTGTTTTTATACACTGTGTATTTTGACATCTATGTAAAAAGTCAGGTGACTGTAGGTGCACAGACTTATGTCAGTGTCCTTCATTCTGCTTCATTGATCAATGTGTCATATTTTGTCTCAGCATTACACTGTTTTTATTAATTCCTCTAGTTTGATCTTGAAACACTGTATTGGATAGTTGTCTTGTTCCTGATCTTAGTGGGAGTACTTGAGTTTTTTTCTATTGCTGTGACGGTGGCTATCATTTTGTCTTTTACTGTGTTGAGCCATGTGCCTCCTATCTCTAATCTCTTTAGGGTTTTTATTATCATAGTCACCAAAGAATTCCAGCAAAGTGGACTGTTATGAGAAAGGGTAGGGTCAGTGCTGTATTCCCTCTAGGTGCCTTAACCCAGGTGTCTCAACATTAACACCATGGACATTGGATTACAGGGAACTCTGTTTCATAGGGATGGTCTCAAATAGTCAGGATCAAATACCAAACATGCTTGTATTGATGGAACCTTTAATCTAGATGATTTTCTAAATGAGAATAATTAACTTGGAAAGACTTCCATGACTATGGGTGGCACTCTTCTATGGGCTGGCATCCTGGGTGAAATAAAAAGCAGAAAGCTAGCTAAGCATTAAGATTCATTTCCTCATGCTCCTTGAATGAAGATGCTATGTAATTAGGTTCTTCATGATTCTGCTACAGTGCTTTTCTTGACATGGTCAACAGGTCTCTCAAATTTTGAGCCAAAATAAAACTTTATTTCCTTAACTTGATCCTATCAACAAGAAAGTAATTAATACAGAGTCTTTGGGTTTCAAACTTTTAGGAGGTATTAACCAGATTGGAGTCTTCATGATGGGGTTAATTTTATAATAAGAGACTAGAGAATACTCATTGTCTCTGTCATGTGAGATTATGTCAAGAATATCACTATGGAAGCCAGAAGAACTCAACCATGGTGACATGCTGGTCTTAGATTTTCAGCCTCTAGAGCTGTGACAAAATAATTTTATGGTGCTAAAGCTATCTAAACAATCCTATTTTCTTCTGGCATCTTGAAAATTTCTAGCCTCCACTCACTAGATATGAACAACATCTCCACTCACTAGATATGAATAACATCTCATAGTTATGACAACAAAAAATACATGTGGATCTTGTTCAGTTTCCCATGGGAGTAAAATTCTCCTGTTTGTGAATCACAACTCTAACGTTCTTCTGATGTTTAGTTAGATGAGAACCTAAGAATGGTGGAAGTTAACTTCACTATCTCCAAATTTCATATTAACTCACGTGTATATTTACCTACAAAGTGCCTCTCAATTTTTAGAGTATGTAAGAAGTACCTGGAAAAAGAAAGTAAAATAGAAATTCTCAGTTTTCTGTCCATGGAAAGCTTGGTATTATGGTTCTGGCTTAGAAGGTGAGACTCTGACTATTGTTATAGTCATGGTTAACATTGACACATAATTGAAAACTGTGACTCTCAGGAATTAGTAATTGTGGATTTAAGTATTTGTTTTTAAGTTTCTTGGGGTTATAAAGGAAGCTGTTTAATAATGCGTGCTCCATTGTCAGATGCACCAGTTACAAAGCATGCTCTCAACACTTGCAGCACATGCAATACTTACTGAATCATTAAATCTTTCTGTTCCTGGCCTTCCTCCCCTGTCACATTGAGAATGGCATCAGCACTTGCCTCAAAACTGGCATTATGTGTGATTGGTTGCATGATGAGTCTTTTGTAATTATTTCTAAATAAAGAGCTCCATAAATGTTTAGGGATAGTGAGAAAGGTTAATGAAGACTAAAAGTGGGAGTGTTGCCATGAAAGCATTGTAAGGATGTTTCTGACCTTTGCAGAAAGCTTAATATGCTTAGGGCAGGTTTCTTCTGATTCTTACAAGTCTCCAGGGGATTTGCTAAATAGATTTTCCAGGGCTCTCAGCCAAAAGATCAGTTTATTGTATCCTGTGTGAGGTATGGGAGTCAGTCAGGTGTGAATGGTGCACCCAATTGAAAGAGCACACACACAGAGAAACATACGTTACTGGAGAAAATGGATTCTTGATGGACAAACCTTATCCTCTTACGGGTATGCTGTTATGGTTGACTATGGTAGACTTGCCTTTAAGTCTGATCTCCAATAATTATAGATTCATGATTGCAAAACACTGTATGATTGTATATATATATATATATATATCATACACAAAACACTAAATTATATTATATGAGTGTGTGTGTGTGTGTGTGTGCATCATACTCATGAAACATCTTTTTATTCTTCCAGGTTCCTTTGACTTACTAAGGAGTTTTACAAATTGTGGTCTGAAGAAAAGTTATGTGAGGCTTTAAAAAAAGGAGTGCACTCATTGGAAAGGGTGTTGTGGACTACACTCAAAATTTCTTGGAACAGAATGTTTCAATAAGTTGTATTGTTAACTTGAGAAAAATTTCTATTCATCTGTGAAAAGTTTTTTTTTTATAAAGAAAAAACATTTTCTCCCTTTCTAAAGAGAGAAAGGGGTTTGACTTATTAAGGCAAATGTCTTCTGATTACACCACCTCTGCCCAGTCCTACTCCAAATATGTGATTAGAATTGGGATCATTGTGATCAAGATCATGAGAAAAATCAGACTGTTGAAAATAGTTGTTATGTTATCTTTCCATTCTTTTGATGAGTTCTTCTGTGTGTGGTGTTGTATTTATCTTTAACTTAGTAGAGCGTTTCAGGAAGAAAGTTGTGATAGTTCAAATTCTCTTCTGCAACAACCAAGAGATCCTCTGGTAGAGTTTTTTCCCACTTTTAATACATTTTCTCACTGAGCTGACTTCTTTCATTCTACTACTTCCAGTAAGTACTGTAGTTTTTACATTTGGTCCATGAAATTAACAAACAATATTGCTTTTTTTTTCCTTCTTCTCCTTTCCCTCCCCTCCCTCATCTCTCTTTTTCCTCCTGATTTAAAACACTGTCTTATTTAGCCCAGACTAACTTTAAATTTATTTTGTAATTCAGGATGAACTCAACTTTTGAACCTTCTGAATGCTGGGATTTAGGATACATTCTGCCTTGCTTGGTTTTGTGTGGTAGCAGACTTTAAAGCCCAGGGCTTCATGCATGGTAGCTAAGCTCTCTAAGTGAGCGATATCCTTAGTGTATTTGCTTTCTTTTTCTAAAAAATATCATTGCCTCTTCACAAGAGTTCTGGAAGCTCATGAAAGACTAGAAGCCAGTTTCTCGTCAGAGAATTTTTGCTGTACTCTTTGCTTCCAGGTTGCACAGAGTACTCCCCAGCTTGTTACTGAATGTTGTATATGCCCTGTTGCTTGAAGGTTCCTGGCAAGTGGGAAGGATGTTTACTCTGATAGTGGAAGATCTCGCTATAGCAGAGTCATCCCTGCTTTTTATCTCTTTCTTGAGAAATCCAACTCGTCTCCACTCAGACCCCTCCTTTCCTTTCCTTTTAACTCCTAGATAACATCAACCTAATGATCTCCCACTTCTCTTTTGCTTCTAAACAAATATAAATGAGTGATCTTGACATTTTTGATCACCTTAGAATCCCTGGTATTCTCTAACATGAAATATAGGCGTGAAGTTGACATTGAGGAGTTTGTGGAGAGGAAGTGCTATAAGAGGATACACAAAAGCCTGTTCATCTTCCAGGAAAAGGATGGTGTGGAAAACACATTATCCTTTCATCCTTAGATTTTTGAAAACAAAAACAAAACAGACAACTGTGAATGTGTCAGTAGTTTATTCTGCTGTATATTCATGAAAAAGTGTCAGATAATTAAACAAGACTCTACAAAACCCTCATGACTGAAAGCAATCCTAAACAAAACCAAATTTCAGGAAAAGGCATGGCTTAGTTGACTGACAACTTACTGGGAAGTCCCAGGTCCTTTGGTGATTCAGTCATCGACATGTGTCCTGTCAGGTCCTCTGCAAAGATCTCAGGCTGTAGAAAGGAGTTTATCTTACTTGAAAATGCCACCATTTTTCTCACCAGCCTGTAATTAGCAGGTAAGGGAAAGGGAATATTTTAGGGTAATGTTAAACAAAAAGAGTAAATTCACTGTGTTCTTTATCAGTCTCAGTCATAACCTGAAAATCTTTAGATAGTTCATGAAATTGAAGTACTCTTGTTTCTGAGGAGCACTTAGAAAAACTGAAAATCTGCTAGGATTTACTTTAGTGCCTTGAATCCATGTTATCTCTGTGTTTCTGTGTCTGGACTCACCATTACTATCCCCCACCAATCTTCAAAGATGCTGAGGCTGGACCCACTCTAATTTACATGGTCTGGGGTAAGACCCAAGTATCAAAGGTTCAAAGTTCCCACAAGTGATATGAATTTGCTTGCAGGACTATGAACCTAGCTGAACTACTTGAATAAACCTCTTTAATTTGAATGATTTAAGAAAATACAGTCATGTCCTTGCTATGCAGAAAGCTGGCATATCAATGTATCCTAGCAGCATATTGCACAGTATTTAGTAGGTTTCCCAAAACATGGAAGCATATTCACCAGTATTAAAGAGTGGTTAACCATTGCTCTATGCCCTCCCACTCTCCTTTCTTTTCACCTTTCTTATTGTGTCCAGGCTGTAAACATGTCTTGAATGTGTGTGTGGGAGAAGTGGGGGACTGGAAGTTCGTTGATTAACTTCATTCATCAAACTCCACTTTATTCATTTATTATTCTTAATATTTAGTTTTGTTCTTTTTGAGAGATGATATCACTATGTTGCCTTGGCTGGCCTCAAACTCACAGAGATCCTTTGCCTCTGTTTTCTGATCAAAGGTGTGCTCCACCAGATCCAGCTATATTACTCAAATTTCTGAGACAGACTCTGAGACTGGAGCTCAGTATATTGGTTAAGCTGGCTGTCTAATGGTCTTCTGGGCATTTCTCAAGAGTTGCAGTTACAAATGAATACCATTACACAATGCTTATTCATAGATGTGGGATATATGATCTCAAGTACTCATGCTTGCATAGCAAGCACTTAACCCAGTAAGCCATTTCCCAAGCTATTCTTTCTTCTTTTAAAACTCCCACTTACTTCCCCTTTCCTCTGTATCTTACTGCAAATTTCTGCTTCCTATTTATCACCACCCTGTGATGCTGATGGTGAGGTTTCTTGAACGTTGTTCTTCTCTTCTCAGATATTGGTGATTTTTGTATGTAAATTTGGCCTAGATTGTCCCATTGGCTTCCATAGCAGTAGAAGCTCACATGAGAATGGAAAACTTAAAAGCCAAATGACATCACTTCTTGGTTAGTTTTGTTATTGTAGCAGAAATGACTATTTCCTGCAAAAACATTATAAAATGTAGATAGATGACAGGAAGGAAGAAATGTGAGAACCCTGCACTGCAATCCTGCACTCCTTCCTTAGAATTGTCTTTGCCTTCCTTCTGTCTCTGTTGTTTCCAAATAACTTTCCAAACTTAAAGTGCTTTTTATGCATCCTCCTCTTGGCACATTTTAAAATAGAGCCTTTGACTGTACCCTGTGAAACAGGAGCATTGGTGATTTTAAAGTAACTCTGTACCTTTGAATTCTAAACTCAGATTTAGAACGTTTGACATTAGAATGACTGGAATTTGTTTAATGATAAATGAGGATTCTGATTCTTGGAGAGATTAAAGAGCACACTCTAATGTGGAACTAGTTAGTGACAGACCTAAATATAAAATGTAGCCTTCCTCAATTCAAGAGCCCATGTGCCACTGTGTGGTACCTGTGGTATGTGCCAAGTGCATGGCTGTCAGTTTTATATAGACGCTTCTGAAAGTACGCAGAATTGTGTCTACACCAGAGATGTGAGCATTGCCTATCTCCTTGGTGTGATCAAAGAGATCAAGTGCTGATGAATTTACTGGGTATTTTGGAAGCAATTGCATTGTTCAGTGTATATACCATCTAAGGTTTTATCTTCTCATAGTGCAAAGCTGTGATGTTTCAAATGTATATAGCTATTAATCATGTGAAGATAAATGCTGACTAACTTATCAAAAGCTTTGACTTACATAAGATGAGTTTCAAGCTACTTGTTGATAATTCACAAAGCAAATTGGCTGATGATTTTTTATGAGGTTATGTGCGTATATGTTTACATAGTTCCATATATGTGAACAGAGTTTATTCACTTGTGTGTGCATGTGTTATTGAGACAGAATCTCCCACTGAAGTTAAAGCTCACCTATTAGCTATACTGGCTGGCCAAGTAGCCCCAGAGACCACCTGTACTCTCTACAGTACTGGGTGATAGGCATATGGGACACCACTAAGCATCAATTTAAGAAAACAAACTTAAGTCCTCAGGTTTGTGTAGCAAGCACTTTAAAATTGAACCACTCATGTGACCTAATTTTGTGGATAGTTAATGAAGTGACAGAGCTCTAGATTGTTATGTTACATGAGATGATTTCTAGTTGTTTCAACACCCATAATTTCTTCCTTTAATTTCATCTATTAACATCTAGTGTGGTGGCCCACAGTTTGGGGCATGATGGTTTCATCTAGTAAGGTTTTGTGTGTTGTGTTGTGAGTATGCAACAAAGAGTTTGAAGACTAAGCTGTGCTGGTTTGATAGGGCTATCCTGTTGTCCTTTAGCTCAGAGAAAAAAAATAGATTTTCTTTTCTTCTTGACATGTGGTGTGTGTGTGTGTGTGTGTGTGTGTGTGTGTCTGTCTGTCTGTCTGTCTGTCTGTGTGTGTTTGTGTCTCTGTATCATGTGCATTGGAGACATGTGCAAGTACACACACACATATGGACTTTGGGAATGATTTTTTGGAGGATTTGGTTCTCTTCTTTTGCCATGTAGGTTCCAGGGATCAAGCTCAGGTGACTTAGCCTGGCAGCAATCATATCTACCTTCAGAGTCATCTTGCTGACCCCCAAGGAATGCTTTTTGTAATTATCCTTTTGGAAATCATCCCCTCACCCATCAAGCAGTCTTCTTTATCTTAGCTAGTATTCTTTCTCAGACTCCTCACTTTAAAAAAAATTAGAATACCATACCTGCTTTTTGCAAAACCACTGGAAGGCTATTTTTCAGGTGTTTGCTATACTTCCAAGTTTCCAGGGTAGGCAGTCTTAACAGATTCTTATAGGTTCTCCATGTAATCAGAGTCTTCTAAGGGCACACATTGGTGGCAGATCTATATTAGCCTATGGTTTATGGTGATTAAAATTTGATATAGTGCAGTAAAATCAATAGAATTACAGGGCAGGGTGGTAATTTGCAGCAGAGGAACTTGAGAGGAGTATTTCTATTTCTGCTTTATAGTCTTTTTGTCCATTTGTCTTACTCAAGCCACCGGACCATTAAAGTGTCAATGTTTTAAAAAGGAAAGTATTTTTCCTTTCTCATTTGGAGAGAAATATATTCATCCCCTTTAAGTCTCTCTGGCAATGTTTGGAGTACTGTCTTTTGAGTGGTCTTCTTCCCTTACCATGTTCAACTGTGCTACTGTAAGTGTGTAAGAGGCCAGGCTTCTGACACTGGTCCATGGCATCATTGTCAAAGTTGCTTCCATGTTCTCATTCTGTACATCTGAGTCTATATCTTTGAACAGATCATAAATAGTTGCTGTACGAGGACTTCTGTTTTATATGTGGTCCAACTCTTCGGTTTAGAACTCAAAATCTGAAGACTAAGGTAACATTTTTCTAATGATTTCTTTGCTCATTTGTCTGTTGAGACAGGGTTACATGTAGCTCAACCTGGTCTTGAACTTGACAAGTATCTGAGGAGAATCTTGCTTGATCCTCCTGTTTTCTTTATTTTTCCTTTCCTAGTGCTGAGATTGTGCACCAACATGCCCATTGTATGTGTTGGTGTGGATTTACCTCAAGACTTTATGCATGCTAGGTAAGCACTCTACCAATGGAGCCCCAGCATCACCCCCTGCCCCAATAATAACTCACTTAAAATTTGCCAGACTTTTACAGGCACAGGCAAATTTGAGTGCTTGTATTAGTGAATAAAGAAAAATTAGCCCATGTCAGAAGATTAACAATCAAAATCCATACACTACATATTTCACAAGGCTGATGCTTAGGATTTCATTTCTCTCAAAATAAATAATGACTAACCTCAGTAGGATCAGTTTCTTAGCCTGAAATTTAATTTTAAATACAAGAAAAAAATTTCATATGTATTTAGATCACTATATAGCTAGATTAGGCTTAAGATAAGCTTAAAGAAAATGGCTAAGTAAGTATTGAAATTCCATCACAAACAAAACCTCAGAATGTGAGAAGAGTTATATATTAATTTGTGGCCAATTATATATTACAAAGTACTCTGACATTATACCAAGAACATAGCAGCTGTACCATAGGATATCACACATGACAACATTATCACCTTATACATGAGACAACTCAAAGTTAGTTGCCACACAGATAATCATATTACAATCAGGTCTCATAGATAGGCTCATTTAACTCTATTTCATATTCATAATAACTGTTCTGTATTGGAGATAAGTTCATTCATTACTTCATTCGGTCAGCTATAGTCACTACTTTGCCTATTTGGCAAGCACTGTGCTAGACATTGTAAACCACAATGAGGAAAATGGACACGATCCCTGATTTGATGGACTTAGAGACATATGGTTATATTCTGGTCGGCCATGTGCCCAGCAACTTTAAACCTAGTGGTTCGTAAAATGCCATCTGTCACTCCAATCAGTCAGGACTCAAGGGACTTTCTCCCAGAATGGGTGAGGTCCTCTGGGCAGCTCTCAGCACTGTTACTTCTCAGGCAAAATTGATCCAGCATTTGAGCTATGTGTGCTGTATTATCGATTTGTTCTAGCATCCCAGCAAGAGCATGGTGTGCACAGAGAAGTAGGTATCAAGTGCTCTTTGCAGGCTATGTTGGAGAAGAAACTTGTTGGCAAATGTCAAGTATTAAAATCAGGAAAAATGTGTGTTGTCATGGAAATAATTTGGATTCATCTGTAGGTGCAGGCTTTAATTACTCTGGTAACTTGATGTCCTTGGGGCATGATAGGAATTTGTCTTTGAGAGATGGCAGATGTATTTTGAGGTATGACAAACCCATCCAACTTTGTATATAGGTGTGGTATAAAATGAGGCAGAACTATCACAATGAAGGGGAAATGGATGAGGCAGATCCTAAGATAAACTACACTGGAGCTCAAATTCAGTCTGACCTAGAAGGAAGACAAAAATGTACAGGCAGCCGTACTTAATACACAGCATCTGAAAGGGCTGTGTCTCCTGATTTCCCACAGGCATCTTTGAGCTACAGTTACTATAGCAAACATAAAGCACCAAGTGGCTTTCCTAACAGTGCTGCAGTTGAACCTCCTATTGAATTCCTGTCCAATGTGTCCTACCTGAGAAAGTTCACAATGTAGAGTAGGCTGAGCACACATTATTATTAGCTGATTGGGTTTACAGTGCTGGTGTCTGCTGATAGTGACCAGCTCCATTACCTACACTCCCCAGACAAGCTACAGAGAATTGTCATAAGTGTCAGACTGGCTTATTCATATACGTGTTGCAATAACAGTCAGTGCATGGACTTTAGTATGGTGTAGTCTAAGCAAGCTTCAGATGGGGCTTCAGATGAAGTGAGTTTCCACTGTGTGTAAAAGGCTCACTTAAGACAGCATGCACATGCTTAAGTACATGTTTGCCTGTCTGTAGGTATATGTGTGTGGGTGCATATGGATGTGCAGCCATAGGAAAATGTCATACACCATTTCTCAGACACCATCTCCCAGATGGAGTCTTTCTCTGGCCTGCAATGCAAAAAGGCAAAGCTAGCTGGTTTGGGACCCCTGGGTATCTGTCCATCTCCCAGAACTGGAATTAAAAGATTATGCTACCAACCCTTGCTTTTCATAATTTATGTATATATGTATGCATGCATGTAGGTAGGTATGTATGAGTATGAGAATCAGGGTTCACATATGACATGCCATGGGTGTAGAGGTCAGACGACAACTCTGAGAATTTGTTCTTCCACCTTGTTAAGGCAGTCTCCCTTGTGTTTGCTGCTGAGCTATATACATTATAATTCCCCTGTATTTGCCTATTACCTCCCCATAGGAGTTCAAGGCAAGAACCATGTAATCTGGCTCTTTTTAAAGATCAAGTGGAGTGGGGATCAAATTCAGGGAATTAGGCTAAGACAGCTAGTGTTTTTGCCCACTGAGCCATTTTGCTGGCCCTACATCTAGATAATGCTTTTTAAAACATTGTTTCTGGGGCGTTAATTCAGATCTTATTGCTTAGATGGCAAGCATTGTACCTACTCACGTATCAGCTTAGCACCTTAACATTCTGTAAGGTCCACAGTGACTGTTTGAAGAAAAGGAGACCCAGCAGAAGAGGAAAGCAGAAGAAAGAAATCATTCCAAAGCCAGCCACTAGCAACACAGGACAGACCACAGAATGCTTCCCTGTTCACAGGGAAGGAATCCTAATGTCTCACCATAGAGAAGTTATGCTAGGTATGAGTGTAAGGACAGAGAGGCTCGGGTAGCATAAAGCTGTTACAATCTGAGTGATTTGACCTTTCGCCTGAATGTAAAGTTCTATTTGCCACCTCTTAACTTTTGCTGGATGGCAGTTGTCAAAGTTTTGTGTCATAAAGAAGTACCTGTTCAGTGGGTATAGCTGCCAGTTCTCACAGATCTTGTAGGAACCCTTCTTGACTGGAAGAATATAAATGATTTCAATCATTTAGAAATTAGCTGTATAATTGTCAAAGCTCTGGCTCATATTAGCATGCTTCTGGAAAGACCAGAAAGGGTAAAGAGGGAGAAAGCAAAACACATCAGAGCCCCATTACAGTTAGCAAGGGAGGATGGGAAAGGACAAAGGGAAGCCACATAGCTGGGTGTTATTGGTCTCACTGGGTCTTTATCTTTAGGATTGTTAATGATTCAATTGAGTATCATTATCCAAGTCTGAGGGGATCCTGTGTGAGGGAACAGGCTAAAGGGATCGAAAGAGAAGGATTTTCACTCAGGGTGGGAGGAGATTGTCTTTGAAGGGAGAAGAAGCAGGACTTGAAGGTTCAAGGGGACATGAAGTACCATCTCGAAGGTGAGACCAGACAGCCAGGTTGAACTTGTGTGTCTCAAAGTACACCACAGAATGGGAAAATTAAAGCCCTTACTCTTTTTATCTTGTACATCAAAAAAGACAACATATTCTTGGCACTTGGTAGCAATCAAAGTATAAAGTTATTTCCAAACATCTCTTTTTGTATCACCACACATAGTCAAATCTTAAGGATATTCATTCATTCATTCATTCATTCATTCATTCATTCATTCATTCAGTTTTTGAGATAAGGTCTTGTGTATCCCTGGATAGCCTTAAATTTTCTATCTATTAAAAGGTGACTCAGAACTCTTGATTCTCCGTTTGAAACTCTGGAGTGCTGGGTTATCGATATTAGCTATTAGGCCCGGTTTTATCCAGTACCAGGGACCCAATCCAGGACCTTATATATGATGGGAAAGCATTGTAATAACTGAGCTAAACCTCCCAGCCATTTTTATTTCATTACTCTTTACAGTTAAGCATTTGGACTCTTCAGTTGAGCCAGGGCAGGCATTAAGAGTGATGGGCAGGGTTCACAGAGGCCGAGTCTGGGCAGGCACTGTGAGTACCGGGGGCTGCTTCTGAGTTCTGCAGGGCACTTAGTCTCAGGTCTCCATCTGTAGCCTGTCACATGGTGTGTTGAGCTGACACATGGCACAAGGCCAGCCCTGGGCATTTGATCATTGTCAGCTCCCCTGCATCGTCTGCCCGAGTCCAGATTGGTGGAAGGAATGGCAAACAGAGCTTGCCTTTCTGATGATGGCCTAACCCTGAAAAGACTCGGGACCAAAGGTCAGAATGAAAACAAGGATGCTGTGAAATCAAATCAGAGGGTCAGAGCTCAGGGCCCTCTTTTCACAGATGAGGAGCTGGAGGCTAAGGAAAGGGGGAGGGGATGATGGATGCAGTCCATTCCCCACATGAACAGCCAGAGTTGGACTGAAAATTGAGTCCTCTTCTTCCCAATTAGTGATTGCTTGTTTCAGATCACTAGCTGTCATCCAGCAAAACTAGCAAACAGCAGACTTGTTAGGTGGGGTGGAGACCTGGCAAACGAACAGCAGGTTTATTAGCTGAGGTGGTGAGAGGACAGGAAAGCAATGTTTTTGTATTTATAGATGAGACTGACTCTGCTGGCATGCTCAGTATGCCTATGTAAAAAATGAGGGCCCTCTATATTGATAGGAGAGAGGCCACTGGAAAGAGGTGACAAGAAAGACGTTAGGAGAGCTGCCTACTTAGTAAGTGTGATATTGCATGGGCTCGGGTAGTAAGCCTGTCCACAGAATGGCTAGGAAGGACTTTGTGCATCAAATCCATGAGAAGAGGAAAGCAAATTATCATGAAGTTTTGTGTCTGAGCAGAGAAGAATCTGAGACTAATATCAGGGTCTCCAGGATAGGATGTCTCTGTTAAATTGCAAGTAAGAAGATGTATGTGGTTCATATCTCAGGCCATCTGAACTATGCTTCCTTTTACCTTCCTTCTGTGTCTTCCTGGAGAGAACTGTATTCTCACAGAATTTTTTTTTCACTCAGTAAGGGAAGCCATGATGTGGAATTTACCCTAAAGTGGCAGTGACTAATGCATGTTGCAGGGGTGTCTTCAAGCTGTAGAATGAGACTGAATGGGAAGGCCATCATTTGTCACTGAGCAATGAAGCTTGAACCCTAATGCCAGATACAGGAAGCAAATCTGTGGCTAGATTCATAATCTACTGAAAATTTTGCAGGTAGGAGCATGCACTGTTCTTATAGGGGACACAGGTTCAGGTCTCAACACCCTTGTCTGGCAACTCATAAACACCTGCAACTCCAACTTCTGGGGCATCCATCATCACTGACCTGTATGTGTACCTGCCACTATGTAGTTACACACACACACACACACACACACACACACACATACACACACACACACGTATACACTAATAAAAAGAAATCTTTAAGAAAAATAAGTACAAGTATTTGAGAGTTCTACTTTTCAAACTCTATGAAAGATTACTTTTGAAATTCTATGAGGTCACAGGATGCCAGTGAATTGTAGCTGGCTGTCTTTAAGTAAGATGCTTAAATCACTAAAAGTTATAGTTTCTGTAGTTATAAAATTTATAGAGTTTATATAGTATATAGTTATAAAATTAAGAGTTAATCTTATTAGACATCTGAGGACATTTGATAAAAAAGAATATGTGTACAAACCTATGTTCATAAAATTCTGTGCTGCCACATACAAAGCACATACATACATATATACATACATACATACATACATACATACATACATACATAGTATATCCTATGACATTTGGATATTGAAAAATTGCAACATTTTCCTTGGAACCCACTATATTTGAGTCTGGAATTCCCTCTCCTAACTCTGTATTTCTCTCTGTATTTCTCTGGAACATAGCAGATTTATGTTACTGATTGATTGAGAACATGTTTTACAAAACCTGTCTATGATGATGGTCTAAGTTTTATTTTACATCTTGTACAAACTTTAATATAATTCTTCCTCCATTGTCTCCATTGCTTGGTCTTTCTGCTTTCTCAGGTGTTGTTCAGTTTGTTTTTGATTTGTGTGTGTTGTTGTTTAAAATTCAGATAACTCCCAAATTTCTTGCTTCTTAAAGATTAGTAATAGTCCACTCTTGAAAATGTGAAGGAAAAAGAAATTAGATTTCTTCACACTGGCTACCTCCTTCTATAGTTGGGGTGGGCTGCTGAAGAGACGAAACAGTTGTCTGTCCATCTTTTCTTTGTAGGACTTACTGACAACAGCTACTGAATGTATGGAATCCATAGAAGTACTTAACTGTCCCAAATTCTGAAGTTACATTGTCATAGTAGTGGACAGGCTTACAGGGCTGGGAACATAGTTCAGCTGTTAGAGTACATGCCTAATATCCACACAGTCATGGTCTTGATTCCTACCACCTCATAAACTGGATCTGGTATTACATGCACATAATTCCAGAAAGTGAGAGGAAGATTAGAAGTTCATGGCTATCTTTGGTTACATAGTGGATTCAAGACCATCTTAAGCTACTTGGACCCCATTATTTTAGAGAGGGAGCAGAGCTTCCAAGAAAAATAAAAAAACATGTAAAACAATGGAATATCATTCTATAACCGAGAGCTGCATCTAGAAGATGTCTCACGTGGCTGGCTCCTGTCTGATGGTAAAGACCACAAACTTAAATGTTCATGTCCATATCAGACCCCAGTGTTACAAAGGCTACTGAATATTGGAATCTAACTTTAAATCTTTAAGAGGGGAAATGTTTCAATATTTTTCTCAAGATGGTACAGTTAGGACAGTTGACAAATTACCTCCAGCAGGATATTGAAATTACCTAAAGAACATACATGATTCAGTTACTCACATTGGGTTATATTTTGTGACTGATAATGGCTAGCATCTATTAATCATGTGTGAATGACTGAAACCTAACTCATTTATAATTAGTGGACTCAGAAATTTAAAATGAAGTAGATAGTGCTGTTATGTGTCAACTATTGTAAATACATTTTCAAGATGCTCAAAACAAATTAGACATGAATTTGAAAAAAGACACAAGATTTATTAAAAGTGCTTGGCTCTTGATATACCTATAAACCATATTATACATGTATGTTTGGTTTGTTGGATATGCTGAGACAGGAAACTCAGTTTTCTGCTTCATTTTGTGCAGTCTTCTTTCTTAACCTGGAGAATTCTCTTCCTCTGTATTCCTGAGTGAACACTCCTTTCTGTAACAGCCTGCTTTAAGACCTGCTCTCTACCCTAGGTTTACATCAGAGTCATCCACAAACTCATGGACATCACACAGACCTACTCCAGTTGGTGTTTGGTGTAGACATTGACACACCTTAGTAGATTTTTGTTATTCTGATATTTCCGAAGCCTGAGACCACACACACATGCCACATGTAAGGCTTGATAGAAGAGGTTTTTAAGGTCAGGAAGTCCAAGGACCACTTTCTGATTCAGTTAAAATATATAGATGAGATATTCAAATTTGAGCTGTTGTGAGTGTGGTTATTTTCTTTTAAAACCCAATAACAGAGTGAACATTTGTTTACCTTGTCTATATTAAGGGGATTCCACAGAGAAACCTGGGCCAAGCAGAACAGAGAGAAGAAATATCTTTCCAGAAATTGAGGACTTAAGCTTGTTGAAAATGGCAGTCTTCTTCAGAGCTCATGATTCTGAGCCTATGTTGTCTGTCTCAAGAAAACCCAAAAGGACACCCACTTGGTCTTGTTTCGTTTCTTTCTTGCCTTTGTGTACCTCTGTCTTCACCTTTCTTATCACTAGAGTCCATTTTGGATACAATACATTGACTCCTCTTCGCTACCTCATTTTAATTCCTGTAAGAAATGTCATTTAATTTTCTTATACAGAGCTCAAATCTCTGTAGATTGTCAAGGATAAGCATGGGGGAGCTTGTTGGGCATGCATCTATTTCTCCAATGGTTTGGAAGGTTGGATAAGCCACTGGGATGGGGGCAGGATTCTAAAATAATTTCTTTCTTTCTTTTTCTTTTTTTTCCCCACTGTGAAACCGCTGACGTTTCAGCTATTTATGAAAATGTCAAGGTTCTGAAAAATAAGTTTTACTCTCTCCTTGTAGCTTAATTAAGCTAATTAAGACTCCATGCATAGGTCAGATGTGACCCTGTTAAGAAAGATAGCTTAATTTTTTATAATTTGTCCACAGAAGGAAAAAGAATGCTTTTGTGCAACAGTGCTCTTAGGAAACTACTGTCAACCCTCATTCTCCCTCTGGTTGGAAAAGTAGAAAGCGACATATGTTGTCCCTAATCTTGAGTGACAGCCATTTAGCCAGCAGACATTTGCATGGTCTTTGGAGAATTACAGCACACATTGAACATGCCTGAATCCTTTTCATTTGTACTTGGACACTTGCAGTGCATTTTAGATCTTGACATGCAATGTCCTAGAGAAAAAGATCTGTGACACTCAGAGAAGAATGTCACAGGCAGAATTTGGAGAAAACAAATATATGTTACACATATCTTGCACATTCCTATTCTAGACAAATCTAAGATATATTTCGAGCTCAATACTCTCAAACAGAAGAATGCACTACAGTTACTTGGAGAATTTGTTTAAATTCAGACTAGCGAGAGATCAGTGGATAAGGGCATGTACTGCTCTTGAAGCTAACCTTAGTTTGCTTCCCACGACCCTCATCAGGTGTGCATAACTTCTTATAACTCAATCTCCAGGGTATCTGACCCCAGTTATGGCTTTCACTGGTACGTTGTCCACCATCTCCCAATGTAAATAATCTCAAAAAGCTAAGTGTTGGAAGTTATCCCCAGTGTCTGATTTATTAGACCTAGAGTTAGGTACAAGAGATTTAATTTCTAACACATTCTGAGAAAATATCGACACTGTTGGTTAAAGAGCTAAAAAGCATGGTTAGAGAAAGCCAGTCTCATTCATCATAGTATAGGTAACAAATAACTTTTAACAACTGAGTTATGTTTTTTAAAAATAGTATATTCTATTGTTGATACTGACAAGATGTTTTTTACTTGACTGAAACTTAGTCAGGCTCCTTAAACCTCCAGGTCCACTTGCACAGTTTCTTATAAAATACACTTGTAAGGAGAACCCCTGACAAGTCAGTTAAGGAAGATGCTCTACCCTTTTTTTCTGGTCATCATCCATCTCTGTTGATGAGATCATTTATTCTCCATCTCTTGGGGATGTCACATCATCATGGATTGACCTCAGCAAGCATCCTTTTAGTTTGGGGTACTCCTTACCTTTGTGACCCCAAGTAACTATTTGTCCACAGACTGCATTCCCAACCCCTTGGCTCTTAACACCTCTTGTTTATGTTATTTGGAGTTGAGCCTAATCTCCTCTCACCCCCATTTCATCTCTACAGTCACTGTGGAACTAATCCAAAGTATACTTTGTCTTTACTGTGCTTTAAAAGTACTTGGATCTTTCTTTAACCACACATATACAACTGTATCTACTGATTCATTTAGTCTTGAAAGAAATGTCCCAGAACTATGACCTTAAGTCCCTGGTGATTTTTTTTTTTTTTGCATAGGATCTGGGAATTCTGACTTAGATTATATATAATAGGAGAATCAGTCTCACTGCCCTGTGGCAGAATTCAGTTAGATCTGATTGCCAGGTGATGCTAACCTTTGCTAAAGGTCAGTACCCCTGGGAACAATGCACCCTTCCTTTACTGTGGGTATTTGGCAGACCATACCCAAACTTGTACAGAAGTTTTAGAAGAGAAACTCCAGCAAGAGTAGATTTCAAAGATTTTTTCACCTTCTCCTTGGGGATCTACTTTACAAGGGTATCATTCATGTGTAATTGAGGATTTGGTGATATTTTCATCGCTGTTAAAAGTAAACTAATTCACTTCCATTTGCAACTCAATGTATTTTAAGACTGGGCTTGCAGGTCTGAGGAATGAACACTTTGAGTTAAGCACTTGTCTTACTTTATCACAATAGTGTTGTGAAAAAACACTATGATAAACAGCAACTTGGGAAGGAAAGGATTTATTTCTGCTTGCAATTCACAGGTCACACTTTATCACTGAGGATAGATGGTGTGGGAACTAAAAGCAAGAACCCAGAGGCAGGAATTGAAGGGGAAACCATGAATGAATGCTACTTACTGGCTTGTTCTGCCTGCTTTCTTTTACTTTCTACGACCACAGGCCCAGGGTGACAGCACTCATAGTGGTTAATCAAGGAAATACTACCTGGATTTGCTCACAGGCAATCTGGATGAAGACATTTTTTTTTAGTTGTTTTCCTGAATACCTCTAGCTTGTGTGAAGCTGACAAATTCTCTACCAACACAGCGTCCCTTACTTGCTGGGTACTTTTAAATATAAGACCTCATTGTATGATGCAAAATACCCAAACTGTGGGAAGAGCCACGTGTTCATGTTGCCCTGTTGTTGAGGCAAATGAGTCTCAGGCTGAGAAAGTTTCTTTCTTAAACCATGGGCCTATATTAGTATGTAACCAAATAAGATTTGTGCTCAGCTCTTTCCTGCTTCAAATTTATTATTTTTCTTTAAATGTTATGCTTCCTATTGGGAGACATAACAGCTACAAAATGAAATTCCATGTAGACTATCATGATTGAGACTGAGATTGGATAAATATTGGTATGTTTTAATTTTAAAGGCTTGTTTCTTGTGTTGTGCTTGTCTGTAGGTAGTATAATTTATTTTTTCAATATTTGGGAATAGTTGGAAACAGGTTAGACAGTTGACTTTTCAATCCATGTTGGACATCTTTGTCTCTTGCCTAATTTTTTTTTTTTTGGTGGGGGTTTATTTCTCTCCCTCTTTAAATAGAGATCTGCATAGTCATCAATGTTTAGCATTAGAGCTCATTGCTGACTTTTGTTAGTTTTCATGATTGAAAAACAAAACATTCAAACACCTAAGGATAAGATGTGAGCATCCAGAAACCAGAGTATATTCAATCCTGGGATTTTATTCTCAATTTCTTGGTGGTTGGCTAGAACCCAGGGCTTGACATAGACAACAAGGAAAGTTCTAACCACTGATCTGTCCCCCTTAAGTTATCTCCTTGGCATGGAGTCTTAGTTCTGTCTTTGTACAAATTATGCACATTACCTTCTCTGTTCTGTCTCTTTGCCTCACTTAAAGGCAATGGATTTGAATTTGGTATTTCGTCTTTTCTTCCCACTTAGATGGCTCACTTATGATTGCAAGTTTCACCTAACCACAGTTACAGGCCATCTCAGCTTTTTCTGTTTTTGTTAACTGTAGGGACTGTGTTGTGGAACAATATGTTCTTGACAGTTTCTGCCTGTACCTCTGAACTTCCAGTTAACTTTTCATGTTACTGTTGGCCAATAACTCTTCCTCGATGGGAAGTGATCCCTCCCTGATGTTGTTTCTCCTGTCACTTCAGCTTTGTTTCTATTCCCATCTTTATTCAGCAGTACAGGAAAGGAAGGAAGGAAGGAAGGAAGGAAGGAAGGAAGGAAGGAAGGAAGGAAGGAAAAAAGAAGAAAGAAAGAAAGAAAGAAAGAAAGAAAGAAAGAAAGAAAGAAAGAAAGAAAGAGAGAGAGAGAGAAAGAAAGAAAAGCATGGAAGATTACAAATAAACAATTCCCAAATAGTCTCCAGTTCCGACCTCCCTTCCTTTGTCAGTGTACTGCTACGGTCACTTTGAGGTGCTGACAATTTTTTAAATAATACAAGGTCCTGGTGTCATTGGGATAGATGATGAGTATCAAACTAACATGGGACCATTAGATTCTGATTCAACCTGATTTTTCTTTTTTCTATAAAGTCACCAGAGCCAATTACCTTAGAACTTTCAGAGCCTCTTCATGCCTAGGCAGCTTTCGGTACCCTCTGCAGGTGGATGCTCTTGACCGGGGCAAAGAGAGCACCAAGTTCTGATTCTAGTCTATATAGCTCAGGATGGAGCTTTTCTAATATGCAATTGAATTTGATTATATCAGTGATCCTATGAAACAGATCTTCATGTTTGCGTTTTATAGTCAGTGAATAAAGATCAAAAGAAAAGAGAAAAATATTACATATTTCTCCAGTATTTTGTAGTCACTTTGACACAAAGGTAAGTGACTGTTACAAGACCTATTGCTGTAAGTGGGGGAGCTAGAAACCGTTGTGTTTTTTGCCTTCTCATGGTACATGGGGTCACTCAGCCATTTAACTGTCTACTTGCAGTTCTTGTCTTCAGAGATGCAGCTCTAGAGCTTCTCCACTGCTCTTTTCCTCCCTTTTCATTATTCTGTGAACCTCCTTCAGACTCTTCCATTATTCCTAGATTTCAAAGCTCAAGATGCTGATATGTCTATGATCCCTGCAGAAACTTATCAGCAACTCAGAATCACTAGGACTTTATCCCAGCAACTACATGCTGAACCATAAGAGAGAATCCTTTTCAACATATTGTGGTTCTGAGTATGTACTTCCGTGATGGTGTTAATTTGAGAGATCTTAACAGAATATCAGATGTAGTGGCATAGGTATAGATTTCCTGTGCCAGGGTAGTGGAACTCAGGTTAAAATTATTGGCAATGGCACTAAGATTTAAGGAGAGACAGGGGTTTCAAGCAATCATTGAGGTCACTCTTTTTCTGAAGAAGGAATCTTCTTCCAAAAGCTTCAGCTCTCACAGAATAAAGGGAAGAGGCTGACCTGGAGTTTAAAACAGAAAGACTCATACCAAGAAGCTTTGTCCTAGTAGAATCAATAATGATACCTTTGGTTTGTACCTTCTAAGCTTCTTTTTCCCTCCCCCCCCCCCCCCCCCCCCCCCCGTTAAGGCTGAGGCTCTTGCAATTTTAATAGCAAGTACCCAGTGATTCCTTATTATCTAGTACTGTTTTACCAGTTGCTTTGCCTCTGTTGATTATTTTATTTTATTGTATTTTACTTTTTTCTTTGAGACAGGATATTCAGTAGCCCAGGCTAGCCTGAACTCAGTATGTAGAAAAAAGACGTTCTTGTACTTTTAACCTTTCTCCCTCCAACTTCTCAAGAGCTGGACCTAAACTTTTAGGCTACCATGTGCAGGGCTGAATCTCGGCTTGGGTGTGGGTCCTGTTGGGCAGAGTTGTGGATCCTGCATGTCTGCCGCGACTCAGGGAGGCAGAAGCATGGGAATTTGACTGAGTTCACTCCATGCTGTGCCAGGGGGCTGAGAAGCTATGGGGCTCCATCTGGGCGTGGAGAGGTCTCAGCCTGAAGTCCCGCGGTCAGAGTTTCTGAGTGGGGGGGGGGGTCTCCAGGCCGAAATGGCTGACTGGGAGATGGGTGATCTCTGGCCGCAGAAGAACTGAGATGTGAGGGCATACGGACTGGACCAGCCTGCAGCTGAGAGGGACAAGAGGAAGAGCTCTAGCGGTGCCTCATGGGGTTAGGGACTCTTGGTTACCAGCATTCACTTGGCTGGGGCACTGGCTCAGCTAGGCTAGCTTGCTTGGGTTGGCAGCCCTCCATGGTGAGAATGTAGAAAAGTCTTCTGGCAGGAGATTAAGCAGCGTCATGGTAGTCAAAGCCTCAGTAGTCAAAGACTCAGTAGTCAAAGACTTTCTCCACAGTTCCTCATGGCGGGGGCCCCAAAGATATGAGGAAGTCCATGGTTTTAAAAGGTTTATTGTCATGGCAGAAAGTGGATGAGCTCTACCCCCCTTCTCGTTTCTGAGGACATACCAGAGTTAAATAGGGAGGGAGGATGGAGGAGCATCTGGGAAGGAATGCTTAATTGGCTACACCCTCTGGCCTTTAGGTATCTCATTAATATGGAGATCTATCAAGGCCCTGAGGCCTGTAGAAATGCCCTCTACTTGTGGAGGGGCTGGTAGAGGCATTACCCTACATGACTGAAAGGCGCTGATCAGTGGAGGTCTTTGGCCATGTTAGGAGCCTGGAGTCTGGGGGTGTGGTGAAATGTATGCCGTCCCTTGCAGGGTCTCTGACCATCTTTAGCCAGTGCTCCACCAGAAACCAAGCTATCCGTTCACAGTCCCACAACCATGTCTGGTCCAGGCATTTGTTTTAAAGACTTTCCAAACATTTGTCAACTTATCCAACCAAAGATGATACTAGTGTAAATTATCACAGACTTTCAAGGGAAGGAACAGAAACATTAATTAGATTATCTCAGCTCAGTTGACCCGGAAGTAGCAAAACTAGTACCACCCATCAGTGAATCCTGGTTGCAGAGCCCAGGTCTTTGACTGTTTCCATCACTATTGTTCTCCAATTTCTACTGCATACCCTCACAATCACTCATTCCACTGCCTCAATTTTGTTTAAATATCTGTATCTTCATCCAACCTGCTCAAGGTCAGAGAAAGTTATTTACTGTTGATTTGGTTTGAAGTTTTCTGCCCCCCCTTGCTTTTAATTTAAACTTTTACTGTTTTGGAAATTTCATATGAATTCTGTACTATATCACATCTCCTCCTTTCTCTCCCCTGTCCAATTTCTCACATGTCCAACCTTCTTCCCTTTCAAATTTATGAACTTGAGTCCATTTAGAGTTGACCATTAAGGATCAGATAAGACATCAGGAATCTCATACCTGGAATAGATGGATTCTCCCTTTTCTAGCAGCCATTAATTGTTTGTTGCTATGCATCTAGAGATAGGGCCTTATGAGATCTCTCCATCCATGTTGGCATGCCAACTAATGTCATTGTGCTGGTTTAAGAGACTCCTGAAACAATATAGGTTATTCCTATTGTCCGTGAATACTTCCCACAAACTTTGGACACAGGACTTGGAGAAGCCAAGGTGGATGTGACTAGTAAGCTCCCTTCGTCAGGATGAGCTCCCATAGTATGTATGCTATGATGTAAGCTGCCAAACAAAAAGAGTAACTCATAGTTTTTCCCAACTATAGTGCTTCTGAGCCACAACAATTATCAATATGACAAAATATCCTCAAGGGTGCAAAAATGACGCTTACATCTTGGAGGTGATCAATAACCGTTTAATTGGACGTAAGACCTCAGTAGAAGAGAACTAATGCCTACTACTGCAAATCAAGCTAATTATTGATGACTTGTGAGATCACTGACCCTGGTGAGGAGACCGTAAATGTACTGCTGCCACTTTCATAAACCAGTATAATTCCCAACTACATTCTAAGTACTTATCTTTTGATCCATAGGTAAGTGTAGCTCTTACCCCTTTGTGAAGACTTTTCTTTTTGCAGGAAAAGGAGAGTGTCTTCATAGCAGTTTGTGTCCTCTATATTCTTTGCTATGGATTCTGTTGGGAAAAGTCAAATAAGCTCTCAGCTGTGTTCTGATTGAATCAGTACATCTTTTTAGCTTCCCTTCTCTATAGTAGCATACATGTGATGAGCCCATTGTGTCAAGTAAATATGTATATGTTGTGGTTGAGGGAAATGCTGTTAGCATATTTGTTCTCAAACACTCCCTCAAATTATGGATCATAATATTTATTGCATTGTCCAAATGAAACAAGCACACAGTTGGTATTTATTGATGTAATTCCCTTCTACTATTTTACGAGTCATAAACCCATTATGGAAGGAAGGCTAGGTGACAGAGGTGTAAATTACCATAGACTGAATAAAAGTAGCATGTACTGAGAGGAGCAGGTGTCTGCTTAGGGACCTGGAAAGCCCTGAGGAAGATGAGGAAGTCTACCATTCCTTTCAGCCACTACTCCAAAGCTTTTGGCCAGCTAAGGCATTTGGAGTTCAAAACAGCCTCTCACTGAGGCCAGTTCCAGTAAGGAAAGACAGTCATTTTCAACTTCTGTGAGCACTCCTTTCTTCCTTTCTTAACTCTTGCTTTTTCAACAGAGAATTAAAAAAGATGTTAAGCTAAGTAATTTTATTTTTATAATTTAATTTTCATTTTATGGTACAATTGGAATGAGCTCTTCATTTATTTGTTTAATAATCCCAAGCTTTCTCTAATACCTTCCAGAATTTTATATTCTATTCCAAGGTGGCATCCTTTCTTTTTAATTTAAAAGCAAAGCCAGCATCCTTCTAGTATAAAATAGTAATGTATCTCATGTGGCTGGTTACATAATGATAGCTTTCAATCATTCACAAGGCCACGTGTTCTATGTCCCAACCTTCTGCATCTTTTTGTGTATTTTTCTTCTTTCTTGCTTTTACTTGCCCTTTTCCTGCACAAGTATAATAAGAAAACAACTTCTTATATGGTCTTTTTCTGTACCTTGTATTGTAATGGTCACATTTCTGTTGTAATATTGATTTGGAAAACCCATTGCATGCCAGTGTATAGCGGAAATCTGAATCTTGCTGGAGGGAGTTATTTCATCTTTATTGAGATGATTTACAGAGAGCTTTCTACTCAAATGAAATGCTCAGAAAGGAAGGGAGGGGACATGCCCTGCAACCAAATCATGCCTGACTCTCAAGCAGCCAGCCTTAGGAACACAGATTCTATTACCATCCCAAGCTTTCATTTCTCTCTTCCTTCATTTTCTGAATGAATGATGTGAATCACTGCATTTTACATTAGGCAGTGTTCATAAAAATGTTTATGAAAGTTACAGGTGACCTTGGAAAGTCTGTTTCTTTCATATGACAAGTAATTTAGAACACATCAAATAAGCATCTATTTTTATGATGCTTATATTAACCTTTAGGAATTTTCTAAATGTATATAATATATATTTATCATATTTGCGCCCATTCCCCAAAGATTCACTTCCTTATCGTTCTCATAATCATTTCCTTATTTTCTCTGTAACCCATCAAGTCTTGTTTGTACTACCTGTATACTCGTAAGTTTGGGATCACCTACTGGAGCATAATCATAACAATCAGGGGCCATGCCCTTAAAGAAAAATGACTCTCCTTCCCCACACAAGCTATAACTGCCCATAAGTCTTTAATGGTGAGGATTTCTGAGCAGTTTCCCTTCCATGCTAGAATATCGACTAACATGAACTCCTATAGGCAACTATAGCTGCTATGAATTCTTAATTCTGTCACATCGAGAAGACACTGTTTTACCTTGGTCTTCCCTAATTTTTCACTCTTACAATCTTACTGCCTTATCTTCTTTTATAGTCCCCAAGTGTTGAGGGGAAAGGGTGTGATATAAATGTTTCATTTATGGCCTGGTTAGCTGTTGTCTTCTAAACAAAACAGCTCCTCTGATAGGGTCTGAAAGTTGCATGAGTGTTTGGGTGTAGAAAGATGAATTTAGAGGGCAGTTTGACACTATATGTTCATGAAGCATAATAATAATAGTAGGTTAACCTTTGGAGTCTGTGAATTTGCTAACCAGTGGGACCTTTGCCAGCTTAACAGCCTGAGGTATACATTTCTTCCTGTGTAGTAGGCATTCAGTTCAATCAGGAAGTGATTGCTTATCCCTATAACATCCATGACACAAGTACACCCATGGGTATAGCATGCCAGGGCAATCATGTTTTCATGAATAGCTGAGTAAGACTATTCATGATTTTCCTCCCCTACTAGCATGTATAGCATTTCCTGGTACCACAGAACCAAATTATTAGGGTGTAAGCTTCTATGACAGCCTTCTAAATAAAACGGGGGTGGGGGAGGGGAGATAGGGGTTTATAATATTTCGTTTTGCTAGAGAAGAAAATATTTTTAAATTTTTATTTGTTTATTATTTACAATGTAGCCATTGTTTTTTTTCTACTGTTTGTCCACATAATGTTTGCAAACTCCCATTTTAGCTTCTAATGTTCATCTATAGGTGAAGGATAAACATTTGATTGATATATGAAAAATGTTCTAGTTTCCACAGTTTTTGTGAGTTCAGCCAGGATGTTATTTCTATTTGATGCTATCTGTTTTTTGGGTCCCAGAAGGATACCCTCAAAGAATTCAATGAAAGAAAAATGATATATTTGGGATTCCTTGAGATAGGATGTATTTTGAATAGGAACATGGGTGCATTTATTAAAGAGGAGAGAATGCTTTATTTTTCTCTTAACAACTCGTCAGCAAAAGTTTTTTAAGCAGGTGACATCTGTGAGCTATATTGTCTGTGTATAATCCCATCCTCTAAAACCATGGACAGGAAAGATTAGATGTCATATATAGTATCAGCTTACTTTGGAACCATTACCTGTGATTAGCTTTGCATTAAGAAACACCTTGGATCAGTGAGATGGCTCAGCAGGCAACGTTACTTGCTTCCAAGCCCTAAGATCTCACTTTAATTTCTGGGTCGCAAATAGTGGATGAATATAAGTAAATTCCTCAAGTTGTCCTCTGATTTCCACATAGAATTTGCAGGAGTTGTTTCTCTTACTCTTTGTGGGATCTGGGAATGGAACTCATGCTGTCAGCTCGATGACAAGCATCTTTGTCCACTGAGCCATTTCTCTGGCTCTCAAACTATTTGAATTACTGTTTTTATCCCTGCAAAATGCTTATGTTGTAACTTGTCCTTAGTACAGTAGTACTAAATAGGTAGGGCCATTAGAAGATTGTGAAGCTATGAGAATAAGAGGAGTCATGCTATTATAAAACAAGCACAAGGAAGTTTGTTTGCCCCATCCACCAAGTAAGGACGTAGTGGAGGTGCCATTATCAGTGAGAGAATGGCCATCATCCTGCTACTTCCTATTAATATTTGGGATTCCAGAGAGAGTTTGTTTTTCCATCAGTTAAAAAAGTAAAGGGCAGGAAAATAATTGAGACAAAGCAGGTGGTAACACGTAACAAACTTTATTATATGAGGAAGCACAATGAGAGACGGAGGGAAGGATGGGGGGAAGGAGAAAGATGGAGAGAGAAAGATGGAGAGGAAAGGAGTGGAAAAACATGCACGGAAAGGAAGATTCCAGGTGAGTATAGCGGGGTCAGGACTGGAATCTACTTTTCCTCTAGAGGGTTAGGAGGATTTAATATTTTCAGCGATATGGGGCAGGTCTGATTCCCCTAATTTTGGGTTGGTTACTTTATTGAAAGTGACACTGATAGTCTCACAGCTTCAGGTAAGAATGTTGACAATAAACCTGGTTGGTCCACCTGGCTGTTTCCTCAGGTCAGGAGAATGAAGTAGAAGCCAGACAAATGTCATCTTTATTACCTGTCTGCAGTTCCCTTCCCTCTTGGTCTGCCTATCAGGGGTTTATCTAACTCCTAGTCCTTCATTATGACCTATACCATGGACTTCTGACCCTTAAAATTTCTATGCTTAATGTACAGTTTATCTGTTGTTTATAAGAGAAGTTGTTTTGTTATTGTAGACCTGGTTGAGACTTTGGTACATATATATCGGGATACATTTATCAAAGTAAGTGTTGGATTCCCCCAAAGAAGGATTTACTCTTTTCCCAATCACATTCAATCACAGTATTCTGCTAACTCTTTCTAAGAGTTGTTGAAAACTTGTGGGCTATTCTTTGAGTAGTCTCTTTTAGTGTAGTGTAATGTTATGGGGTGTGTGTGTGTGTGTGTGTGTGTGTGTGTGTGTGTGTAATCTGTTGTCTTTATCACTCTCCATCTTATTACCTAGAGCTTGTTTTAGCTAGGTTGGCAGCTACCATGTCATGTCATCCTCCTGCCTCTGCCTCTCCCTTGAAGTTGTAGTTGCTTACAGTCAAGTGCAGCTTTTACTTAGGTGCTGAGAATGCAAACTGAGCAATCTCTATAGACATATATTCATATTTTGAAGGTGGATTTGGCTTCTGGAAAATCCAAGTGTTCTCAGAAGCAAAGTCTCATGAGTAAAGTAAAGTGAGCCCAGTGGAATTTAGTGAAGAAAAACAAAAAATTCGAGCTGTGTTTGTAAACAAAGCCTTGTGAAATACATCCTTTTCAATGCTCACAAACATGAGGGTGAGTCTTATGCACGTTCTATGGCTATGAATATTTTTTGTTTCTTTTTAAATTAATTATCTTTAATTTACATCTCTAATTTTACTCCTCTCCTGGTCCTCCCTCACAGAGGTCTTCCCCTCCTGCCCCCTTCACATCTGAGAGGGTACCCACTTACCATTTATCCACCCTCCCTGGAGCATCAGGTTTCTACAGGATGAGGTGCATCCTCTCCCACTGAGCACAGACAAGGGAGTCTACTGCTGCATATGTGTATGGCCATAAATTTTACTCAATCATATGTTGTTTTTATGACCACAGCTTGTTTCAATAGGTTTTCAGGGCTCAATACCACATAGAGTGAGTTTAGTGTCTCAACTATTACTATGGATGTAAGAATCTATGGAAAGTGATCAGCTCAAGATGAGTGGCTTTGATCATTACGGTTAATGATGGCCATTATGATAAGTGACATTCATTTTTAACATTTTAACATGTGACTTCCTTTTTATAAGCTTTCTCTCTCCATATTCCCCATCAAAATACAATACCCAACAAAATGAGAGCTAAATTTTTCAACTTTACTCTCTACTGACTCAGCAGAAATTGGAATGTAGGAGGGTCATTAGGGTTAGGCATCACTGGCAGGGTGACTGTCAATATGGAGGTCAGACCGGCTAGAAGGACTGTGATGACAAGATAGGGTTTTGGTTTCCTCCTCCACTTTACGTTAGAGAAGCCCATTGCTCTTTCTTCTTTTCTCTTTTTCTCTGCATGTATTTATGGGTAAATGTTTGCATGTGTATATGGTTATTTGCATGTGTGTGTGCACATAAATGATTTAAAAATGTTGATTATATATTTTATTTGATTTTCTAAACAGAATAAATAATAAAAGAGAGTGGATGAAAGAAGAGTATTGGTGGAATGACTCTTTTTTTTTAATCATCTATTTATAAATAAACCAATACAATTAGAAAATACCCAGAACTTGAAGAATAAAAGAAAGCAGAAGGGTACAAATCATGAGGTGTTAGGAAGGGAATCACAGTGACATTATGGCAGCAATAGAAGCATCATAAAGATCACATGTATGCAGTGCACATGTCTTGAAGTGATTGGAGCTCCATTGCAGTCAGTATCCCTAGATGATGGAAAGAAGATCAGAGGGAGGTCACAAGAAAGATACCATATTTCTCTTTCTGGTCTCTGGTACTGTTCCTGCAGCTATTGTTGTGGGAGGAAAGATCTCTGCATTCAAAGCCTGAAGGGAGGAAACAACAGGCCACTGGTTCCTCTGAGTGTTCAGTGTCAAATCCAGAAAGAAAAAAAAGTTAGGTTTCTGCAAACTTAGATTTAGATTTGCTAAACTAAAACTTTAGTCAATCAGGTTCCTGACTCTCATGAGGATTCTTGGAGATATATCCCCTTTCCCCTTGGGAGAGAGAGAGAGAGAAATGTGTTGTGTTTGTTATAGAACAGAATGTCAAGTGAAGGTACTTTTTCTGAAGGTAAGGTTTTACAAGCCAGTCTGGGCTAGCCAAGATCTTACTATGTAACCCAGGAAGCATCAATTTTGCTGTCTTCCTATGATTGCCTTTTGAATGCTATATTTACAGGAATGCATCACTTATTTTTACTTTTGAAAAAGTTATTTGCTTTTTTTTCTCTCTAAAGGGGAAGGGAAATCAATACATGGAATACTTCAGAGGAACCTGCCTCCCAATACTCACACAGAGGCTTAAACATGTACATGATTTGAAAATATGCATATTAAAATAGCCACTTTTTTTTTTAAAAAAAGAAGAAGACATATTATTACTGGGACAGTTACCTCAATGATACAGTGTTAGACCAACATGCAGTCTTGGATTTAATCTCCAGTTGTTCCTCCTCCCTGGTTTTTTTCTTTGTGGAGATGAAAAGTATTGAAAGAGCATGTAATATTGCCAATGATGTGGTTTGCTTTTGTTCACTTTTGAGATTTGTCCCTCAACCTAACACTTAAGATCTTCCTCGTGTTGTCAGAATGTTAGCAGAGATCCTAAGGAGAGGACAGAAGTTAGAGTTCAAATCCCATTGAAGAGTTCAGTATCTGAGGATCTGTACCTTCCACCCATCATCCTATCGCTAAGACATAACCACGGATACCATTCATAACAAAACAACAAACCAGGTTTGTGTGCCTCTGCAGACTGCAAAGGGTGGGTGATACTTGAGCTTGCCTCTTACTTCTGACTTTGTACTAGACATATACTTCAAATTGAACTTTTTCTCTTTTTTTTATTGCTCATTTTTAACTAGTAAAAGACAAAGTCCTTAGAGTATGTAGATGAGGACTGAATATCAAACCAAACTCTGCTGCCTCTGTATTTTTTTGAATTCCCAGAGTTGCCATGAATTCCCTGTTATTTAGGGTAAATGCCAACAGAGGACAGGCTCATTAGGTAGTATTTGGAAATGTTGAGAGGAAATTAAATTTGCAAAATTGGAGGAAAACCATGGCAGAATGTCTGTGTGGATGGATAAACACAAGGAAATTGGAGGTTGAGGTGCTTTTGTTATTTTGGTTTTTGTTTTCTTGTAGCAGTTTTCTCTTGAGATGGAAAATTGAAGCTCACATCATTGCTACTTATCAGGTCTCACACCTAAATGACTTGGAAAAAAATTGGCATCCTTAAGACCAAAGCATTTCTTCATAAGCTGTGGTTTCAGACACTGAGCTTAAAACAATGAAACATCTCTGTTAGGTGGTTTTTGCCTAGCAGAATCCTCATGTTGTTTGTTCGTTTGCAGTTTTCAGAGCTATTGAGATTTCTATGATGTGAAGACTACAGCATAGTGATACAGTTTGCCAAATCAGTGTGAAAAACCTTGATCAAATAAATAGATTATGTTATTCATGACTGCTATGGTGTTAAGAACAAATACATGTGCCAATGAATAGAAAGACCAGCAGCACATGAGCATGGGGAAATAAACTGATGGCTTTACATTTTTATTTAGCAAAAAAATGAAGGATTTCAGGATTTTTCTTCCTTTTCATTTTATTTTCTTGACAAATATCTGTGAATAAGCATAAGACATATATTTATTTATATATATTAATATAGTATTATATGTAAACATATATGTACTATTATATGTTTATGCTATAGGACTTGCAGATTCAAGTTTTAAATGAGAAGCAGCAGAAATGAGAAAGTCTAAATAGACAAAATTTGTTGGTAAAAGTCTAAGAGTCACATGTCTTGGCTTCTTTTATATTTCATAAGAAAAGGACTGACAGTGTTTTAAAGATCTACTTTTAGTTTTATGTGTGTATATGTGTGCCCATGTGTACATCATCATTTCTGGGGGCCTATGGAGAAGAGCAGAGTGTTTAGATCTCCCAGGGCTTCAGTTACAGGTGGTTATGAATCTCTTCATGCCTAACATCAGAGCTGGGAACCGAACTCAGGTCTTGTGAAAGGACAGCAAGTTCTCTTCACCACTGAGCCATCTCCCAAATCCCAAGACTAGAGCTCAAAACGAAAAAACAAAACTAAAAACCAGATTCAAAGCAAAGCAATGGAAGTGGAAACTGCTGTGTGGGCATCAGGAAACCTGGTTTCCAGCAAAAAACATACGAAGCCTTCCTTGTAAAGAGGACTGGACACTTTTCAGAGTCAACCCAGGGTTTTCTGTTTTCTCTTTGATTTCATATGGATTTCCAGAGTTGTACTAAGCAAAAGACTAATACTCGAGTCTTATTTCTCAATAGTCTTGTCTTCTAGGTGATGTTTCCAACTGTAAGCCTTTGGTGAATGACATAACCTCTGTTAAGGAATTCTGTAGTAATCTCTAATACACTGAAGGAAACTACTCCCTCTCCCTCTCCCTCTCCCTCTCCCTCTCCCT
>NW_021604591.1:9342874-9389566 GCF_004785775.1 Grammomys surdaster
CTCCTCCCTCTCCTCTCTCTCTCTCTCTCTCTCTCTCTCTCTCTCTCTCTCTCTCTGTCTTGCTCTCTCTCTAACATGCTTGTGAAAGCAGAAGAGAGTGTCTAGGAGAAAGACAAGGGCCAGCAGGAGTTGGTATTGATAAGGAGAATGGGTGAATATGATCACAGTACATTGTATACACATATGAAGTTGTCAAGAAAATAGACCATTTTTTTCACAGGAGATTACTTCACATCTAAACCATTTCTGGGCATTGAGAAATTTATACGTTATTTTAGATTCTCATTCACTCCTTTACATTCTTTTATTTATTACAAGTGACAGTTTTGTTGCATGAATATAGGACAAGTCTGCTCTCAGACAGGTTGATTGATGGTGCCACAGTACATTCCTCTTCTCCTTATTCCTGGCCTCAGACATAGGAACAAATCCTCCTCAGAAATGACAGGTATTTTATGGAGCAGGAGAGAGTATGCTCTCCAAAAATGCAATACAATTAATTATATGTTTTTCACATGCTTAGCTATGGACAGTAGACTTGTGATCTGTGCTTGTTCAAGAAGAAAATTACTTGATCCCAACAGCCATACTATGAGAATCCATAAGATGATTATGTCTTAATTTTGGAGTGAAGAGATTCTTTTTCACTGCTAGGTTATTTTAAAAAAAAAAAGCTGAGTTACTTTTCTGTCACATCCACACATGCTCAGATCCTTGTTTTGATAGAATAATTGTAATTTAGAGATGAACAGGTTGGGTAGTAAAATGATTAGCCTCATCTTTAGAGCTATCAATCTCAGTCTGACAAGTCAAAACGTGGATATTTTAATGGAGGTTTAAGAAACAGAGAGGTGCTCCAAAAAAAACCCAGACATATACAAGCATGACTGTGGGCTTCTCAAAGGAGAGTAACAAATGATTTTCTTAGTATTAGTTATATATAGTATTTTAGTGACTCTTGATTTACATCTCAAAAGGTTGCTAATAAATCCCCCCATCCAATTTCTCTTTTTTAAATGGGATAAGTCAGGTGTCTCTGGAGATGCTTCTTTGAATTATAATCCAATGGAACTGAAATCAGAAGCCACAAGAGTTACATAAGGGGAAGACATGGAGTTTAGGGAGAGGTTTCCAGGATCGCATCTAGGAGGGGAGGAGTTGTAAGCAGTTACTAATTGAGCTGGAAAGCTTGCTTTTGTGGTGAGTCTTCAATTGGATTCTAAGGTCAGAGGCTCTTGACCCTTCTCATGTCCCCAGATGTTTCCTGCCTTTCTCTCCTGCCTTTCTCTCCTGCTTAGAGGGCACTTTGATGAAGGGTTTATGAAAAATAAATGGAAAATTCTACACCAAGGAATTCATGGAAGTTCACATCCATAAAAGAATTTTTTCCCGTTCTTTTCTTTTTGAGACATAATTTGATTACAACACTTCCCCTTTTACCTTTATCTCTCTAGATGTCACCATACCTCTCTCCTTTGTCCTTCAAATTCACAGCCTTTTAAAAAAATTTACTAATTGTTATTGTCTGAATATAAGTATATGTATATAATATATACTCTTAAATACAATAGGTTCAATCTGTTAATTTTAAGTATGTTTTCAAGGGTGACCATTTGGTACTGGAAAATCAATTTGTATGCTCATCCCTGGGGAAGGTTGCCTCTTCTACCACCAGCTTTTCTTTGCTGTCTGTATGTCTTTGTATAGTGAGGCCTCATGGGATGTAGAGATAATTTTTTTTTTTTTTGCAGTGAACTTAGACGCCTTTTGTGTTGTTTCTACTTTTTTTTCAGGTAAAAGTGCAATGTTCACCCAAGCCACTAATTAGTTGAAAACTAAGCTTCATTAGGTCACTTGCTCATTTCCTTTTTATTACTAATTTACCTTGATTTGGGTAAAATGCCAAATTATATTCTAACAGCCTGCAAGAACAGCAGCTAAATTAACGCAAGAGAGCAGTTTCCATGTGGGCATTATCTTTCTCCCTTTATGCTTCCTATAATGAAGTCATGCTTAAATGTCAGATGCAAGAGAAACCACGGGATAAATACATCACTAACACATTTCTTGGGGAATCATATTTGTTCTTACTTTCAATCAGGAGAGAAGGAGGCAGAGCAAGAGAAAGGAAGAGAGGGAAGGAGGGAAGGAGGGAGGGAGGGAGGGAGGGAGGGAAGGAGGGAGAGAGAATGAATAAAAACAAGTAAATCATTTTGTTAGTAACTTAAAAGTTTGACAGCAATTAAAGGCTCAACATGTAGCTCGTGTTTCTATTAAGAATGTGTATTTAAATCATTTGCTAACCACTCCAATAATAGTATATCATGCTAGGTGTTCTGATTGCTTGGAAAGGAGACGTGACTGAGGTTGAAAGGATGTTAAGCTTGACCTTCCTGTCATACGTATTATGTAATAGTCCTAAGAGTTTGAGTTTTCCTCTTCTACTTCCTATCAGGGAGAAAGTTATCTTTCAGATGGACTTAGTACAGTTGCCTAATATTAATAAGTACACTGTTATGTGCTTTGTTCATAGCCTCATGCATCAAGGACTATAATTATGGACCTGGGTTTAAGAGAACTCCTGTTAATCTTGCAGTTATACAACAGAACAAAAATGAAATAAGGGAGGGAAAAAAGTACAATAAATGTCGTTATGCCTTTCAGTGACCCAGGGAAAAAAAACAGCAGTCTGTTTGTTGGCAAGTAACAACTGCTATTTCTGAAGTATACATCAGATAGGAAACCAAGTTTATATAGCAGTTTTGGGGATATTCTCCTGTCTTAGTTGTTTTTCCTGTGGCTATGATAAAATACTATGTCAAATACAGCATCAGGAAGAATGGTGTTATTTTCACTCAGGATCTGAGGGTATAGTCCATGATGATGGGGAAATGCTGTTGGCAGGAGATTGACTGTCAGGCAACAGAGAAGAGTGAGGCTGAGACGGTGAACTCCTTTTATCTACCCTGTACCCAAGCCTAGAGAAAGATACTACTGACTTTTAAAGTGACTATCCCTCCTAGATTAATCTTTTGGAGAAAATACTTTACAAGTATAGTAGAAGCTAAACTAATCTAGACAATCCCTCACGGGTGTTTCTAAAGGCTAATCTAATTTAGAAAATCTCTCACAGGTATGCTAGGAGGTTAATCTAATCTAGATAGGCCTTTACTGGTGTGCAGAGAGGCTTGTCTCATGGGCTATTTTATATTCTGCTAAAATAATGATCAACACTAGTGGTAACACTAGTTAGCATAAGAAATAGATTTGGGGTGTGAGAGAAAGTTCAGTGTATATAAAATTGCTGTCAGCAGAAGGCTGAGCACCTGAATTCTGTCCCAGGTAAAAAGCCACATGTAGGGGTGCAAGTCTATAGTCTCAGCACTCCTATAGTGAAATGACAGGCAACAAGAGAATCATCTCAATTCTTGTTGTCCAAGTAGCCTAGAGTACACAGTTTGGTGTGAGACCCTGTCTTCAGAAAGCAGAAGGTGAAAACTGGCTCCTAAGAGTTACCCCCTTGACATCTACATGCATACCAGGGAATATGAGTACCCACACTCATATATACAAATCATCCATGCATACTCATACACAAACACACAAATAATTAAAAAGAAGTAGAATCATTAGACAGGAAGTGTAAACATGCAAAACCAACAGATATGAACTGTTAGCTTTTGAAATTAAATTTCATAAAGTATTGTTTAACTTTAATCGAAAAGAGTGATATCATTTAGAAATGTAAGCAATTTACTTTCATTTTAACTAATCAGTTCCTACTGTTTTCTTGCCTTTTCTTGCTGGAATCAAACTCAGGGCCCCACACATATCACACAATAAGGATATCCATCACTAAGCCAAATTTTCACCTGAGCCCACTTTTGTTTTTAATCTCTCTATGTCTCTCTGTGTCTCTGTCTCTGTCTCTCTGTCTCTCTCTGTCTCTTCTCTCTCTGTCTCTCTCTGTCTCTCTCTCTGAGAGGAACACATGTATCATGGTGCCAGTGTGGAGATCTGAGGACAACTTTCAGGAGCTGCTGCTTTTCTTATCTAATGTATGTCCCCGGGATGGAACTCAGGTGGCTTACTAGCAGGCAGCTGTACTTACTAAGCCATCTCAAGACCCCGTGAGCCAGCAGTTTCAACTGGAAACACTTCAAAACCTCAGTGTGTGGGTTAGGGCTTCTCGTCAGAGAGGAAGCTAACACTCTGGAAAATCTCTTTGTGTACACATGCTAATTCAGTTTCTGGTGGGCTCCAGGGTGTGTGTGGGGTGATTGAAAAAGAAATATTTGAAGCAGGGTCAGCTAACTATTTAAGGGGCCGTTGTAAATACTTCAGGCATTGTGGGCCAGACAATCGCTGTCACAGCTACTAAACTTTGCCATTGTAGTATTAGAAACAGCTATGGACAATGCCTCAATGAATAAGAATGGCTGTTTTCCAAGAAATCTCTGTTTAAGAAAGAAGGACGGCTCTGATCCATGGCTACAGTTTGCTGACCTTTCAACTACAGGAATGGCTGCTGGTCTACCCACTGCCAGCAGTGGCCACATTCAGCTAGAAGATGTATTGTTTTGTTTTAAATCCTATGTTGTTGGTATGCAGGATGGTTTTATTTCTTATTCGTTAATGGTGATTTTTGCATACAAGTCAGGTGAGTTTTACATACAAACATAGAATCTGATATCTGAAAACCCTACTGAGATCTGTCACATCACCACTATGGCATTGTGTCCCACTGAATAGGCCTTTGCATCCTTGGTCTCTGTGACTTTGTTATACTCATGGTTCCCTCGAGACTATCAGAACTCTGGGTTGATTGATCTCGTTTATGGAATCTGTTCTCTACTTGAACTTGACTTTACAAGTAATTTATATGTCCCCTTTCTAGTCTCTATCCCCAAAGGGTTTCCCAGGTTGCTTTGTGGAGTCTGAGGTTCAGTGGTATTTCTCAGATGTATAGAGCTGGACCATACTGGGAATGAAGAGAGGGTGAGAGCTTAACTATAGAAATAATGAGCCAGAGAGCATGATCATTCCATACATCCATCCTCCACAGAGTCTCACAGATCCCATACTCCTTTTCCCCTCTTCTTTTCCACTCTCAAGCAAAAGACCACACAGAGGTCTTTGTCTACCTGTGATCCTGTATCCATGTACATGTGGTGTATATGGATATACATGTAGTGTGTATGGGTATACATGTGATGCAAAAAGGCAACTTTCACCTCAAAGGGAATAAAAGTTCATTCTGGGACCAAATGTGAGTAGTGCTAGCCCATGAGCAATGCTCCAGGTCATCCCAAATAACATGTTGTAACATGGTAATTGTTTGGTGAAATTTGTTTAGAAACAGAAGTGTCTAAGGGAATACAGCTTTGCAATTCATTGGATGAAATACCAGGTAGAACAGTTCCAGGAAAGCAGGAAATGTCTCTGCATTTTCCTCAGTTGTTAACTGAAGGGGTTGTTAGCTTTTTGAATAGAGTCCTGCCAAGAATATGTTTTAAAGGTTTTGGTGTGTGTGTGTGTGTGTGTGTGTGTGTGTGTGTGTGTGTGTGTGTGTATGTTTAAGTCAGAGGACTGCCTGAGAAAGTCAGTTCTTTCCTACCATGTGAGTCCTGGGAGCCATACTCCTGTTGTCAGTCATAAGGGCATCACCTTTACTCACTGATCTGTACTGGCTCCACTTTTAAAATTTTGATAGTCGTAAGGTAGTTAAGTCAGACACAGTGATGGACAATGGATGACTTTCCATGGAATTACAGATAGCTCAAGATAAGTTGGCTCTGATCTGCAACTTTTAAATTACTCAAAATCATGAACTTCAGTCATTTTCCATGTAGAGTCTTTAACATAAGTGAAAAGTTTCTTTTTATAAGGGGGTGGGGACTTTATTTCATAGGTAATATGTCATCGTTATGAGCCCCACCAGGCATTTGAGGAAACCTGAAATGTCACCCCTTGTTAAAGGTCCTTGGAGCCTCCAAAAGGTTGTGACTCACAGCTTGAGAACAACTAATCTAAAGGGTCATGCTCTTTTCTGTTGTTGACTTAGCTAACAACTCATAAGGAAACATTCACTCCTTGGCCCTGATATGGTTTTTTGTTTTTGTTTTGTTTTCTTACTATCCCATGCCTTCTGATAGCAGCGTTATCTACCTGTACATGTGGCCTTTATTCAAACCTTAATTAAAATTCAGTAAGCATATACGATAGTAAGTTTTCATGCAGTTTTTCCCAATATTCTTAATTTTGGATCCTCCTCCATCTTGTACTTCTCTACCTTCTGGTCTTCCTCTCTGCGTAAGCCTTTTAGACAGGATTTTACTATGTAGCCCAGGTTATCCTTGAATTCATTGCAGTCCTTCTGACTCAGATCATTGAATTTTCGAATTACAACCATGAGCCACTATCCCCAGCTAAATACAGTTTTAATGTTAAACAATAAATATGGAATTTCTTATTTTATAATAGTGTAAACGTTTAAAATATAAAGGCCTAAAGATTTAAAAATGACCTACCAACCGGGCAGTGGTGGCTCATGCCTTTAATCCCAGCACTTGGGAGGTAGAGACAGGTAGATTTCTGAGTTTGAGGCCAGCCTGGTCTACAGAGTGAGTTCCAGGACAGCCAGGGCTGCACAGAGAAACCCTGTCTCAAAAAAACAAAACAAAACAAACAAACAAACAAAAAACAAAAAAATGACCTACCTATGAACAATTGTTTAAAATCATTATACAGGGTTTTTTTTTTGTAGCATATTTAATAACTATCTATGTGTGTATCCATGAGTTTCCCCTAGAACTTTCAAATATACCAAAAACATATATGCAAGCTCTAGTCTTGTTTTTATCCATTTCAAATTAGCTTTTGTGAAATCCTCTGGGAATTTTACCAGAATACACGGTTTTTCTAAGTTCCTTTATTCATCTTTCTGACGCAACTATGATCAACAACCTTTGTCAGAGAGGGAAAACAATACCTTTACTTTAACATTGACTCTTCCAAGTATCACCATTCCCAAAAGTCCATCCAGGCTTTAGAAAAAAGCTCTCTGTTGATTTGCATTCCTAATGAGTGAGGATTCTGTTTAGTGGTTAAATTTTATTCATCCCAGAGCCTGTAGCCAGGACCAACCGCCTGACAGCCTGTTCAACATCTTGTGAACAGAAATAATGAATGGAAAGGTCAGGCAGTCCATTTAAACTGTGACATTTTTCAAATTTCAAGATACCATAGTTGTGTGACATAATGCATATGTGGTTCCAGGGAGGTGGAAAGCAAGTGAGGTTTTAACCTTTCATTTTAATAAATGTTTTTCAATAAAAATAATGGAACATATTGTTACTTTAACCAATCAACTGAAAACAAGTAAAACAAGGAAATGAACAAAACAAAATTCAGGCAGGACGTTCTCAAGTTTCTTAGAAGGAGAACAACTTAAACCTGTAACAGCCCATGGACATTCATTGGTTGTTTAGAACAGTGGTTTGGGGTTTTAACAGGTTTAACTTAACTCTGGAACTAAGTTTAGCCTTTGTTTAGACCTCTCCTCTCCTCTCTCACTTGTGTGTGTGTGTGTGTGTGTGTGTCTGTGTGTCTGTGTGTGTCTGTGTGTCTGTGTGTCTGTGTCTGACTTTATTCATATTGAATTCAGTTCCATTCTTTTTCTAGTCCCTAATTATACCCTCTGACTCTGTAAAGATGCTTCCTGAGCACAATCAAGAAGTATATTACAATCAGCTGTACATGGTTATACTCTTATAAATGGAAAGTATATTACATTTGTGTTACAAATAGAATGTTCATGCTGGCATTCAATTGCACTTGATAGACATGTATTGATTGCCTAGGATATGCTAAGTGCTGCTCCAGACATGGTAGAGATCACTGCCATAAATAAAATCCCATCTGTCCCAGGGAACAATGGTCCAGCAGACAATCTCACATAGTGACTAATACTTTAGACTCTGCAGTTAGGGCTAACATTCAAATCTTGTTTTGTTTCACTATTTATAAGCCTTAGAACTTTTTTGAGTTACAGTCTTTGTCTTCTCTATTAAACAGGAACAATAATATTCAAAAAATCTATTTTAATTAATGAATTATAGCAGCTTTATAAAACCTTTGAGTGTTAAGACAATCAATTGTGGCAGAATAACATATAAAATAAATAAGAGAAGTGTCACTGCCATCTAATCTTTAATCTGAAAACAACCGCTGATGCAAGTTTAGGAACATGCTTTCAGCCAATGTTCCTGTGTATATACTTAAATGCTATTAATTTTTATGAGTTTTATTTGTACTATCCATGTTGTTTTACAATTTGCGCTCTTAAGTCATTTCAAAATTATTTCAGGTTTAGAGAAAGCTGTAAGAATAGTGCAGAGATTTTATTTGGTTTCCTACAATGTTAGCATCATGCATAGCTTTATGTATTTGCCAAAATCAAAAGATTCAGATTTGTGACCTGCTGTTACATCAGATTCACACTATGCTTGCATTGCACTGTTTTGTTTGTTTTTTCTTACCAGTACAAGATCGAATCCCTCGCTTACTTAATACTGGCTTCGTTTTCATTAACAAAGCACTCTGGAAGTAATCTCTGACAGCTCTGACACATTGTCTTCAAAAAGTATGTAGGTTTAGTAAATAAAGTCCATATAGTATATATTAACCTGCTCCTTTCGATGTTAACTGTGTTTCCCCCAAAATTTGTGTGTGTGAGGGTGTATGTGTGTGTGTGTGTGTGCGTGGTTTATGAATGCATATTGAGGTCAGAGGATGCTTCATTTTCTACCTTGTCCTAGGCAGGAGCTCTTGTTCAGTACTCTGTATTAGGCTAGCTGGTACCCAGGCTTTTGGGAATTCTTGGTCTCCACCTTCTACCTTGCCAAAGCTGTATTAGGTTTACAGATGTACAGAATGAAATCCCACTTTATGTGGACTTTTGATTGAATTTCAGGCCTGCATGCTTTCATGGCAGCTAGGTGCTTTACCATCTGCGTTATCTTCTCAGGCTGAATGTTGATATTTTTTTAAAAAAATAAGGATTTTAAACTCTTACAAATTTTAGGATTCCATGCATGTTTTAGACACTGTGTGATTTGATTTTCATCATAACCTACATCTCTTAGATTCCAAATTAAACACTTTCATCTTTTTTTTTTTAGCAATTAATCCCACTACAGAGACCTATTTATCTTTTTGTGATATATTTTTCTCTGCGACAATTGATTGTTTATAAATGTAGTTATTTCATAACATAGAAAATATTACATTTTTAAAAGTCAGATTTCTATATTTCTTTAATACTGATAATATTTGCCATTTTTAGCTGTAGAAATTGTTTGAAATTTATCTCATTTATTGGCAAAGCTAGTATTTAGAATTCTAACCCCTATTGATAGTTCTCCAGTTGCTGTAGAAAAGTAGCAGTGTTTCTTTACAAACAAAATATTATACAATCATCAAAAAATGAGTGACCAGGAGAAAGGCTGAGTCACCCTCTAAGGTTTTGCACAAAATCACTAGTTGGGACTCTGTTCCTTGGACTCCATTTTATTCCATTTGGACTGATATCAGTATGCTTATGAAAATGGATGGCTTCCTCCACCCCATCCCACCCTTTTCCAATCTGACCTGGTAATAGGTTATGTGTGTGGTTTTTAGCAGTGGTGTTTGTGGGTAAAGAATCCCAAAGTTTTTCTTTTAGAGTTCTTGTAAAGCCAGGTGCTGTCAATATGATTCAAAAGATTAAAAGCTACAGAAGAAGGAGTTTTTGAATTTTCTCTGGCTGTATAGCTCATGTTTCCTGGCACTGAGGCTATGCAAAGAGTTAATGGCACGGTTGTTTTCCACCTGATCGAACAAAATGAGCAGGAGCCTGAGAAGCCACCTCAGAGTTCAGCCTATTGTTATTCAGCTTCCATTCTAATATAGCTTCTCTCCTTTTCCGTATCAGTTTATAAAAGCATGTTGCATGCCCACTGACCCCAGATAACTAAATAAATCCCGGCTTCTAGTCATAGAACTAAATCCCAGTTTTTATCGGTACAAATGCCTGCCGAAGATGGATTCAAGGAATTCAAAACCAATCAACCATTAAATCCACATATCTTAATGGAATAAATGTAGGAACCAATGAGGAATCCAGCTCACACAAACACACACAGGTACTGATGCAAAACAGATACACTCACACCCTGGTCTGTTCTTAGCTAAATGCAAATGTTTTTATTTTGTTTTTCTTTGGGACACATTTATGTAGTCAATTTTAGGCTTGGCTCATAGAGTGCAAAAGCAATCAATTCACTTTCACCTTTGTATGTGTCTTTGTGACACACTTTTGGTAATTTTTTTACTGGTCAGATTTCTTCTTGCAAATATGCAACATTCTGAAAGTAACACGTTTCTGACATGGACATTTCTACAGTTCTTTCCTCTCTATCTCCCACAGAAAATCTTTTAAATCATATTCACAATGAGATTTAAAATCATCGATTACTCAAGGACAGTAGCTAGCATCCAGGGTTTCTGTGGAGCTATAAAATGGTATTTCTTGGAAAACATTGAAGAAAAAACTAGTCCGTTTTAATGACTGGTAATCAAAAAGATAAACTGTCATTAAATTCTAAGATCTGGTGTATTGGGCCTAAGAAAAGAACCACATAAACTAACTTGGAGATACATTGCTGACAATGTAGTCATGGCTCTTTCTTTCTCAGCCAGTCATCCTGAACATATTAAGCTGCAGTTGCTGGAAATCAAAATAATAGCATGGTGATGGTTAAGAGAGAAGGTTATACCAGGATGTCCCAAGGTTAAACCAAGATGTCCCATGATTTCACTGAACATTATTCTGAAATGTGGACATTGACAGTTTGGTCTTGAATTTGCTTGGAATATTTTAATAGAGCTAGGTTCTTCTAGGGGAACTAAGTTTCTCTGGAAGTTCTCTTTGTCAGTTGTAATCAATTCACAATGCATTCTCATTGCTACCTGGAAAGGCAATTCAGTTGGTAAAGTTCTTGCCTCACATGGAAAAGGGCCTGGGTTGGATTCTCAGAACCATGTAAACCAGGATTGGTGGTGCCTATCTGTCAGCCAGCACTTGGGAAGTAAAAGTAAGAAGATCAGAACTCAAAGTCACTGTCAGCAATATACCAAGTTCAAGGCTAGCCTAGGTAACATTAGACCCTGTGTCTAGACCCTGTCTCTTCCCTATCCCCAATCACCACCATAAAAAATGAAAAGTTCTAGTGACTGATATGGGATCACAGTATAAGAGTCTGGCAAGGAGAGAATGATATGCTGTATTGTTCATTTGTTCTCAACTGTTACTGTTTGGAAAGGTGAATTGGTATAACAGGTGGAGGGAGAATGAACAAATGTGAGACTAAACATCTTGCTGGTTTCTTACAAATGATTCACTTCATCCCAAGTGAACACAAGTCCAGGAGACTGGAGAGGGAATACAAATGATACACAAGTGGCAATTAGTATAACAGTACTGAGAAAAGCCACCAAGTGAGCAAACACCAAAGTACCAGCAATGCTCTGTTAGTAAGTACCCATTTTAGAGTTGTAAACTAGAAGAATAGTTGCAGAACATCTGTATTGTTTTGTCAGTCAAACTGTGTAGGAACTGTAAAGGTTACTGAAAAATGATTGAATCGAAGGGTTTACTTTCAGGATTTAGCTTAATTTCCCTGTGTGTTTTCCACGTTCTGTTGAGTCACATGTTCTTGTTCAGCTCCAGCTTTAATGCAAACAGCCATTGGTTGGATTACTGGGTGTGACTTTGTGTGGAAAACTTTCCAGTTGAGGCTATTGGAGCTTACATTTCTTAGCATTTTTATGGAGTAAGAAGATATTCATCTTTAGATTTTAATTTTTTCTTGACTAAGTGAAAATGCAAAATCAAAATCCTAAAAAGCAAAAAGTAATACCATTCTTAGTTTGTGAGGTCATATGAAAAAGGCCATAGGCTGGATATTGTCAGAGGCTGTGGCTGGGAGCCCTTCCTCAGCCATTGGGGATGATAAGTGCATGTTATCTGTAATGTTTGCTTTTGAAAATGATGCAATTGTTAAAATGATGTAAAAAATAATATAATGCATTAAATGCATTTTTGATCTTGTGCTGGGCAGTACCAATAGCCATCTTGACGTACATGAGACCTGTGAGTATCAGGTTCGACAAGCCTGAGGGACAACTCAAAGAAATTCCTCATCCAAGCTGTTTTCTACATGCTGACATGTTGACATGAAGATTTACCTACAGAGAAAAGAAAACTATTTTGTCTTTTAAGGACTAACATATTATCTCCCAAGAATAATTGGCTGCCAACACCATTTTCCCTCCTGTGCCAATCTGATTTATCAGGGGAGTAAATACTTCTTTGCACCATGCTTTCTTCCCAAATTCCAATACTAGAAACATGTTTATCTGTTTTCATGTTAAAACACAAATTCCACGCCGCCAAGATTGCTCAGTGGATAAAGACTCTTGCTGCCAGTGCTGATGACCAGAACTGACTCCTTGGGGACATACATACTGGAAGGAGTGAACCAATTCATCTTCTGACCTCCATGCATTTACAATATGGCTTGTGTGCCCACCTACCCAATGAATAAGTAACTATAAAAGGAATTTTTAAAAATGTAAACATCACTATTTCTACCAGAGATAAAAGCAAAACTCAGACTCTAGAAGCATTCCCTTAAGCAACTGACTTCTTAAATTGCTTCTAAAAATCTGGCATTTTTTTATACTATTTTTTTCTAATGAGAGACAGAAATGGGGTAGATCTGGAGGGGAGGTAAGGGGAGGGGAGGGGAGGGGAGGGGAACTGGGAGGAGTAGAGGTAAGGGAAACTGTAATTATGATATATTATGTGAGGAAAAAAACTATTTTCAATAAAAGGGAAAAATCTGGCTTTTATATAAACTGCTTCGTTAGTGCTTCATCTGACAGCAACATCTTCCTATGTTCACTTTATGTGCACAAATTTAAATGTGCTTCCTACCTCTGATCACACATCCTGCAAATATCCATTCAGTACCTTCTGACTTCCTTGTCACCAAGTATATAACCTAAAGTCATCTCAGATTCATAAATACAGCGCTGGGTCTGGGAGCACAGTTCAATGGGTAAAACATTTGGTAGAAAATAATGAGGATCTCAGTTTCAATTTCCAGTACCCATGTGAAGATACAGATTCTATGACACATGCTTGGTGCTAAGGACACTGTCGGATCCCTAGGGTCAACTTACCATCCAATTTAGCCAAAGTGGTAAGTTACAGGTTCAAAAAGCGATACTATCTCAAATAATAAGGTAGACAAGTGATTCAGATGGAGTTTATATCCCCTTAAGAGGTCTAGATGCTTCTCTCAACTTGCTTTTGGGGGTCTTGTTCCATAAGACATCCAGAGATCTGTACAATGTTTGGCTGTGCGCACCTGCATCTGTTTCAGTCAGCAGCTGTGTGAAGCCTCTCATAGGACATGGTAGGCTCTTCTCTGCAAGCATAACAGAGTATAACTATTAGTGTCAGGATTAGTGTTTGCCCTTGGGATGGGTCTCAAGTTGGACCAGTTATTGGTTGGTCATTCTCTCAGTCTTCACTCCATCTTTGTCCCTGCATTTCTCGAATACAAGACAAATTTGGGGTTAAAAGTTTTGTGGGTAGGTTGGTGTCCATACCTCTGTTATGAGTTGAATGTGAAATGGCCCACCCCTGCAAGCACTCGTGTTTGAACACTTGGTTCCTACTTGGTGGTACTATCATGGTAGGCTGTGGAAGCTTTAAAGAAGTGACTACTTTAGAAAAGTAGGTGGCTGGGATTAGGCCTAAGGTTATTGGACAGCCTCCTTTTCGCTCTGAGCTCTACGGAGATTGGAGCATGCCTTGTCACGAATTCCCATCACTCTGGCCATTTCCATATTCCCCGGTAAGGTAACACAAGCCCTTCCTCCTTTAAGTAGCTTCTTGTCAGATATTTGGTCACATCAACACAAAAGGTAACCAATACATTGTATTTATTGAATTCCACTTTTTCTGCAAAAATGGGGTCATTGGAACATGAGAAATCTCAGAGTGTCTGGGAGAGTGACAGTCTCTTGGAGCACACATGTGTGCAGTTTGGAAAACTATCAAATAACAGAAGTGTTTTTCACAGAAAATTGAAGTTAAAACCTTGACAATATTTTGAAAAATAAAAAGTTAGTGGAGCATAGTGCATGTGGCTCCCAGCAAGACAGATACAGTTCATTGTAAATTACAGACAAATATATGCAAACGAAAGGCAAACTCAGAATTAATTCATCCATAGATGAGCAGGGTCATAGAACAGTGCATATGGCCCCCCGCCAGACAGATATGGTCACTGTAAATTACAGACAAACATATACAAATGAAAGACAAACTCAGAATTAACTCATCTATAAATGAACAGGGTCTATCTCTGAGGATGCCTAATGTTTTGGAAAACTATTTGGTAAAAAGCTGTCATTTGATCCATAGGTAGGAGATTTAGGTAAGGAATTTTGCTTTCCCTTTTCATAATTTGAACCCACTTGGAAGTAACAGGGGTGCTGCACTTTGAGGAGTCAAGGGAGCTGTTTTCAAGTATTTATTAGGTCATGGTGTGGAAGAGAGATGAGAATTAGTCTGCATGATTTCACTGGGCCTGCTTATTGGAATGCTGGGGGAAGGTGCACTTCAGCTCAAATTAAGCGTGGTTTATGGTTCTGAAGCATTAAAAGATAATTTCTAATAAAAAAAATATCATGGCTCACATCGAATCAGAGTGGACTCCTGTTAAATGTTTTTTGATTATCCCATGAATGAGGAAACAGTTATGGTATTGTGGTCAGTTCTAATAGAAACTCAGAGAACAAACCCATGTTGTTTAAGCGATGCTCTCACAGGTAGATACTGCAGTTTTTGTTGACTTTCCAAATTTCTAAGTTTTCCTTTTTGATCAAAAATAATATAAAAGGGAGCTGGGAACGAAGCTGTGGCAGAGTGCTTGTCTAGCATGGGCTAGGTCTGGCTTTCAATCACAAATCTGAAAACAACAACCAAAAGATTCTTTTTGATCAGCAAAAGGGCTGTGTTACTTTCCCAGTTGATGTTATGGTGATCATCAGAAGTGATGTGATGATTCAGAAGAGGCCTAGTGATCACACATTGGGGACATACAACAGAAGGAGTTTATTCATTGGTCACTTAAAGATATCAAACAACTTTAAAGTTCTAAGACCTTACCCCAGTCTGCAATCTCAGTTCTTCCATAAACTGATGTTCTTGTTAATATAACCCAACATGTCTTCAGTTGGTAAGCTTGCTCCCTCCTACCATCCCTGTTTACAGTCAGCATAGTCTTTGCATTTCTGCCTCTCATTCTTTTTGTTGACTTCACTGAATTAACACCTTGTAGAAGACAGTCAGGTGAAGATAAAGATATACAGGAGAAGGACTATTAAATACTAAAGACAGAGACAGAAGTAAGATTGTGATAAACATAGGAACATCAGATTTTTCTGCAACAGGAGGCAAAGTAAACATTTGCTGGGAGTTTTGGAGACAGCTTGTATGTGGACTTCCTTCCAGAACTGCAGAAGCACCTGGTTTTTATCCATGCTATGCATGATAGTTTACTGCACAGCTTCAGAGCTGAGTCAACACATGGACCATCTTCTTCATGAACTGATTGTATACGTCTTAATGGAAAAATCTCTGTCTTATTCACACACACACACACACACACACATACACACTCACACACACACATGCATATGGCTAGTTAACATCTATAGCATAAGATAGTTTTTCTATCTTGATAAAATCGTCTTTCTGATCAAGGTAAAGATGACAAACAATGGCTTCATATAGTTGTCTCTATATGAAGTAGCTGTTGTTAGGTATTATTTATTAGAATTTATTTCTTCTTGTTTGGTTATTCTCATGACACCAATTCTTCAACGCCTGGCTTTCCACTGCAGAATTTTTGTTATATTTGCTTAAACAATTGATTTTGTTATGGTTACATTTTATAAAAGGAGGTCTGACTGCTTGCAAAATTCTCATTGTGTCTTCGGCATTTTAGAACTTGAAAAAAATAGAGCTTTTCATTTTTATTTTTGAATTTTTACTAATTTTAAAGGTCTATTACTTCCCCCATGTTTGTGACTCACCATTTCCTCATCAACAAGATGTCTTTTACAGAAGTAATGTGACTCAGGAGAAGCGTGTGAGAATGGGGGATGTTCTGGTGTGGAGGGCAGAGCAAGAGAGCTGGGGTTTATTTTTCCTAAGAAAGCTGGAGGCTGAAGACTTGCTGTAGATAAAGACATATGTGAATGTGTTTGGGTTTGATTCACTAATGCTGAGTGGGTTTCAAAGCCAGGTTTTAAAGCATTCTTTCATTTTACTATTGGTTGACACTGTAACCAATTAGCAAGAAAGTTACCTTTGTGTTGTTGTTATTGTGAGACTACTTTTTGTTTTTCTTTAAACATTCTTGTGATTTTAAAGTACATTTTTTTCTTTTTAATAATATTTTATTAACTATTTGAGAAATGTATACATCCTGATTCTATTGATCACCAACTCGTCCCTTTACTTCTTCCAGTGTCTACCTTTATCTTTCCAAGTCCCCCCCACCAGTATTTTATATTCTGTTTCTATTTTATTTTATTTTTAAAAATAACCCATTGACTAAAATTTGTGCTGCCCATATACTCTTGGGTATAGAGCCATAAACCTTGGGGTGGATGCCAACTTAGGAAGAGCTACATTTAAAAAGAAAACTTACTTTTTCCTGTGCAGAAGCCATCAACCATCCATAGGTCCTCAGTTAGGAATCAGGGCTGGTGAACTCCTCCAATTCCCTGCATGAGTATTGACTACTTGATCTAATGCATATCTTGTGCAGAGAACTGCAGCTAATGTGAGTCTATGAGTGTGATGGTCCTATCACATCTAGGAGATTGTTTCACTCTGACAATCTTCTCTTCCTTTTCTGCAGTAATCCCTGAGCCTTGTAGATGTTATTCTTTGCTTTTTGACTAGTAGTTAGTTTCTTCATCAATGGTCAACTACTGTACAAAGAAACTTCTTTGACTAGGTCTTTAACTCTCGATCCTGCTGTCTCCAACTCTCATATGTTGAGCTTACAGGTGTGTGCCATCAGGCCCAGTTTGCAATGTGCTCTGATTGAACCAGGCCTTCACGAACACTAGGCCAATATTATGAACTAAGCTACAGTCTCAGTCTACTATAATTGCTTCTGATTTATTACTTTTTAACTTTGCACACTAATTAATAATTGGTTGTGTATATGATAAAGTAAAAGATATTGGAACTAACATTGGAGTTACTTTAACTTCCACAGTTGTACATGTGAACCCATGCCAAAATGTTTTAAGCCAATAATAGATGTTTAAAAAAGATTAATATACCCAAAGAAGCCATTGAGAAAATGGTACAACATGCTTGATTTGTATAAAAAGAAACTATCCAGTATAATCATATAATATATTCAGAAATAATTTTAGTAATATATTTTCCTTTTGAAGTAGGAATTCTCGAGGCAGTTGAGTTGAATTATCACAAACTTTTCTTTTTAAAATATAGGTTCTCATGTAATACTGCATTATCTTGAACTTATGTAATTGAAGATGATTTTAAATTTCTGATTTTGCTGTCTTCATCTCCTAAGTATGCTATTACTGGTATATGCCATCCCACAAAATATTTCATGTTCTGATTCTTTCTCTATAACCCCAAAGAGCATCATCTAGAATTGATCCAGACCCAGAAATGTGGACTATCTGTTAAATGCTGGAAGCACTTTTTATTTTGAGAGACTTAAGGATAGAAGTTAAAGAGAAGAGGCTACAAGAAATAACTCATATCTAAATTACTAACCTATTGTGTCAAGGAGAGCAATGCAAAGAATATCTGATGACATTGTGTCTATAAGCACTTATTTACTTGAATAGTCTTTTTGTCATGTGTGTACAAGTTTGCTACTGGAGACTGTATATATTCCAACAGATACTTATGCATAGACAAACTGTAGAGAGCTGGTAACACTGTGGGCTTTTCCCTTTGGAATTTTTGTTTGTTTATATAGTTGCATTGTTAAGACAGAATCTTGTGCTTCATCAATTGGGCTGGCCTTAAATGTGTAGAGATTCTTAGACTTGTTTCTCAAAGACCAAGATTACAGGAGTCAGTCAGCATCACCACCCGAGACTCCTTTTTAAATATAATAAACCACAATTCTTTTCTTTAAAAATTAAACTTGCATAACTTCCCTTTCCTCCCCTTCTTCCAAGGTCTCCCAATGCCTCTCCTGTTCCTTTTACTCCTCAGTTCTTAGTGTTAAATATATATGAATAATTATATTATACAACCTGGTAAGTCTGTTTAATTTTGCTTATTTGTGTATGATTTAAGGCTATTTGGACAATGAATTGAAGGACTAATCCCTAGGGAAAGTTAATTCTCCATGTCTTAGAACTGTTAATTGCCTGTCATTCTTTATCTATGGTTGGAGCCCCAAGATATTTATTCGCTTCATCCACACTGGCTGGTCAGCTGGCATTGTCATCATAAAGGTCTGATAAAAAGCCATTTCATGGGTTGGATTTCTTGTCATATCTAGGAGACAAAATCTCAGAGCAGACTTCCTGATCCTCTTGGTCTTACAATCTTTCCCAGAGTCAAAGGTATAGAGATTGTATTGTAGATGTATTAATAGTGGCTGGGCACTCCAATGGAAAGGCCACATTTCTAAGGGAGCATCACAAGAGGGGGATAGCTTCTTGTCGTGAGACTCAAAGAATAAGCAGTACTTTATTTTCTAGTTCTACAATTCTCTGATAATTTGCCTACATCTAGCTGGCTTGAAGAGACATCTGTTCTTTTGATACTCTCTGTACTCAGGCTTGGCTATGGTGATAGGATCAGAAAACAAAGAATCTTCTATAATGGGAGATTTACTTTTGTTTATATCCTCATGGCTGGGTGGGTCACAAAATTCTAAGGTGGACCAAAGATATCAGAGCTGCGTTATACACCCTGACAAAGCCTTCACATGGAGTGTGAGAACAAATGAATGTTATATGGTAGTCACCCTTGAATATCCTTCACTATATTAAACCCTACCTTGATGGATAGAGAAATTAGCATAATAAGAGGGCAACAAGAGTAGTGGGAGATTTAAAACTGTCAAGAATCACCCTAGCTCAGCCACCAAGGAAGTGGGGCCCTTATACTTTCAGGAACTGGATTTGGCAACTGCTAGTGAACTTGGAAGATCTGTGAGATGAGACCAGAGCACTCAATTTTCAGTCCAGCAAAATCTCAAGCAGATAGCCCACCTACTCTTTGCTGAATGCCCAATCTCTGAGAAAAATCCCATAAAAATGAGTCACTTTTTTTTGTACACATGTGTTCTCATATGTATGATCACCTGTGTCCAGGCAGGTATAAGCTTCTGTATATATCATGAGTGTGGAGTCAAGAAGTTGATATAAGTTTTCTTTCATTGACTGTTCTCCATCTTACATATTGGAACAGAGTTTTTTGCTTGAACTCAAAGCTTGGTGATTCCTTTAGCATAAAAAGCCTCGATGCTGCTCCTGTCTCTGCCTAGTGTTGCTGCAATTACAGACTTGGTACCACCCAGCCAGCCTTTATGCAGTTGTTTAGGTCTTCATGATAACTGTTGAGTCATCTCCTAGTCCTAAGTATTGATTCAAACCATGATATCTGCCTGCAATACATCATCAGGGGATTAATTCTTTTAGTATATAAGATAGAAACCATTCCCTAAGTTCTCATCATACCCTCTCCCCTTAGCATAGATAAATCCAAAGAAGCAACACTCTGTCAATGGTATAGAACTCTATCTCATACATACAAAGAAACTCACTGAGTTTTCCTGACTTAGCAGTACAATTATTTGATCATAACAAGTACCTTATTAAATATGAACTGTCCTACAGTTCTGATATATATATATATATATATATATATATATATATATATATGTGTGTGTGTGTGTGTGTGTGTGTGTGTAGTAATTTAAAGACAATAAATCAATAAATGGCAGTATCTTTATTCTTATACCATATGGAAGAGTACCTTGATCTTGAATTGCTGCCATTTAACACCTTTGCTCAAATGTATATTCCAGAATGTCCTTTCAGCATATCAATTGTTTGGAATGAATATATGAAGTTACCTTTTTTAGTGTCCGGTGGAGAAGAGAAGCCAATCCTGTAAAAATTTCCCATTGATTTCCCATCTGAGTGGATAAATGAGAGCTGCTGAGGACACTTGGTATCTCTGCCAGCATTTCAATATTCAATGCCTCATTTCTCTCTTAAGCAGAAAAACGTTAGCCCTGAATTCTTGATATATTTTAATTCCCATTTTCCACACCCTCCCAAATATGTCCTGATATATTTGGGGTGCTGTGTATGACCATGTAATACTTTCCCTGCTAAAGAGCCATTTTCGTGGATTGGCTTCTGACTCATACCCTATTTTGGCAGCTTTGTGAGGTGAATAAATTCACAACTTAAAATAACACTTTGTCAATCTCTCAGACAGGTCAGTTTGCATTCACACATAAGCCAAATGTGTTTAAAATAAAGGTGTCCATAAGTCAGGAACAAGACTTTTCAATAGCTCTTTTGGTAGATTGAGATGATCCTATATGGGACAAAATTTTAAAGAGCACTGTGAAGAGCCTTTTTGGCCCTCTTTTGAAAGCCAGTACCTCATATTTCTATAATGATTCACCTGGCCCTCTAAGTGGAAGTGAACGTTGCAAAACTGCAGTATGTAATCTCACAAGCTAGGTCAACACACCATGTTTTTCACCTCTTGGGGAGCTTTGCTCATTCTCACTTTATTCTACATCAGTGGCAGCTCATGCTGCTATGGAGGAGTGTGCCAAGGTTTCACTGAACTGGGTGGACCTGTGCTCAAGGAATAGCACTTAACATAAAATCTTTAAAGTACCTTTTGTACATTTAAAAGTAAAGGCATGACTTAGTTCCATTAAAGCATGCTTCATGTATTCTTAAGAATGAGTTTGTCCTCTGCTGTGTTGAAACAATTTTAATGAGATAGGATTTAAAGATATAAAAGATTACTACACATCCAGGAGTAGGACCAACAAAAATTTATAAGAAGAAAATTGACATCTGCCATTCTTTGCAGATGACTCTTCTGCTTCTTCGTTTATTGTTTTACAGCATAGTCTATCATTCACCCTTTATTTATTTCCCTTTCATCCACTCATTCAGCTCCCTATCCATCCACCCACCCTTCTATTTATCCATCCATTTACCTTCCAACCTACATATCTACCAATTCATCTTTCCAACGCTCCATACCTTCCAAAATCTAATATCTACTGAGTGTTTGCCCTATACATATACATACACATACATTCACCAGCCCACTTACCCATGTACTTACTAACCTATACATCTATACATCTATCCATACATTTAATACTTTAACACACACCTACTGAGACTCTGCCATTCTGTCACTTTCCAAGCACTAATGACTAATCCAATAGTTGATATGAATCTTCCTGCATAACTTCTTTGTGATACCGAGAACAAAGGAGTTTAGACTGTTGGGTAATATTTAGCTGAATTTACCAAAACTTTTGAAAATAGCTCCTGCAATTCATTCTCTCCATATCCCTTTTTCTCTTTTTCTTTCCACTTCACTTACTTCTCTATTACAGAGGATAGGAGTGAATCTGGTAGTCTCTTTACTCTCAAAGGGTCTAGCAACTACAGCCTCAAAGTTCAGGATCTAGGGGTCCTGCAGAATTCTGGAGAATTTTCTTGTGTTATACATTTTGAATTTTTCATTTCTTTTCATAATTTTCCAGCACATCCTAAAACTTATTGTTTTTGTTTGGAAGGTACATTTTTTAACTGATCTGAAAAGTTTGTTGGTTATTTGTTTACTTATTTTCAGGTAAGTAGAGTGAATGTCTAAATGGTCACATTCACTTATTTTTTTTCTCTTTCTAAGACAAACTTAAATGTAACAAATCTCTTAAGCCAGACAGAGATTCTTGTTAAATATCTCATCCTCCTATTTCAGTTTATTCTTCTACTTAATGGAAAACTAAATAGGCCCACAGGGTGCAATTTCTGCTTTATTTAGAGTAATGCTGATACATGATCAATTGCATCTTGATTACAATATTCCCATATACTTGATTGCAGTGGCCAGCATCAGTCCCATTGTTCAAAAGTAATGAGAATGCTTTCATCATCTCAGAAAGCATACAAACTCAAGCAAACTTGAGTTTGTACAATCAAAGATGCATTGCCACTCTTCCTTCTGAATGATACAGCCATCATCTTTGGACCAGCAAAGAGAAACAAGAATTCCTGGCACTGCATTGTTTTCCTATTCCTTAGATAGTTCTTATAGAATTCAGTGTGACACAATGAAACACCTGGTCACAGAGTTGCCTTGGTGCCCTGCTAGTTTAGGAACATGAACAATTTGAAATGGGTTTTGAAAGTCTCCAAAGACACCATGGATGAAAACCTTATTAAGTAGGATAAAGCAGGAGAGAGACTGAGATATCTTCATCTAGAAAGCTCTCATGAACGTACCTGTGGCTGTCATTAGAGTGGACAAGAAGAATTAGGCTTTTCTATTCAAGCGAGAGGACATAAAACAAGACCAGACTAAAGCAAACAAAAGCAAACTTTCACCTCTGGTCTATCCTAAAAGGAGCAGTGGAATTCAAAACTGACCAGTGTATTCTTAGAGGTTGACTTGTCCACAGCATGTGACCGGTAAGGGATGAGCATATCAAGCAGAGAGAAAAGTCCTCAGCATCTTGGATGGGTATTCATACTCCTGAATACACTCAAATGCTGAAATTTATAGTAGTTTCTTGGGAGGAATGTGTATGTGTAAAGCAACATACTCACGAAAATACACTCTCTTCTTAGGCTCTTTGATAAAAGAGAACTTGTTGGTGTAGTCACAGAGACTGAGGATTAAAGCCAACCCTGCCAATTACGAGCACATAGAAAAATATCTGGCCCAGACTAAATACCCATAAAAAGTCATGCTTGCAAACTTGCAGTATTCCTCTCATACACTTGCTCCCATGAAGATTGATGTTTGGACATTTTTCCTTCCATATGTCATTTAAGCATTAGTCTTTTATTTCCTCAGGAACATTTTAATTTTGGAACTGACTTTTCATTGTCAAATAACAGAATATTATCAAATCTCAGGAGATTATAGGTAACGGAAGAATGGATAACCCACGGTCATGGTTAAAACAAAGGTCTTCATCTTCCCAGAGGCAACATTGCAGATGTACGTCACCAAACAACCTGTCCTATTTTCATAGACCTTTTGAGGGAAACTTGCCAAGAAAGTCCAAATTAGGAAACAAATTAAAAAACAGTATTACCTGGAATGATGGGATGTCTCATTGTATAAGAATGCAAGAAAGCATGCAAGAAAGACCTGAGGATTGACACCCCAAGGTTGATCTATGAAATGCACATGCACACTATGATATATATATATATACATATATATATATATATATATGCCATATATATGTGTGTGTGCATATATATATATATATAATGTATTCATATATACGTACACACACACACACATATATATATACATACAAACATATATATATATATGTTTGTATGTATGTATGTTTATGCTCGGAAATCAACTTTCAAACACCCACCCATGCCCACAGACCCATTCCCCCATGCACACAGGTACACATAGGCACACAGTCACACACAAACAGATACACACAGAGATGCAAACACACACATACAACATACAGAGATTTTTGAATATAATATCGTATTTATTTTTAGAATTAGACTTATAACCTATAGTTTTTTTAAAAAAAATCATTCCTTTTCTTTTTCTCCCAGTGCTAGTTTCATGTTTTCTACTGAAGTTACTAGGGTGTTTACAGGTTATGGTCATTAGGCACCTGGCTACTGGAGTCAGGATCAAGGCTGACTCCTCATTGCCACAACTTCCCTATGTACCCTGATAGTGTTGAAATAAAACCAGGTAGTGGTGCTGGGACCTCAATACTTGGACAGAAGGACACACAGAATGTGACATGACTTTCTGTGCTGTGTTGAATGGGATGCAGTGGAATACACAGAAGAGTAAGTCTTAGCTCCTCATCCAAAGTTTCAGATTCAGAACTAGTTTCCCAGTGATAGGAAGATTCACTGAGACTTGAAGACATGGAACTAGAAAGATGATTCCATAAAGTTTCCAGCAGAGAAGTGACTCTCTTTCTTGGATAAACTGATGAATGTTTGGTCTTTGAAAAGATTTTCTGGAGTGTAACATATTGTCAATATATCAGCTAATTAAAGTTGTGTTAAAAACACATGCAAACAGAAAGGAATCTAGTATGGAATCGTAAGGGGGCTAGTAGAGGGGTAATCAGGTTAAGTACAGATAACATACGAATATGAGGAAAGTACCTTATATATGTGTGTTTGATAATGGCATAATGAAATCTACTGTTTTTAAAAATTAGTAAGAACTAACAAATTATTGAATGAAATTATCTAATATCTTTTGGTGCACCAGTGTTTTCCAATGTGTGGGTGTTACTGTTGATAAAATGTATGTGAAAATCGAGACTACCAACTCCAAACCAACTCTAAGCTGAAATCATATGCCCTTCTTACATTGATTGAAAGGTTGTGAATTTATACTGGAGTAGAGAATGTGGAGAAACAGTTATAGAGGTGACAACTGAAGTTAATGAGGTGACACTAAAGTTATGGAGGTAATATCTGAAGTTACAGAGATGACACACTGAAGTTATACACTTATACTGTGCACCTATGTATGTATTACCTCAGATTTGGTGGAAAATTATCCGTGTTATTCCTGAAGTCCAATAAGATCTGTCCTAGTTAACATTGTCAAGTTTACATGGCCTAAAGGCACCCCAAAAGAGTGCCAGTTGCATCATTGTTTTCATCAGGTTTTTCTATGTGAGATTGCCTTGATTGTCTTTATTGATATAGAAGGGCTCATCCCTCTGTGTGCAGTACCACTCCATGGAAATGTAATCCTAGGCTGTATAAATTACTCAGCAAAGCATTAGCTTCTGAGAGAGTCATCATGTGTAAGAGAACTGGAGCTTGTGGTAGTATGCTCTATATTCTTGTATCACTGACAATGCTTCCTAGGTAGTATCCCAAAATTATAATTCTGTCACCATCAGTGTATCCACTGTCTCCCAAGGAGCTGAGCCCAGCTAGGTTATATTCTGTGGCCCTGTGGTCAAGAAGCTACATCAGATGAACCTCATATCTTGTGATCAAAGTATTTCTCCTTTCCATGAAACAGATCAGTTCTTCAACTGAACAGAGACAATTCTGGAGAATCTGGCAATGTGTGAAGACTCAAGAATAAACCCCCTAGTTCTCCCAAGTAGTCACCTTCACTGTCCACACACAGCGTTTCTTAACTGACTACTTCCCTGACATAAATACCCATGGAAACACCAGCCTGACATCCTCAAAAATAACTGGTCTACCCTACATCTCATTGGGCTCATCTTGCCTTTTACCAAGAGCCTACCATGAGAACCCAACATAGATAGGCTTTGAACAGACAGGTTGCTGAGCTCTGGGGAAAAATTTTAAAGCATTAAGAATTACCTGTAAGAAACCCATTCAAAGCAAGTGACTACTCATCTTTTCTGTCATCTCTTTAATTCTTCTTTAAATGGTATGTTGGTTTTTGGATTTGTGCATTGGACTGTGTGCTATGGTATTATTTTTTAAGGCTGATTTAGCCCTTAAATATTTATTAAGTAAGTGTACATTTACTTATTTTATATGTGTATATGTGTTTATGCATGCGTTTGTGTACAGACACACACACACACACACACACACACACATGAGGGAGGGGAGATGAATTAGGTTATAAACCAGCTACCAGCTTTTCTGTTTTGTTGTTGATGATGATGATGTGATGTTTTGCTGTTTTTCTGTCTTCTTCTTTGGCTGTAAGTAGGACAATTATCAAGTAGCATTCTTTAAGCAAGTGTCCTATACTACCTTGACTGAGTCAGAGTCCCCTGGTCAGAGGAAATTCTGTGTGGACTGGCAAACAATACTGCTTTCAGGATCTTGCTTTAAATCCCTGCTCTGACTTCCCTCAATGATGGATTATGACCTGGAAGTGTAAAAGGAAATAAATCTCATCTTCTCTGAGTCATTTCTGGTCAAAGTATTTTATCACATCAAATAAAAGGAAACTAGACACTTATCTGTTCATTTTCAATTTCTGTGTGACTAACTGCATGGTTTTCCAGAGGCTGTGTTAGCTTACCTCCTTGCCCAGCAATCTACCTGAGTCTGACAATGTTCAGGTGTGTTCTTTCTGCAGATTTTCTTGTTATTCTAGGTTGTTAAAAACTTGACTTTATGTGCTCTACCTTTTTTGAGAATGCTGCAGCTGTTTGAACCAGTTATGAAGTATCTGCAAAGCAGCCTCAAGGGATATATTGGGGGATTTTTCATCAGCTAGGCAATTTATAGTTTTGTTTGGTTCCGACTACATGTCACGTATTCCCAAAAAAGTTACAACAGCATCAGCCTCAGTTTTATTATTAGTGTACACCTGAAAATACTGAAACAAAGGACTGTTGATAGGCTCTCAGTGCAATTTTAAAGGGGCAGGACATGAGCCAGTTGCTGAAGAGGACTTAGCGTGGACACATCACTGGTCACTGACTTTGGAGACACCAAAGTGACTAGTGCAGAGAGTCAGCTGTTACTGTCAGTTACTCTTTGAAGGCTTTCCTGAAGGCTTCATGGAGGAGGCCACGCTTGAGCTGAACCCTTACAGGAGGGATAGAAGCCCAATAAAGAAATATAGTCCTAGGGAAGTTCATCTCAGATGGAAAGTTCAGGGCCAACCAAAACATGTTGTGTTCTTGGGATCTTAGAAGAGTTTAGAAGTTGTTGTTGGATCTGTGGAGAGGGGAAATAAGGCACTTGGAGAGGTGAAGCCAAATGAGGAAAAAAAGTTAAACTTAATCCTGGGGCTTCTTGGAAGGATTTGAAGTGTTTCTGACCTTTGCTGTGGGAAGTGGAGAGTGACTGAAGGACTTAGTCAATGCAGTGTTCAAGGGAAAATGGTGTGGAAGATGGACTGTGAAGTTGACCTTTTGTGCTGTGTAGAAGAGAGGGCATAAAGAAGCCAAACTAGAAGCAATAAGCCAAACAAAGACGAGAAGGCTGCTAGAATAATTGAAATTATAGATGTAGAAGTTTTGAACAGATAAGTATAGGAGGTATGGATGAAAGTGGAAACATAGCTTCTGGACATTTCTGTTCCATGGAAAGGAGTATAAAATGCTTGTTTTAAAAATGGGAACAAAATCTATATCACACCTCTTCTTGGCAATGCTCATGATCCACTATAGAAGAGGGAGCAAGACAACTGTAATAGACAAAGTCAGGAAGAATCAGAAGGAAACTTTGTCTTCTTGGATGTGACAGGACCATTGAATTTATGAACTCAGAGCAGCTGTGGTTACCCACAGAAGACTGCAGAATATCAAGCTCATTAGCATCCTAGCATAGAGATGGGAGGGGCCCTGAGCTCCCACTTCTAACTGAGGAGCTGTAGACAGTTGAAAGGTTTTGGGAATGGAGTGTCAGTTTTCTTTATGGGTATTGTCCACAGTGAGTCAACCACGCTACAGTGGATGACTGCACACTTTGCGTAAATGGAGAAAAGTAAAGAACTGAAACTGGGAGTGAGAGTGGATCTGGGAAGGGTTAGGAAGAGGAGCAAGAGAAATGCAATTAAAATACTTTGATTGTGCATGCATGTAATAAATAGCTAATCAAAACAAAGAAAAACACAGGCGGAGGCCAGCATCCAGCATCACTGGTATGAGGTTGTCTCTATTGACCTTTGCAGCTGTGTAACCTTAGTCTTGGTTTTCTTCTTTGTAAGATTCATATATAAAATAATGAAACTTGTACCTATTACTATGCATAGAAGCCCTTAGAAGCATTAGAAGAGTATCTGGCCTTCTTACATGCACAACATATGTTAGAAATCATTACTATATTAGTGTCAAATCTACCTATACTCCAAAAACTCAATGGGTCACTGTCACGACCCAGATATGTCTTTGATAACCATGGCTTTTTAACTGCCTCTACCTATGTTTTGCCCTCCCCCACCCTCATGGAGATGATAATAGTATCTACATCTTAGAGAAGTAGGTATTAAATATAAACATGTAAATCTGAGATTTATACAATCTCAGACCAAGTGCCGGCTGTAGGATAAGTACTCTCTTCACCCCCATCCTTGCCATCAACATCACCACTACTATCACCAGCATTATCATTATGACCACCACCACTACCATTATCATTATCCTTACCATCCACATCACCATCATGCCACCACCATCATCACTTCCACCGTCATCGCTATACCACCACCACCCATAGTCATCACCATTGTCATAATTTAGACAAATCTTCCACTTTAATTTTTTAAAATTATGTGTGTGAAAGAGAAACAGACCATATATATGTACCCATTCGCATGAGTGCCTAAGCCGGAGGAAACCACTGGATCTGGAGTTACAGGAGGTGACTATTATGAGCCACCTAATATGGGTGGTAGCACTTGAATGCAGGTCCTCTGCAAGAATACAAATTGCTTTTACCAGCTGGACCATTTCTCTAGCCCCTCATTTATTCTTTGTTCATACCTTCTAGGTGGGAGTAAATTGAGAAAGGACAGTTATTAAACATCGGTTTAAAAAGAAGCACTCCTTATAGTGTTGGATTTTCTTGCACATGTTAAAGATTTGTGGTATTATAAAGCTATTTTGATCAATAAATTTTCCTTAATGCTATAGAAGAAATGCCTTTAACAGATTTCCCAATCTTGTAATTTTCTATTATATTATATATATGGAGCCCCTTTGCCTTATAAAAGAGTGAGGTGAGAGGGAAAGTGCTAATGTTTTCTTTATTGTAGCTGAAACTTTATTGAAAAATAGCACTTGACCCTGCTTTTCACATAATCTATTTTGTAGGAATGGCACTACTGTCCTCCAGCAGAGTTGCTTAGTGCCAGAAACTAAGGGACAAAGCTGGAATTTGGCACTGAAGCTGTGTCTTCAAATTTCAATAGAAAGTGCTTGAATTATTTTTACTCACATCCGCTGCTCAGGCAATATTTAGCTCCCACTGGGTTTCCCTGCTCTGGACTAAGTTCTATAAAGATGGAAATGCAATTGAATCAAAGAGCTTGTCATTGAGGTGGGGGAGACCCAGTAATGGACAATGAAAGAAAGTCAGATTCTATGTGGATGTGTAGGAACCTTCTGTGCTGTGACTGCTCTGAGCTAGGGCACAGATTCTGAACCATAGAGAGGGTGAGACCAGGACCTATCCCAGCAGTAAAAACATTTCTCACTTTAGAAAAGGACATGTCCCATTTGGTGGATTCAGTTTTAGTTATAAAAAAATTATGTGGCATTCCCTAGCACATTTAGAACTCGCAATGTGCATACTTGTTGACTAAAATGAGAGTTGAGTACTCTTTAGAAACTTCTAAATCATTGAGATCTGGGCTTAGGCAATAGCATGTTGGTAGCATGGTTAACATGAATGGCATATAAGAGGCCCTCAATTTAATCCATGACAATCCTTCTTAGTTCTCAAATAGAAGGGAATCTTGAGGGTTCAAGAAGTTTACTGTTGTTTTTGTTATGTGGGTATGCATTTCTAAGGGATTTATAGCTCTACCTTCTATCTTACAAGGCATGATCTCACAATGCTGTTTTTTCTCTGTGTAATAAAGAATAGAGTATATTTACTAAGTTCTTTGTGCAATAGTTTTTTTTTTGTATTCAACTATGATGGTTCATGTAACTACTTCCATTGAATTGAAAATTTTCCTCCCAGAAGGAGGAGGATCATAATTCTCTGGAATTATGGAACTTATAGTCTAGGTAATTAAAGGAAATTTACAAAACTCAAGAAGCTCCTGAAACTTACAAGATTCATAGTCCTTCCCCTCAGTTTTAAAATACAATGACAATTACTAGATAGAAGAGGCTTTCCTATAGGTCAAGATACCTGAGAATCATACAGGCAGCTCTAGTATGTATCTATATTCCAATAGTTGTTAATGCTGGGATGTTTTGTTTGTTTGTGTGTGTGTGTGTGTGTGTGTGTGTGTGTGTGTGTGTGATGAGTTGCCTTTGAGTCATCTATGCTCGTTTAAACACAATACACTAAACAGTTCACTATCTACACTTAGTGGGAATCATTTCTTGGGTTTGTCATCAATGTTTTTCCAATGTTGAGTAAATAGATTTTTGTTCATGTCTCTCCAGGAAAAGTCATCCTACAGGGGCTTATACTAAGAAACTAGACATCTTATTTATTGTATAATATGGTGGAGGATGTCATTGAGACTATTCACAGAAATCCTTCACTCAGACATGTTTTATCTCAGGGACAACAGTCTTGCATATTACCAATGGCAATCAAGAATGTGTCTAATGTATTTCTCCTTGACTTTGTTCATGAGCAAGCTTGAGCCAGGCTAGATCAACATTGAGAAGGACAAATAATCTGTGTGAATCCAGCCTCTCAACAACTTTCTGTTTCTCTAATTTTTATTTTTAAATTTTGTTATTTTTTCATTTTATTGCATTTCAAAATCTAATCCATTTCTACTTAAATATGAATCAAGCCAAGCAGTGGTATGTGGTAAACAGAAGGATTAAGAGTCAAAACTAGTCTGTGCTAAGGAATTATTTCTCTCTTCTGTGATATAAATAACTCCTCATGTGGGTATAACATGTTTCCATTTATAAAGTATTCATCAAATGAATTTTCATTACTACCTTACGAAGTACATGGAGAAATGTTTTCATTTTATCATTTTTTAAATTTTCTTTCCCTTCAGTAGGAACATTTGAGGTTCAGAGAAGCTACGAAATGTTATATATAATTATCTGAGTAATAGGTTTAATAAGATAGTTATGATCTTCAATTAAGAAGGATATTTGCAGTCCTCGTCACTTTTTTATTCCTCAGAGAGATGTGCTAAGGCCACAGCAATGTTGATACCATGTGAAATAGTGATGGTTTATACTGATTTTCAGCATGACATGGCATAGAATCACCTAGATGCCAAGTCTCTGTGCATGACTGTAAGGGGTTTCCTGGATTATATTAGCTTCTTATGCTGTGACCTATTGTCTTATTAAGATAATTTAGGTAGGAAGATCCATGTTTTCAGGAAGGTAGGAAGATCATGGTACAGGTTTCAACATTCCATGAGCTGGAGTCTTGGGCTTTATGAAAAAAGCGAAAGATAGCGATACCAGCATTGATTGCTCTCTGTATCCTAACTGAAGTTTTCTTTTAGAGTGTAGGAATTGTTCTAACTACTGTACTCTCCTTTTAAAGAGATTAGTGTTAGAATGCCATGCTATGGAAATTTGCTTGTTCAGCTAGTAGAAAAAGCAGGAAGCACACAGATATTTTCTGTTTAAAGAATTACTTGGAAATTTTATCTGTTTAGCACCTGAGAACAATGGTTTGTCCATCTTGGGATGCCAACTTCAGTAGAGTACCTCTAAGGAGATTTGTACTCTCCTTCTAGTGGACATATCATCTTCCCTAGTCAGGTCATTGCTAGGCATCCTAAAATATTGTAGGCCCATTATTAGACAGCCCTTGTCTCTGTCATACATCAGTAATAGGGCAACAGACCCGGGCTGAAACCCTGGGTTTTTGAATTGAGGTTAAGTTTTCTTTATACCAATGCAGCATCCTCATCATATGTCAATAGATACACAGCCCTGAGAACACAATATTACCTTGAGCAATTCTCAGTGTGCACATAAGAGCCTGATTTCTTATTCCAGTCTACATGCTCTTTGTTAAGTTTGTTGACTCATGTCTATGCCTTATCTTGCCCTTATAACCTCATTATTAGTCTCTATGAAGCCATATGCAAGTCCTACTAATTTTAGTATCTTGCAGACTTTAGTATATCTTATGGCACTCACTAGAGACTTAAAGACTATTTAGAATATGAATTAATTGTTGTCCTAATTATATTAAATAAATTCCTTGGTGTAGTTAGTATTTTTGAGTTTTTATTTTTTATATCTAGTCATTTGTTACTTTTTGTCACAACCACCACTCATTGCAAGAACACAAACTAGAAACCTGTTGTTGGCCATAACATGTGGGGATGTTCTTCTACTTACATAAGTAAATTTCTCCCTTTTTAGATTAGCTTCTTGCTTCATATTGCATTATTTTTCATTTGAAGTGGTATTTACTTGCCAGGAATTATTATGGGTTACCTCTCCTAACTAGTTGTGCCTTTCCCATTGTTTTGCACCATTAATGACTTATTGGAACATGCTTTCATGTGATGAAGTTTCATTCATTCTTCAAGACACAAGATAACAGGCACAGTACTTCACCCTCAATATATCAGAAAACTGTGGTTTTCTAGAGTCTCCTGGATGATGTACAGACTTTCCTTTTTGCTTCTTGATGTCTCTTAAAAAGTGTTCATCATCTCTGCAATTTACTCATGATAATTGGTTCTACCTCACTGACAATAAGTTGAGGGGCTGGAGAGATGGCTCAGTAGTTAAGAGCACTGACTGCTCTTGAGGAGGCTCTGAGTTCAATTCCCAGCAACCACATGGTAGCTCACAACCATCTGTAATGGGATCTGATGACCTCTTCTGGTGTATCTGAAGACAGCTACAGTGTACTCATATCATGAAATAAATAATTTAAAAAAAGAAAGAAAAGAAAATACATTCAATTTTAGGAAAAGAAACAAACAAATAAACAAAAAGACCAACCAACCAAAACATTTAAGAGGTGCACATTTATGGTTTAGTTATTTGTATATTCACATATTACTTATGAAAGTTACAAAACAACATGGTAGGATCTTTAATCCTGCTATAGATTCAACATCTGTTAAATGTGTGTTCCCACCCTCAAACTCCTCTTACTCTAGTTTTTGAATGCACAACTGAGAGTTCTAACTTAGTTCTTCTTAGCTAAACCCATTCATAGAAATAATTCTGATCTTTGTTATTTATATATTTTAAAGCAAATGCCCACTATGTTGTCTTTCTTAGAATTACTGCATTTTGATCTCTGACCCAATCCTGGAGGGAAAGACTTCAATGTACCTAGAAAGTAGTTGCCAATAGTTAATGATCAACTGTCGAGAGCCAACATTTTCATTTTGGTTGTAAACTAGAAAGTTAACTAAGAAATGCTGGCACTGTCCATCCTTTTCTAAGCCTGCTAAACTGTATTTGAATTGTTCAATGTGTGTACAATTAGACCAATCAAAAGGAAGAATTAGAATGCACAATCACTGTTTTAAAAATAGACACTAGAAAATCTTTTTCCAGGATAAGTTTCCCATTGTCTAACAACATTAGTTTGAGGTGTTTGTCAAAAGTGAAGATTGTGAAGCTGCTTATAAGCACTGTGAGCTCAAAATTGGAGTTGTTCATGTTGTCACATGATCAATGGTGAGTTCTAAACATACCTGCTGTATTTAATACATTGTCTACTGTTGTGTACCTCATCAAACATGCTATTATCACTAGTTTATTAACATATTCATTGCAATGGTGTTGTATATTTACTCTTTTGCAATCTCCCTCTCCCTCTCTCTCTCTCTCTCTCTCTCTCTCTCTCTCTATATATATATATATATCTATCTATATATATATATATATATATCACACACACACACACACACACATATACCAAAATAATTCAGAATTAGGATAAAACAATTAATTGTTGCACATTGTTGTTTGTTTGTAGTTTATACACTTTGTAATGAAGTGTTCCTACTAATAAATGAAGAATTATGGCAAAATCCAGTTTCAAAGTGTTAATATATTTCGATCTTATCACATACCGTATATATATCCATGAGGTAGAACATGGAGTGCTACCTAAATTATGTGACAGAACTCCTTTGTTAAGATAGAGTTGAACGTTTTCATGGAGATTTTTGATCTGGTTTTAATCTCATTCGTTATATAATGTTAGAATTTAAAAAACTGCAAATAAAGTGCCTTGGAAAACTGTGAGTGTAACCTCAGAGTTTGTAAAAGCAGAAGGAAGGAATATAGGACATAGAACCTTATGTATTGAAGATTTCACAAAAGCCAGTTTAAAAATAAAGTTCAAAGAATCAGTGGTAAGTTTTGTGATTGGATTCCTGGTTTTTCTACTTTAAAATATATACTTTTGGATTAAATTCTGTTGTTTGGGTGAAGGAAAACAGAGTAAACATTCTCCAGTGATATGCATAGGAAATGAAAGAGGGGGCTCATAGATGGCTTTCTCTAGACACACGGTAACTTTTTAAGTCAGCTTCAACTCTAGATTTCATTGCTTCCTCACTTGGTATATCATACAGACAGTTTGTGCTTTGGCATTCCATATTTGTAGTGAAAAATAGTTGTATAAATATTTGTCGTGATCATTTATTCTCATGTTACAGTATTCCTTCACACATGTCAGTGTTCCTTTGCCTTTAACAAAATATTGAACTCAGAAATCTTCTTAAAACCTTTTCATGCCAGGTGGTGGTATTGAATGGCTTTAATCTCAGAACATGTGAGGCCGAGGCAGGTCAGATCTCTGAGGTTAAAGCCAACATGATCTACAGAGTGAGTTTCAGGACAGCTGAGGCTACACAGAGAAACCCTGTCTGGAAAACCAAACCAAACCAAACCAAACCAAACCAAACCAAACCAAACCAAACCAAACCAAACCAAACCAAACCATAATACAACAATAATAACTACAAAAAAAACCTTTTAAATATTTTAATCATATGTTCTAGAATCTTAGGCAATAGATAATGCTACATATATTTTTGTGTTCTTCAGTCTTTGGAGGGACATTATAATACCTATTATTTTTTTGCCATTGCCCGTAAAGCTAATTTTTTGCTACTTTAAGAATGCATGTATCAACTAGTGTGGCTGCTATGTAAAGTTATATGGAGGATCTCCAAAACATTAAAATTACAGTAAGACTGAGCTGTGCAATTTATGAGTGCTTACCAAGAGGAATCAATGTAAGTTTATCGTGATGATGCCTGCATCCCACGTTTATCACGGTATTCTCAACAGCCAAATGGCGGCTCACCAGTGAATGGATAGAATATGTGATGATTTACACAATGAAGTATTATTCTGCTATAAAGAAAACTAAAATCATGTCATTTGCAAGACCATAGGTGAAACTGAAGATACAATTTTAAGTGAAATAAAGCCACCCTCAGGAATACAAGTACTCTGTGTTCTCTGTCACGTGTGAGACTTACAGTGGTGGGGGAGCATTAAAGTAAGGGGAGACTTCCTAGGGATGTGAAAGAGGGAAGGGTGAACAGGAAAAAAAGGGTAAAAAGGAGATGAACATAATCAAAATATATTATATACATACATAGAAATCATAATAAAACTGTTACTTTGTACAATTAAAAAAAAAGAATGCATGATCTACCACACAGATAGTATTGATAATATGGATTTATGATGTTAGCCTGGCATTTCTCTTTCCGTTAACATTTTATGGTATAGATACAAACTGTATTCATGCTCGCTTCATAGGATCCTGTGATCCTGATACAATAAACCGTGTTCCTGTAAGTTTCCACATCTGTAAATCTACTAGTACTGTCTTAATTCCTTCCCCAGGAACAAAAGTCAAAAAATATAGACAAAAATACAGTACTGCTTGACTTCTTCCAAGCTTCTGTCTTTTTCCCAAGTCTAAAACATAAAGACCAAGTTTCTCTGGTGTGTGTGTGTGTGTGTGTGTGTGTGTGTGTGTGTGTGTGAGAGAGAGAGAGAGAGAGAGGCAGAGAGAGAGAGAGAGAGAGAGAGAGACAGAGACAGAGACAGAGACAGAGAGACAGAGAGAGAGACAGAGAGAGAGAGAGAGAAAATGTATTTCCTGTTTCCTGGTTGACTGCAATTGTTCAGTTACATTCCAGCTAATTTGATCAGGTATATTCCTGTCAGGGAGTGAGAACAGTGTCAGATATGTAAAGAAAAACTCCTTGGGATGGAGGGATGGCACAGTGATCAAGGGCACTTTCTGCTGATGCTCAGGACCCCAGTTCAGTTCCCAGTATCCATGTAAACTGGCACACAACTACATACAACTGCAGTTCTAGAGAATCTGCTGCCCTCCTCTGGCCTTCATGGGTTTCTACACGCATATGCATCGAGTCTACACACAAACACATAACTAATAATGAGAATAAAATCTTAAGAGAAAATAATAAAATACCTCTTTGTGCCTATGATTCCTGTTATGCATGTATTTCTTTGATTTCTTGTGACAGACCATTTGGCCTCCACAGAGCCATGTATTTCCTTTATCAAACATGTGGTTATGTAACATGTCAGACAAATATAGTTGACATACATTTATAAAAGCATTCTCTAGAGCTTGGTAGCATTTTCATCTTATTGTCTACAAGTGAGAGGCACAGGATTTACTTAAAGTGGATTAGTGATGTGGCTCCATCTAGAAATACATGGAGAAATGAGGTTCTATAGTGTTCATAAGGTGAACCAGAGAGATCTGGGTTCTTAGAACTAATGACATCAAGACATTTTTCTTTTTTGTTCGTTTGTTTATTTTTCTTTTTTTTTCTTTTTTTGTTTTTTGTTTTTCTTTTCTTTTTTATTGGATGTTTTCTTTACATTTCATATGTTATCCCCTTACTCCATCCCCCACCCACCCAGGAACCTCCTATTCCCTCACCCCTTCTCCTGCTTCTCTGCGGATGTACCCCTAAGTACCTCCCCACTCCCACCTCCACACACTCAAATTCTCACCCACTGGGGTGTCCAGCCTTCATGAGACCAAGGATCTCTTCTCCCACCTATGCCCAGCAGGGCCCTCCACCCTTACATATACAGCTGAAGCCATGGATCCCTCCCTAAGTGCTCCCAGGCTGGTGGTTTAGACCCTAGGAGCTCTGGTTGGTTGGTATTGTTGCTTTCTTCATGGGGCTGCAAACCCTTTCAGCTCAAACAGTCTTTATCTCCTCCATTGGGAACCCCATGATCAGTTCAATGGCTAGCTGTGAGCATCTGCCTCTGAACAATATGTCAGACTCTTGCAGACCTCTGAGGAGACATCTATATAAGGCTCTTCTCAGCATGCACTTCCTGAATTCCACATCAGCATCTACCGTTGGTGACTGCACATGGGATGGATACTCAGGTGGAATGGTCTTCAGATGGCCACTCCTTCAGTTTCTGTCCACCACCTTGTCTCCATATTTGCTCCCTTGAGTATTTTGTTGCACCTTCTAAGGAGGACTGAAGCACTCCCACTTGGTCTTCCTTTTTCATGAGCTTCATGTGGCCAGTGAGTTGAATCTTGGGTATTTCAAGGTTCTGGGCTAATAGCCAATAATCAGTGAGGGAATACCATGTGTGTTCTTTTGTGATTGGCTTACCTCACACAGGATGATATTTTCTAGTTCCATCCATTTACCTAGGAGTTTCTCAAATGCATTGTTTTTAATAGCTGAGTAATACTTCGTTGTGTAAATGTACCACATTTTTTGTATCCATTTCTCAGTTGAAGGACATGTGGATTCTTTCCAGCTTCTGGCTATTATAAATAAGGCTGCTATGAACAGAGCTGAGCATATGTCCTTGTTATATGTTAGAGCATCTTCTGGGTATATGCCTAGAAGTGGTATAGCTGGATCCTCAGGTAATGTTATGTCCAATTTTCTGAGGAGCCGCCACACTGATTTCCAAAGTGGTTGCACCATCTTGCAGTCCCACCAACAATGGAGGAGTGTCCCTCTTTCTCCACACCCTCGCCAGCATCTACTATCACCTGAGTTTGTAATCTTAGCCATTCTGACTGGTGTGAGATGGAATCTCAGGGTTGTTTTGATTTGCATTTCCCTGAAGACTAAGGATACTGAACATCTCTTTAGGTGCTTCTCGGCCATTTGAGGTTCCTCAGTTGAAAATTCCTTGTTGTGCTCTATACCCCATTTTTTAATAAGGTTATTTGGTTGTCTGGAATCTAATTTCTTGAGTTCTTTGTATATATTGAATATTAGCCCTCTATCAGACATAGGGTTGGTAAAGATCTTTTCCCAATTTGTTGGTTGTCATTTTGTCCTATTGACAGTGTCCTTCGCCTTTCAGAAACTTTGCAATTTTATGAAGTCCCATTTGTCAATTCTTGATCTTGGAGCATATGCCATTGGTGTTCTGTTCAGGAACTTTTCCCCTGTGCCCAAGTATTAGAGGTTATTCCCCACCTTCTCTTCTATTAGTTTCAGTGTATGGGTTTTATGTGGAGGTCCTTTATCCATTTAGACTTGAGCTTTGCACAAGGAGATAAGAATGGATCAATTTGCATTCTTCTACATATTGTCCCCCAGTTGAACCAGCACCATTTGTTGAAAGTGCTGTCCTTTTTCCACTGGACAGTTTTAGCCCATTTGTCAAAGATCAAGTGACCATAGGTGTGTGGGTTCATTTCTGGGTCTTCAATTCTATTCCATTGATCTTCCTGCCTGTCTCTGTACCAATACCATATAGTTTTTATCACTATTGCTCTGTAGTACAGCTTGCGGTCATGGATGGTGATTCCTCCAGAAGTTCTTTTATTGTTGAGAATAGTTTTCACTATCCTGGGTTTTTTGTTATTCCGAATGAATTAGAGAATTTCCTTTTCTAACTCTGTGAAGAATTGAGTTGGGATTTTAATGGGAATTGCATTGAATCCGTAGACTGCTTTTGGCAAGATGGCCATTTTTATTATATTAATCATGCCAATCCATGAGCATGGGTGGTCTTTCCATCTTTTGAGATCTTCTTCAATTTCTTTCTTCAGGGATTTGAAGTTCTTGTCATACAGGTCTTTCACTTGCTTCGTTAGATTCACACCAAGGTATTTTATATTATTTGTGACTATTGTGAAGGGTGTCATTTCCCTAATTTCTTTTTCAGTCTGTTTATCTTTCATGTAAAGGAAGGCTACTGATTTGTTTGGGTTGATTTTATAACCAGCCACTTTGCTGAAGTTTATTATCAGGTTTAGGAGTTCTCTGGTGGAAGTTTTAGGGTCAGTTAAGTGTACTATCGTATCATCTGAAAATAGTGATATTTTGACTTCTTCCTTTCCTATTTGTATCACTTTGACAAATTTTTGTTGTCTAATTGCTCTGGCTAGGAATTCCAGTACTATATTGAATAGATAGGGGGAAAGTGGGCAGCCTTGTCTAGTCCCTTATCTTAGTGGGATTGCTTCAAGTTTCTCTCCATTTAGTTTGATGTTGGCTACTGGTTTGCTGTAAATTGCTTTTACTATGTTTAGGTATGGGCCTTGAATTCCTGATCTTTCCAAGACTTTTATCATGAAGGGATGGTGAATTTTGTCAAACGCTTTCTCAGCAACTAGTGAGATGATTATGTGGTTTTTTCTTTGAGTTTGTTTATATAGTGGATTACAGTGAGGGATTTCCGAATATTGAACCATCCCTGCATTCCTGGAATAAAACCTACTTGATCATGATGGATGATTGTTTTGACGTGTTCTTGGGTTTGGTTTGATAGAATTTTATTGAGTATTTCTGCATCGAGGTTCATAAGGGATATTGGTCTGAAGTTCTCTTTCTTTGTTGGGTCTTTTTGAGGTTTGGGTATGAGTGTAATTTTAGATTCATAGAATGAATTGGGAAGAGTTCCTTCTGGTTCTATTTTGTGAAATAATTTGAAGAGAATTGGTATTAGGTCTTCCTTGAAGGTCTGATAAAATTCTGTACTAAAACCATCTGGTCCTGGGCTTTTTTTTGGTGGGGAGACTTTCAATGACTGCTGATATTTCCTTAGAGGTTATGGGACTATTTAGATGGTTTATCTGCTCCTGTTTTAATTTGGTACCTGGTATCTGTCTAGGAAGTTGTCCATTTCATCCACATTTTCCAGTTTTGTTGAGTATAGGCCTTTGTAGTAGGATCTGATGATTTTTTTGATTTTTTTCAGTTTCTGTTGTTATGTCTCTCTTTTCAGTTCTGATTTTATTAATTTGGATACTGTCTCTGTGCCCTCTGGTTAATCTGGCTAAGGGTTTATCTATCTTGTTGATTTTCTCAAAGAACCAGCTCCTGGTTTTGTTGATATTTTGTATTGTTCTTTCTGTTTCTATTTGATTGATTTCAGTCCTGAGTTTGATTATTTCCTGCCTTCTACTCCTCTTGGGTGTATTTGCTTCTTTTTGTTTCTAGAGCTTTTAGTTGTGCTGTCAAGTTGTTAGTGTGTGCTCGCTCCAGTTTCTTTTTGTAAACACTTAGAGCTATGAGTTTTCCTATTAGCACTGCCTTCATAGTGTCCCATAAGTTTTGGTATGATGTGCCCTCATTTTCATTAAATTCTAAAAAGTCTAATTTCTTTCTTTATTTCTTCCTTGACCAAGTCATCATTGAGTAGAGAGTTGTTCAGTTTCCATGTCCGTGTGGGTTTTCCATTGGTTTTGTCATCATTAAAAACCAGTCTTAGTCTGTGGTGATCTGATAAGATACAAGGGAATATTTCAATCTGTTTGTATCTGTAGAGGCCTGTTTTGTGACTAATTATATGATCTATTTTGGAGAAGGTACCATGAGGTGCTGAGAAAAAGGTATATTCTTTTGTTTTAGCATGAAATGTTCTGTAGATATCTGTTAAGTCCATTTGGTTCATAACTTCTGTTAATGTCAAAGTATCTCGGTTTAGCTTCTGTTTCCATGATCTGTCCATTGCTGAGAGTGAGATGTTGAAATCCCCCACTATTATTGTGTGAGGTGTAATGTGTGTTTTGAGCTTTAGTAAAGTTTCTTTTATGTATGAATATGCGCTTACATTTGGAGTATAGATGTTCAGAATTGAGAGTTCACCTTGGTAGATTTTTGCTTTGATGAGAATGAACTGTCCTTCCTTATCTTTTTTGATTACTTTTGGATGAAAGTCGATTTTGTTTGATATTAAAATGGCTACTTCAGCTTGTTTCTTGGGACCATTGGCTTGAAAAGTTGTTTTCCATCCTTTTATTCTGAGGTAGTGTCTGTCTTTGTCACTGAGATACATTTCCTGTATGCAGCAAAATTCTGGGTCCTGTTTGTGTATCCAATCTGATAGTCTGAGTCTTTTTATTGGGAAATTGATTCCATTGATGTTAAGAGATATTAAGGAAAAATGATTGAGGCTTCCTGTTATTTTTGTTATTAGAGGTAAAGTTATGTTTGTATCTTCTTTTGGGGTTTTTGGAAGATTACTTCCTTGCTTTTTCTAGGTTGTAGTTTCCCTCCTTGTGTTGGCATTTTCCATCAATTATACTTTGAAGTGCTGGGTTGTGGGAAGATATTGTGCAAATTTGGTTTTGTCATGGAATATCTTGGTTTCACCATCTATAGTGATTGAGAGTTTTGGTGGGTATAGTAGTCTGGGCTGGCACTTGTGCTCTCTTAGGGTCTTTATGATGTCAGTCCAGGCTCTTCTGGCTTTTGTAGTTTCTGGTGAGAAGTCAGGTGTAATTCTTATAGGTCTGTCTTTATATGTTACTTGACCTTTTTCCCTTACTACTTTTAGTATTTTTTCTTTGTTTTGTGCATCCTATGTTATGATTATTATGTGACAGGAGGTATTTCTTTTCTGGTCTAGTCTATTTGGTGTTCTGTAGGCTTCTTGTATGTTTATGGGCATCTCATTCTTTAGGTTAGGGAAGTTTTCCTCAATAATTTTGTTGAAGATATTTACTGACCCTTTAAGTTGGGAATCTTCACTCTCATCTATACCTATTATCCTTAGGTTTGGTCTTCTCATTGTGTCCTGGATTTCCTGGATGTTTTGGGTTAGGAGTTTTTTGAATTTTGCATTTTCTTTGACAGCTCTGTCAATGTTTTCCATGGTATCTTCTGCACATGAGATTCTCTCTTCTATCTCTTGTATTCAGTTGGTGATGCTTAAGTCTATGACTCCTGATCTCTTTCCTAGGTTTTCTATCTCCATGGTTGTCTCCCTTTGAGATTTCTTTATTGTTTCTATTTCCATTTTCAAATTCTGAATGTTTTTGTTTCATTCCTTCATTGTGTTTTCTTGCATTTCTTTACGGGATTTTTGTGTTTCCTCTTTAAGGGCTTCTACCTATTTACTTGTACTCTCCTGTGTTTCTTTAAGGGAGTTACTTATGTCCTTCTTAAAATCCTCTAACATCATCATGAGAAGTGATTTTAATTCTGAATCCTGCTTTTCTGGTCTGATGGGGTGTCCAGGGCTTGCTATATTGGGAGAACTGGGTACTGACGATGCCAAGAAACTTTGGTTTCTGTTACTTATGTTCTTGTGCTTGCCTTTCGCCATCTGGTTAACTCTAGTGTTACCTGCCCTCATTGTATAAGACTGGAGTCTGTATTTCCAGTTATCTTGCTTGTGTCAGAGCTCCTCAGAGTCCAGATGTCTCTGTGGTCTTATGATCCTAATCTCCTGGGTGGAAGAACTCCTGAAACCCAGGCTACCTCTGGGATCTGGAAATCCTTCTGCTCTGGGTGCAGGGTATCCTCTAGGATGGCTCAGGATCTGATGTCTGCACAAGTGCAAACCAGCTAGATGTCTGCTGCTCTGAGTGCAGTGGCTCCTCTAGGATCGCTCAGGATTCAGTATCTCCACAGGATCAGACCAGGTATGTGTCTGACCCAGCCAAAAGTACCAGGTGGGGGCGGAAGGGAAGTGGTATTTCGGAGTGGCAGGTTTTGGGTGGCTGGTGGATACTGAGCATCCCTGGCTCCCAGTTGTAACTCTGGGGCATAGGGAGTGAGAAGGGGTTCTTACCAGCTGCTCTGAGTGCAGTTGCTCCTCTGGGATGGCTCAGGATTCATTATCTCCACAGGAGCAGACCAGCTATGTGTCTGGTCCAGCCAAAAGGACCAGGTGGGGACAGAAGGGACAAGACATTTTTCTACTATCTGGATCCTCCTCTATAAACAACACACAGATATTCTTTATTAGTGCATACTGGGTATTTAGAATTCCTCAACCAAGAAAAGTCTTTTATCCCCCTTTCTTCTCAGAATCACATTTCTCCTCTTTACCAACCACTTACCAGTTGATCTGCATCTCTCTCTATCCCCTTAAATTCTTTATATTCATTGTGTTTTTGTGACTTGGTGAATTTTAATGGGCTACATCAGCACTCACCATGAAAGCTAAGTGACTCTGGAAAGCGAGGTCTCAAGTCTTTTGATTTCTCTTTCAATCTTTCTTTTAGAAAGATATGTAACATTCCTTCATAGAAGAACTAAAATCCTCCAGGTACATGAAATACATCTTGGCACATATACACTTTCCAGGTGCATGCCTGTCCTTTTACGTTTTTCCCTGGAAAATGCTCATTTTCAGTTCTATTCTTGTTAAGCACTCAGAGTTTCCCCTGGAATTGAATTCTGCTGACCTGCCATTACCAAGAGAATGTCCTGCTTCATAGCAACTACTCTCCTGTGTCTCAGACCTTCCAGTATGAAAGAAAAGATCAGGCGATAAAATAATTGTTAACTGGAGAGAACAAAGGAGTTGTTTGGACAGGCTCCTCTTTTATTCCCAGAGAAGGATCAGGAAAAATGTAAAAATACTTCTAACTAGGAAGCTAAACTTGAGACTCAGATAGAAGTACCTGGGCCTTAGATGGCTTTTTGACACACGAGTAATATTATTACATCTTTATTCTCAAAAATTGATTATTTCAATTGCCAACGGCTGCCTTTGAGATCTTTTGTGCCGTATTAAGATGAGAAGGTATTCATTCTTCTTTCCAATGCTTAAAAGAAACTTTTGTTATGTATTCTTTAAATATGAAATGCATTCTCCACTATTCACTGCAGGAGCTCAGATTTGTAAAGAGACATAGAAACCCATGTCCTAATTTACTCTTTGTTATGCTCTGTGCAAAACAAAATCTGAAGAGGATAATAGCCAAGGTCTCCTGGCTTTAGCCAAAACTGATTGAGGCATTAGTTTCCACAGGAGCCCCCACAATACAGCCTGAGTGTAGTGTCATCATATGAGTGTCATCATATGCTTGCTCCAGTCTCCTCCTCATAGTTAGGCACAAAAGCATTCCCAGATCCAGGTTAGTAAACCCAAAACATCTTATGATGTTTAGGCATGTTTTCTCCTCATTCACTCCATGATCCCCCTTCCATTCTTTTCCTCTTGCCTCTTTCTCACATTCCAGTCATGTAGATGGTCTTCTCCATGGACAAGCAGTACAATTCATTATTCTGTGTACATGTGATTGTGGGGCCACCAGAGTGCAACATCCCAGGGGCAGGAGGGGCTTACGCATACGTATCCTCAGAAAGCATTGGTTTGCACAGTGAGCTGACTGGCTAATATGTATTTCCCTCTTGGTCACTTCAAACCGTGAATATCTTAGCAACATTACATTTTTTCCTTGGAGCAGGAAAAAAGAGTATGAAAGAAAACAGGAATCTCTTATTCTTGCATAGAGATTGATATTTAGGTAAACTATAAGCACTAAAAATCAAGGAGCTAGATAACACACACACACACACACACACACACACACACACACACACACACGCTTTCGACAGCTTGCTTGCTTCACCGGGACCAATAAGGCAAGACCAACAGGGAATTAAATTTCCTATTTGTCTCAGCTCACCATTTGCAGCTTTGCCCATCCGCATCAGAACTCCCATCTGCTCCTAACAGCTCCTTCAGGAAGTCTACCATTAACTATAACAGAAGGGAGGAGGTCATTTTTCACACATAGCTGAGCAAGTGTCAGGCACCAAAGAAATATCAGTCTTTTATCCATTTAGGGACATGTGAACATTTTTCAGTAAGAACCAGAAGCTGAAAAATATTCATCTTTAATGAAGAGTTGGTTTATACGCTGACTCGACTGCTCTGATCATCTACGCTTAGTGCCCTCTTGAGTCTCTGGAAATTACCAGCCATGGACATAGTTCAGTCTTGAGTGAGAAAGATATATACACAGATAAGTGCTGTATTCTCTGTCTAAATGGTAAGTTTGCAATCCTTATAAAATAGTGTCCTTTTTACCTGAAGTAACCAGGGATTTACTTAAAACTTCTATTCCATCTAAAATGAGAACTTTTTTTTTTTTTGCTTCATTTCTCTGTTGGGAATCATGCTATTTTTTCCCAATATAGTGAGTGTCTTACTATGTAGGTCTGACTGCCCTGGAACTCACTAAATAGACTAGGTTGGTCTCGAACTTATAGAGATCCACCTGCTGTTGCCTCTCGAGTGCTGGGATTAAAGGCATTCACCACTGCACCCTGCTGGCCGTACTAAGTTTTGTTTTCAGTAGAAAACTATCAAGTTGGAGTTGCTCTCATCTTACCTGTCCACAACCTTAACCAACAGTCCCCTCTCTTCCATCCAAAATTCAAAAGAAAAACACATTTGGTGCTACTCAGAAAGGTAAAGAGAGGTGGGTGGCAGCATCTGCTACTGACCCTCAGTAAATAAATTCTGCCATTTGCACACTATAAATTCATTTCCTGCAAAGAAGAGAATGTAAATATTCTCCACCATGACTCAGAAAGTATTTATATCTAAAATATGGGGCACAGAAAATAAATATATCAAATTAATTTCTGCCTGTCAGTCCCGGAGGTTCATTTCCCATCAGCTTCATCAGGAGGCAAAGGAGCAGTTAGCATGTAATGATTGGGAAAGTGAGCCTCACAGATGGATTCTTGGACTTTGGAAACCTCTTTCATGATCTTTAGTAAGCATTTTACAGCATGAAGAGTACTATTTAGCTCTGGAGAAAGTAGGTAGGATGCATCACTTGGGCTTTCAACTCACTCAATCCACTCCTTGACATCGGCTGCAGATGGGACTCCTTTGGCTTGAAGAATGCCACTGACAGGCACATACAAGTCTTTTAACAAGGTTTCCTCCATTCAGTAATCAGGTGAGAGAAATACTCCAATGGGACAGGTAAATTCAAGATAAATTTATGTGACTGCAAAAATATAAAGTGCTTGGGTCACATCAATTAGAGCTGCAAAAGGCTACTTAGAAACATTTTGGTCATATAACCTCAAATCATTAGTAATAGAAGTTTCATGAATCAGATTCACACACAATCATGTGTGTACATATGTGTACATGTGTATGTGTGTGTGTGTGTGTGTGTGTGTGTGCGTGTGTGTGTGTGTGCTCAAATGTGTAGTAGCCAGAGATGAATGCTACTTCAGTTGTTCCTCAATTTGTATTGGAAGATAGGGTCTCTCACTGAAGCAGACATTTGCTGATTTGCTAGATTTGCTGGACAGCTAGTTGCAGAAATTTTCCTGTTTATGTCTTCCCAGTACTGGGATTCCAGGCATATTCTGCTGCCATATCCATCTGATTCACATGGAGTCCTCTCTCTCTCTCTCTCTCTCTCTCTCTCTCTCTCTCTCTCTCTCTC
>NW_021604591.1:9389576-9402306 GCF_004785775.1 Grammomys surdaster
CTCTCTCTCTCTCTCTCTCTCTCTCTCTCTCTCTCTCTCTCTCTCTCTTTCTCGCTCTCTCTGGACACACACACGTGTGCATTAACTTATACTGATTAGAGAGGGATTTAGAATGTAGATAGCTAAGAATGCTTAAAATGACTTAAAGATGTTAATATGAAAGAGTCTGATCTGTGGTCTAAACCCCAGGGGATGGTTTTGCCCAACTCTAGAAGAACTTCTTAGCGAGTAAGGCAACAGTGAGCTAACATGTGGTAAAAATCAGAGCTAGGTAGGTGTGGAATGTTATGATGGAAAAATTGGATCAATCTGGGCTTCTCATTTGGAGCATCATTTCCCCAATCTGTCAAATTCTTCCCCTCTTCCTACACCCACAGATGCACAGATTTTGGTTATGGTCCTGGGAAGTCTCCAACTGTCCAAGAACATTCCATGCCATTCCTGTCTTTGTGGATAGAGGAGGATCCCCCTACAAGTCAAGTATTCTGAAGATTAGCTATGTCAAATTATATAGACATGCTTCTTTGTTGAATTTCTGCTTAAGATTTGAACATACATGGCTCTACCAGTTGGCTGTATTTAATAGGTATTTAATATGATCTTCAATTACCAACAATAATCATGATCTAGATGGAGTATTTTTGTATTTCATAGAAACACAACTGAAGCATTTTTATATTAAGTGAAACCTTCATGCCATGGGTGTCTGAGCTGTGAGTAAACATTATTGAATTCAGGGTAAAAGTTGATCTCCAAAATGTAATCAATAGCTTGCTTTTTGTTAGAGATTTTCAAAATCACAAGGCACCCCAGTGTTTGCTTTCTTACATTAGCTCTCTAAACCTGCTATCATTTTACTATCTACTTATAAGTGGTAAACTTATCCTGACATCTTTTCATTTATACTCCCAGATAATTGAATAGTAAAGACATTTACTCTCTCCCACATAGATAAGAATAGATATTTAAATGTGATATATATCCCCCCCATTTCCCTTAGATCATAGAAACATTAATTACTCCTTAGCAGAAAGATGGATACCAGAGCTAGTAAGTTTTGAAGGCGCTAACATAAACTATAAAAGAAATGCCTTCAATCTGTGCTCTGTCTTTGCCTATGTCTCTGTCTATTTGCCCTCTATTTGAAGCATCAGAGGTGTTAGGAAGGCATGGCCAAGAAAGCAGTAATGAATATGCTCTTCAGGAAAGCAGATGATCATTGTCACATACTGGCTTTAAATATACATACACACATACACACACACACACACACGTACACACAATTTTTCCTGTATACATAATAAACATAGAAACCCATTACAAAATCTAGAGAAGCAAGGTCTTTAAATTGGTAGCTTCTTGCTTTGGTCCCAGTTTAGCAGAGCGAACATCAGAGGAAACTCCCACCTAGAGTTCTCCAGTTAGATGTTCTCTAAATCTCCTTCTGGCCTTAACTTGTGAGTCATTTTAAAAAATGCCTCTATACTGTAGAAGTATTGGGAACAGGCTTGTCACTCCCCAGCAGGTGGCCTGACCACAGCTCTGAGCTTTAGATAATAATAGTCTGTAAATGATTCATTGACCTGCTCTGTCCTGACCTCCCCTGGACTCTGTGTCCCAGAAAGTTTCAAAATTAGTCAAAGGCTGACTTGCAGGGTTGGTGATGTTTCTTTAGAGTGTAGGGAAGAGCTAAGGTCTAGTATCTTCCCTCTCTTATTAAAGTAGCTCTGAGCTCAGTGGGCTTAGAATAACTGCTGTGACTTTAGTGAAATAATTAAGTCTAAGGAGGCCTAAATACTCATTAGATACATGTGATGGCTATTTTTGGTTGTCAACTTGACTACATCTGACATGAACTAAAACTCAAGTGGCTGGGTACACCTCTGAACAATTTTTCTTAATTAAATTGTTTGAAGTAGGAATAACCCACATTTAGACTGAATCTCTTTAGTGGAGAGGGCCACTTTAACCTCTAGGCTACACCTTTTGGTGGTAGAATATAAAAAAAAACAGAGAAGAAGAAAGCTTTTTCTCTTTCCCTACTTGTCTTCATTCTCACTGGCATGTTCATTCCTTCTCTTGCATTAGAATTACTTCTTTTTGATTCCTATATATACTATTGGATTCTTAATCTTTCTGTCAGTAAAGAGACATTGTTGAGCAAGACTATAGCCTCGAATCTACACTAATAAATCTTAATATGTATATACATTTATATACACATACATATTAAATTTAATTCTATAAGTTTTATTTCCCTAGAGAACATGGGCAAGTACAGTACAGATACATAAGAAGACATATCTTCAACTGTTGTAAGTGACACTCTTGAGACCAAGCTTTGGAACATGTTCTCCACAACCTAGGAGACTAGTTATGTCTGTCACTCTTTATGCTAGAGTCAGTTGTCCTTTCTAGGCTGGAGTCTAATCATGGAATCCATGTACTTGTGCTTAGAAGCTGGCACTTTCGCATATCAATGTATCCCATAGTCTTGAGCACTTGAACACTTGTTCCCCGTTTGGTGGCCCTGTTTGGGAGGTTTAGAAGGTATGACCTTTCTGCATGCCAGCAGGGGGAAGGTTTTGACAGTTTAAAGATATATGACACTTCTGTTTTGCCCTTTCTCTACTTTGTGCTTGTGGATCAGGGTGTGAGTCCCCAGTTTCCTGACACTGCTACTATGTCTGCTGCCTACTGACCTTTGCTCTGCCATCACGAGCTCTACTCCTGGAGAATTAAGCCCAAATAAACCATTTCTTCTATACGTTACCTTGGTCATGAGCTTTATCACAGTAATAGAAAAGAACTAACACAAAAAGTTTCTTTTCCCATATTTATGGGACTGCTCCTTGTGTCTCCCTTAAGCCTCTCATCTACCCTCTACCAGGAAGGCTATTAAATAGAAATATGAGGAAACATGAGGATTGAGTCAGAGAGGCATGTGTTAGTAACCTGTGCACTGAAAATTTAATACTCTGATCAATATCTGTAGCATAGATATTGATATAGCATAGATAACAGAATCAGTACATGTATATTAGAGAAAAGACTTTTGTAAGAAACTGTTGTCTGTTGTTATGGAGTAATAGCTGCATGTCTTTAGTTAAGATAAATGAATATATTACCTCTATGAAAGACACTTTACAGTTAAAGATACCAGATATTTCCAATACTCTGAGTAATATTTATCTATACATATATCTATCTGTCTGTCTATGTGTCTGTCTGTGTGTAGAATTATATCATTTTTAAGTCAAAGGGAATTAAATTACAAGTAGAATTCAAGTAGATGATCATCTGAGTTTAGTGAAAAAATGAGTTTGGCTTTAAATAATCATTCCCAATATGGTCACAAAGCTACTCATAAGTGAAGGAGAGAGAGTAAGGAAAAACTCAGAGTAATGAGATGTCAAGATTTGATTGACTGCCAGTGGGCTTGAACATAGAAGGATCAACAAGCCAAATAATATGAGCAGCCTCTAGAAGCCAGAGAAGGAGAGGAAACCATCTGTCTTGGAGTTGCTTAAAGAAACAGAGACTTAGGACCTTCAGAAATGTCAGATAATAAGTTGATGGTATTTCAAGCCACTGATTCTGTTGAAGAAGGAATAGGGAACTCATACATTTGGTAAATAAACCGAGAGTAGATGACTTCAGACTTGTCATGAGAAGAATGTAATAGCTCCGGGCAGTACAGTACATGAAAAGAGCAGGGCTAACAACTGGAGAGTCTCTTTCAATATATATTTATATATAACTTCACATCATTATTCATTTATAATTTTCATTACTAAATTGTGTTACCTGTCTCCTTTTCATTCTGGAAATTTCATACCAAACATCCTTGATTTTTGTTTTTATTTGAAGTGCTTTGGTTCTAAAGGGAGATCAAGTCCAACGTACAGAGATACTGCTAACTCTTCCCAAGACCGTGCTCAATGTAGAACATTGGCTCCATCTGGGAGATTGGCTAGTCCTGTGGTCCTCAGCTGTTCTCAACACCTGCAAAATAGGAGTCTCTAAAGACAAGTCTTTTGAGTGGTACTGTCCTGTTTGTTTTGAGACAATGTCTCTTGTAGCTCAGGCTTATCTTGAACACTACGAAGTTCAGCCTTTGAGCTCTTGATCTTTTTCCTTCAACTTAACAAGTGATAGATTAAGGATTTATATTACTGAGCCTAGATTGCTCAGTAATATAAAGGACTGAGGAGCTATATATACAAGTTTGTATTCTGTCCTGATAATCAGTGGATGCTGATCAGCACTTAAACTAGGACAGTAAGAAAGGATGAGAAAAGAAATAAGTGGAGATACTTTACAGTTTTAGGTGCCAGGACCTGCCTCAACCTTGGGTAAGGTTTTGGGCTTCTATTTTGTGTAACTAAGAGACTAGACTCGTCCTTAGGCAGTAGTGAAATTGAGCAGAGGAAAGAGAGAGAGGGCATCTTCTGAGATGATTGTGTCACAGTTGGTGGAGGACTTTCTTATCAACTCAGAAAATCAGATTAAAAGTACAAAAGTCCCAGGGCTATAGACATAGTTCAGTGGTTAAGAACATTAATTGCTCTTATGAAAACCCTGGATACAGTTCCTATTACCCACAGAGTGGTTCACAACTATTCTTAATTCCAGTTTCATAGTATACAACAACCACTTCTGATCTCTGGGCACCTGAGTTGCAGGTACAACATTCACACATATATAGAAGTTAAATAAAAAATATTGAAATTTAATACAGCAGAAACTCCGTAAAATATATACATATATGGAAGTGATAAAAATGAAATTGCCAGATAATAGGGGAGATGGAGCCCCAACTGGACATTTCATCACCAAATGGAGCTATTTGAAATAAGTTATAGCTAATTAAGTTGCTGGCCCAAGGAATTATATGGGAATCCGCAAACAACCAGGCTGTTGCCAAGGGTATTGGTGGCTCTCTTCAATCTGATAGCAAGACAGAAGCTAACACCTACACAATGTCCTGAACACAGAGAAATCTAACTGCAGCCTACCTAGAAACTTTACCTCTATAGACTAGTGTTCTTGGTACTTGAAGCTACTCTACACAGTCTTTTTCTTGTGTTTGTTTTGGTCTTATTTTGATGTATTTGGTTTTTGTTTTATCTTATTATATTTTATTTTATTCTTAAAAATAGAATAAAATCTATATGAGAGATTAGGATAAAATGTGTCAAAATTATTATAGTTCATAGTGGTGAAATGATGACAATATCTATCAGTGAGAAGTATCTTTTTTAAAAAAAAAGACATTAAAACAAAATACATGTAGCCAGAATTTATGTATTGGTGAGTGTGGAAAGGAGAGCAAAGGTGTTAATACAACAACAACAAAATGACTGAGTCCCTGTAATACATGTAAGGTAGATCTTGGTGAGTGGAGAGGGACAACTTAACAATCAAAAAGATGTATGAATCTGAACTTTGAATTGAAAGCCCAAGAGCAGACACTCTAGAGGAATGACTGCAGAGTTGGGGGAAAAGTGAAAGGAAGAAAATGGTAGTGATTTGGTGATAATGGCAGGCCTGTGTGAGGAGAAAGTTATAAGGTAGAAGGTGGAAAGGGGAAGACTGGTATTGGCTTTTTCTATTGCTGAAATTCAGCTTAAGTGGCAGTGTCTACATCACGCAGTACCTATTTATTACACCTTACATCTCTAGAGGGTGGGGGATCAACAGAGCTCACCCTCCCTGCTCTGAAGGTATAAAGCTGTGCACCCAGCAAGGCCAGCCAGTTTCCATACCAGAAGGCTTGACAGCAGTTTTATCCTCAGAACCATCATTCAGGCAAAGGTTAGTATGGGATTGTGAGGGGCTGGACCCTGTTGTTCAAAGGAATAAGAGATACCTGGGGGAGGCCAGCTCTTGGCAGAGGGCAATAGTTTTATCTTTGAACTATAAGCTTCTGTAACATTTCAGAATACAAGGAGGAGCATATTAGCCATGTGAGGTTATTTGGGAGAAGTCGCCTTGAGGTGTATGAACTAATTCTTGACTTATAGCCAAGCAGTCAGAGAGAGGACGGGAGCTATGAAAGAAAAAGCGCAGGATGGACTGCAGCACTGGGAGCTGCATCCCTGTTGCTGTTTGTGGAGAATGCAGAGAAGATGCCCTTCAGATAATCAGCTGGCTTAGGCAGGAGATCACTGTTCTGGGAGATGGAATAAGATGCTGTCTACATTATGATAGACGATGTGCTAAACTTCTCTGTAACTTGGTATCAGGGAAGCTGCCTCATAAGATTGAGTCACCAGCCACATATACTCTCTTCTCTCCATGCATTTAGCAGATTTATTCTTCTTTTCCAGAGCATTCTAACTCCACAGGCAGAACTCTCTTCTCTAAGTTATCTTTCACACATTTTAGATGTTCTTTCTGTCTTATGCCTGTGTCTGTCTGTAGATTGTCTGTTTACAAGTTTACTCTTGCCTGACAGCGCAAATAACAGTGGAATTCCCTTGAACTTTTCCTTTCTAGCCATATCACCTGATGATTCTCTCCTTACACCATGCCTAGTGTCAATCTTCCATCAGTTTTCCTCTGGCTCTTGTCTCACCCCATTCTCTTCCCATAGAATGCTCTTGTGTGCGCCCTCACTCTTGTTGCTACTGTCTTCCCCATTTTAGGAGTTAATTTCTCTGTAATATTTGGAGGTTAAGAGTATGGAACATTTCAAAAAAAAATCTTCACCCTCAATTCTCTTGTAAAACAAACAAACAAACAAAACAAAACAAAACAAAACAAAACAAAACAAAACAAAAAAAACCAAGCCCTTCCCAAGGCATGTTCTCATTCTAGACTTAAAGGCTTCTATGGGAAAATGTCTTTTATTTGAGTTCACTTGCTTCCTAGTGCCCTAGTTGACCAAATGAGCTTTGAGTGGCATAAAGGAACACATCATGTCATTTTGATGTTCAGAGATGAGCATAGTGATAAATTCTATTGCCAGAGTGGGGAAGAACATGGAGCAGAAGCAAGCTATGTCTTCTCATTAGCTCTTCTGATTAACTCTGCTGGGACAAGGCTCTCAACCTGGCTATTTTTAGGGGTAAGTTTGCCCTGTTTTTTCTCTTTAGCCTGAACTCAATGGAAAAGTTTAAAGCCACACTATTCAGATAAACTTCTCCTAACAGACCTCACTCACATAGGACAATGTGATTGACTATCTTTGTATTTTGAAACATGTGATGCAAAATTTACCTAATGCATTGTCCTTTGAAGTCTGGAAAAGTGGCTCAGAGATCAAAAGTACATACTGCTCTTACAGAGGACTAGAGTTCAGTTCTCAGCACTTAAGTTGGTGACTTACAGATGTTTGAAGCTGCAGCTTCAAGAGAACCCACATTGGCTTTCAACCTCTTTGGACACCTACATTTATCTACTATACCCACACATGGACACATGCAGGGACATGTAATTAAAATCTCTAGAAAAGTACTGTGTTTAGTCGAGAGCCAGAGGAAGGAAACTTGCCTGAGATATTTTAAATCTTTGATCTTGTTTTGAAGATCCAGCTCCTCACCCTTGGCTACCTTGACTGTCTGAAGGTTCTCCGCAAGGTTCATTGTGCCCTGGGGCTACTATGGCCTGGTTGCTTGAGTCTAGGAAGGTACATCCCTGAAGGTACTCTTTAAGGCTTCAGTGGCTAATGTCTCTTCAAATGAGAATGGATTTTGCAGCCTTCTCTATTTTCCGTGACCCTGAAGTAAGGAGGAAATCATTTGACAGGACACCTATGTCCATTGACCCTGAATCTGCCTGAATATTGTATCTCATGTCCCCAAATGAAGTCAATCAAACATGACTTTTTAACCTCTCCTTTGTAGTCTGCTCTCCGCCCTCAGTGTCAAATATCTGTCATTACTTTTTCTTTTCACTGATGCTAGTTTTTGTTCTAGCAAGCCTAGGTTCCCTTCATCAGGTAAGCATTAAGCTTTTCCTAAACCTTTATTGTTATATCTTATTCATTTATTTATGTGTGTGTGGGTAGTAGGGATTGAACTTGTAACTTCACTGAATTAGTTAGGGTATTCATTGCTGTGAAAAACATCATGACCAAGGTACTTCTTATAATGGACAACATTTAAATGAGACTGGCTTACAAGGTTCAGAAGTTCAGTCCATTATCATCATGGCAGGAAGCATGGCAGTGAACAAAAAAACATGGTACTGGAGAAGGAGCTGAGAGTTCTACATCTTGATTTCAAGGCAGCCAGTAGAAGACTGTCTCACAGCAGCTAGGACATGTGTTCTCAAGGGCCATCTCCACAATGACACAGTTCCTTCAATTCTGTATCAGGGTCCTATTATGTTGTTTAGGTTAGCCTTAAATTCCCGATATAACCTTGGTGAGTGTCAACTTTGAGAACTTCTTACCTCTTAAACGGCACAAATAGAGTGCAGATTACAGGTCTGTGCCATCAGGGCTGGTTCTCCTAAGCATTTCAGGAAACAGTGGCTTTAACTTCATCCTGGAAGGTTGCCTAGTTGTGTTCAGTCTCTGTAAAGAAAAGGAGTGTTGTGCCCAATGGGTACATTGCAAAGGACACAATATACATGTCCAGAATCTGAAGCAGTCTCCAGATGTTTCTAACTGTAAAATTTGGGCAGGCAGCAGCTGACCCTTTCATTGATCCAGCCTCCCTCATCATCTGTGAAAATGCAAAACCATGTATGCTTGAGATTTACTAGTAAAGAATTCTACAAAGGATTTTGTTTTGGTTTGGTTTGGTTTTTGGTTTTTGTGTTTTGTTTTGTTTTGAGTTGGGACTCTGGAGCTCAAAACTGACTTTCCTGCTTTACACTTTATTTTAAAATTATTTAGTTTTGCTTGCATGGGGATCAAATGCATGCATGTGCATATATTTCATGTGTATGGATGGGTGCATGTTTGTGCAGGTGCACATGCATTCGTGTGCACATACATATAATGACCCCAAAGGAGATATTATGTGCCTTCCTTCATCACTTCTTTATTTGTTAAGACAGGGTCTTTCATTGAATCAGGAGTTTGCCGATTCTGCTAGTCCCAGGGAATCCTCTATCTCTAGATAGAACTGCCTTCTCTAGTTCTGGGGTTACTGTCACTTGCTCCCCCTCTCCAGAAGCATTAAGAAAGCTGAGAGGCATTTGAGTTCATGTCATCACACTTGTGCTGTGACAAGCCCCGTTTCTGCCTAAGCATCTCCCCAGCCCTGAACCTGACTTTTCATTACTCCACCATAATACTGGAAACTTACTGATCTCTCTGCCTCTTATATCTTCTAACTATAAAATGAGAATGATAATAAGATCCCCCACTTCACAGGGGTTTGTGCAGATCTGAGAAAATACACATATCAATTTTTTGAAATGCTGGACTCCTAGCATGACTGCAGCCCAACTCATAAGTGTAGCTGTTGTGAGAACAGAATGCAATGGTAACTTAGAAAGTGTATTAAGCACTGTCCATGTGCCAAGGGCTCCTTGGAATGTTAATGTTTCTGAAGACAAAAGAAAATACTGTATATTTTTCTCTTTATTTTCTCTTCTTGCCATTTCTTTATCAGTTTTCATTGAAATTTTGGGGGAGATAAATAATGGTCATTGTATGTGCTCATATCTATATTTCAGTGTAAGGAATCGGAAAGCAACGTGACCAAGATGTCGTATGACATTCTGGAATGCTCAGAAAAGCACGCCTTTCATGTTAAATCACAGGGTCTCACTCTTGCTCAAAATATTTGTGACTGATGATAGTAATTAGGCCTCTCTAAATTAAAAGTGTTGGTAAAACTCGCAAACTGCTTACTCTTATAGACTCAAGTGAATTGATGACACGAGAAATACTTTTAAAGATGAAAGTAAAGAGTATAATTTTCGACAGGGGAAATTCTCGTGCTTGGACAATGAACAATAGGGTGTCATTTGGTTCCATTTATCAAGCAAAGGGACCAGAGTTGATCTGTGGGAATGCCTCAGAGCTGCAGAAATAAAGATAAAATACAGTTAGCTGGACACTGCCTTCAGAGTGTCTGGTTGAAAGGCTAGAGGAGGGGTCTAGTAGTTTGTACTCCAGTAAGTTCTTAGGTGAAGCTCATGGTGCCTCAAGTTAGGCCAGTTAGGTCTGAAATTGCAAGATCATAGGCATGGGAAGCTTTCTGGAAATAGGCCCGTCACAAACATACAAAACCTACAAAATGAGAACCTCTAGGCAGAATGTAAGTTTAACAAGCACGCCTGCTACTTTTTATGATGGAGGATCATATTAACTGGGTAGACATGAATAAATATCTATTAACCCAAGTTACAAAACTAAAGACAGACCAAAGTACGATTATATCAAAATCAAACCTGGCAAACCAATGAATTTCTTACAAAGCACTGATGGGTGATTGGTTACTTACAGGACTGTGAGTGACCATCAGGTAGCTCTGTAATCACAAAGTCTCACCCCGTCATGGTTGAAAACCCTTTTGGAAACTGCATCATGAAGCTTCCTTTCAATTAACCTGTTCTTTTCTTATATGGTCTGCCATCTCGTAAGGGACACAGTGTACAGTAGGCTGGAAGAAATGGCTGATGTTGCAAGCAAGGGTCCTCTGTCCTTTCTTTCCCTCCTTTTACTGGGGAGTATCAGTAGCTTCATTTCACTTTTTTTCTTTTGTTTTGTTTTTTGGATGTTTTATTTACATTTCATATGTTATCCCCTTACCCCATCACCCCCCCAGCCCAGGAACCCCCTATCCCCTCACTCCTCCTCCTGCTTCTCTGCGGATGTGCCCCTACCTACCCCACACTCCCACCTCCCCACCCTCAAACTCCCACCTACTGGTGCCTCCTCTTCTCCCACTTATGCCTGACAGGGCCATCCACCCTTACATATACAGCTGGAGCCATGTATCCCTCCCTAAGTTCTCCCAGACTGGTGGGTTAGACCCTGGGAGCTCTGGTTGGTTGGTATTGTTGCTCTCCTCATGGGGCCACAAACCCTTTCAGCTCCTACAGTCTTCTCTCTCACTCCTCCATTGGGAACCCCATGATCAGTTCAATGACTAGCTGTGAGCGTCTGCCTCTGAATATGTCAGACTCTTGCAGACCTCTAAGGAGACATCTATATCTGGCTCTTGTCAGCATGTGCTTCCTGACTTCCACATCAGCATCTACCTTTGGTGACTGCACATGGGATGGGTACCCAGGTGGAATGGTCTCCAGACGGCCCTCCCTTCAGTTTCTGTCCCTCATTTTGTCTCCATATTTGCTCCATTGAGTATTTTGTTACTCCTTCTAAGAAGGACCGAAGCACAAAGAGGCTACCACATAGCCACTCAGAAATTTGCTATGGTTACCTGGCCACTGTATTCGTATGCTATGGGTGTATCCCTGTGCTAGTCATATGCAGTGGAGTGAACTTTCTCTTCGTGGAGCAAAAGGTCATGCTGTAGCATCAGGTAAACTTAGAAAGCAATGGAAAAGGGAAATCACTTTCTCCTCAGCTAAGCCCTTTAAGAAGTGATGGTGGTGGATGCAGGGTACAAACAACAACAACAACAAAAAACAAACAAATAAACCAAACAACAACAACAAAACAAAAAAAGTTCAACTTTCTGAAAGGAAAGTTACAATTGGAACTGTTCTAAAGACGTTTAGAGCAAATTCAGATTAAATTTAGAACAAGAAGATGTTTCTCTACCAGTGTTGCATATTAGGTTTCTCTGGGGGAGCTTTAAAATTCTCAATGATATTGGACCCTGAGAATGGATCATCAGTGTCTATATTTTCTAAAGCTGTTGGAGTTTTTGGTGCATATCTAAACATTCAGAGGACCAAAATAAAAAGATGTAGAACCTGATCTCAATTTTGAAGAAAATTAGCTACATAACCAAGGGAGTGTTTCCTGATGTCTTTAGCATAGGCTCTTCTTTGGAAAATGGAGGTATATCTATAGCATCTGAAAAAGGGAAGTCAAGTTTAATTGGATCAAGTCTGTTGTCCTTAGCTTTGGATTTGGCTGTATGTCTGAATCATGTGAGGGAAACAATGAAATAGCCCATGGTGTACATGGCTTATTCGAAAGCTCACAGGGCTAAGACTTGGACATCTCTTGTTTTAAATTTAATGCCCTGGGTGATTAAAGTGTGCATGTAGGGTTAGGACCATTCGATTGCTCTCTTCTGAGTCAAGCATTCTGTGTTTCGATATGAGCTGCTCTCTGGCTTACTATAGCCAGTGTCAAACTGTTCACTGAAAACAGACTAGGCTTTGAAATGTGAGGCAGATATCCTCAGTCAAATGACTTTTCTTACCATGTCTTTAAATGCAGTAGTGACTCCCCTAATTATAAGGATGGCAATGAATCTTCTGTGGAACACTCAGTTTTTGATATCTTACAAACATTCTCATCAAGAGAGTTAGACTCATTATGCTTGTTTTATTTAAGAGGGCATGACAGTATTGAGAGAACACTTTCCTGTGTGGCAGTATAGTCTGCTTTTGCATTTCAGATTGGTGCGTTATGCCCAGACTTTAAAAATTGAGACACCATTGGGAATTGTTGTGGAACCTTTACTGTAAACTTTGATTTAGTAGACCTCAGACAGACACGTTTCTGACAACTTCAGGCCATAACTTTGTAATTAGCTTGTGTTTGATGTTTGATTCAGTCAGTCTCTCCTTCCTTCTCTCTCTCTCTCTCTCTCTCTCTCTCTCTCTCTCTCTCTCTCTCTCT
>NW_021604591.1:9402316-9432482 GCF_004785775.1 Grammomys surdaster
TCTCTCTCTCTCTCTCTCTCTCTCTCTCTCTCTCTCTCTCTCTCTCTGTGTGTGTATTGGCCAGAGGACACACTAGTATCTTCTTCAATTCCTTTTCACTTTACGTTTAAGATGAAGTTTCTCACTGAACTTAAATTCCTCATTGACTACACTGGCTAGCTGGCCAGCACCAGGGATTTTCCTCATCTCTGCCTTTCCAGTGCTGGGAGTATAAGCATATGGTGCCACATCCTGCTTTTACATAGAGGTCAAGGGAGCCAAATTTAGGTCCTCAATACTGCATGGCAAGCACTTTACCAGTAGAGGCATCTCTCTGGCTCAGTGATTTGAGGAGTCAGGTTCTATCTGAATCTCACACAGAAGATAATCCAGGCTCCAATCTGGTGGCATATGACAAATCATATGGGCCCTACACATAAAAAGTATAGCTCTTATCATACCCCAAAATATTCATCTCAGACTCTTATTTTCTTCTAAGTTTATGGTTGAGACTTTTGGCCATATTCTAGAGATACTGCCACTAATGGATTTTTGCATAGATTCTTTGTGGATGCTTTTAAAAGGCTATGATATAATTTTGGGATATTTTTTCAACTTCATAGCATTTTAGTCGCTGAAACTGCTAATATTTTTGAACAAGCTTTTTGTCTGGTAACATCATGGTTTGTGATAACAGGCTTGAGTAAATATGAATAAACACGTGAGAGTGCAAAGGTGAGAGATTCTTTTGCAGAGATGAGAGGAGGAAGGAGTGAGCACAGATAGTAGAATAAGAGGCAACGGCTATCAGGAGGACAGGCATGCTCAGAGCAGCTAGTGTACTGATAGGGACTTATACATCCTGCATATTTTAGGATACCATTATTCTTCTGGTGCCAAAAAACTTGTTACTGTGGTGAGTTAACAATTTTTGACCTTATGTATCAGGTAGCATATCATTTTTCAGTATGTGTTTTAGTCATTTGTTATAAAGGTAAGGTCATTTTAGCTTGAAGATCACACCTGTATACATTTTCGTGGCTTATGAGCACATTTTACTATTTAGACATAAAATAATGTTACTGAGACAATCATTTGTAAGTACATAACTTATCCTGTAATGGTGAAAAAAGTAGCATTAAACACTTAAAAAATTTACTTAGGCTTCTAGGATTGTCAAAAGGATCCTTATAGTTATCATGTACTTAAAACTGATGATCTTCCAATACTTTTATAGCCCCCTCCCCCATGTAGGCATGCAAGGTATGCTCCATAAGCTTGTACTCCACGAGAGAACATGAATATTTGAAGTAAAAGCTCTAAGTTAATGAAATGAGCGGCCTACCTGGAAAGCACAAAGCTAAACAGAATCAAGATGCATAGAATTACCCCATTACTCACTCTTTTCTGGAAATATTAGTCAGAATGCCATCATTAGCTTTATATCACTGAGCAAACTGAAAGGTCAAAACAAATGGCCATTCAGTTAGATAACAGATTCAGCTAAAAAATAGAAAGAAAAAAATGAAGACCTCCTAAGGATGAAAGCAAAGCAATTCTATTGTACAAAGTTGCTAAGTTTCCTACACATTTGAAGGTCATTGGGGGTAGGACTGATCCTATGGGCATTAGTGACAAGAATAACTTTGGCTGTGAGTTTCTGAATTCTTGCAAAAGTACAGCTGCTTATTCCATCTAGACCTAGTGATGATCTCCCAAGAGTCAGAGAATGAAGCCAGGATGCATCTGTGACCTTGCCTGGCTATGGCTCTGTACTGTGATGGCTACATCTGCTGCTCAGTGAGGCAGAGGTGACCCTTAGGGGGTCACCTTGGAAGGAAAAAAAGGGTTTCATTGCTTCGGTCCTTTCCAACAGGGTTCCCAGGTTGAACTAACTCTGCTGTCTAGTGTCTGGACACTACTGTGACCCTATCTCTGGTCACTATAGGAATGCTTTAGACTTGAGTGCTGAGCAAGACACTGGCATACTTATAGGTATCCTTGAGAACATGTCATCCAAATAAAGCAGTGAATGCTTGGCATTCAATAAGAAAATTTTCAGCTTATGAGAGACTGATGTATGTGTTGTCAATGGAATCAGGAGGCTTCACCTTGCTATAGGCCAGAGGCATGGAGTGGAGTTGGCCACAGCAGGTGTGATAACTAGTTGAGAGTGCCTGCTGTGTGAATGATGTTGCTCATATAAAAGAATGCAGGTGACTATAAGCAGAGAGCTGGAAGTAGATATCATGAACCAAGTTCATGAAGACAGACGTTGACAGAAGGACAATGTTGAATGTCACTATATGGGAGATGACTTCTGGAGATATGATAGGGGTGGCTCTGTAGCCCTGGCATAATTTTATTTGACCTGTGTAATGATCCTAAGATGAAGTGCACATAATAAGTTTCATGATATTACCCCTGGATAATAGAGGGACCTGGGCTTTCACCTGGTCCAGAAATGTGTGGTCTTACTCCTAGGGAAGTGATGTGGAAAAGTGGAACCATACTTTGCACCCATATTCCCACTGGGTCACTAAAAGGAGATTTAAAATACCATGAGCAATCGTGAAGAAGGCAAGAGAGCAGATCTGAAATACAGGAAGAGAAAGTAAAGGAGCAGAGATAAGGTAGAATTTTGAGTTGAGGGCCATGGGCTATGGAAAGGTTATAGGATGCAATTCAAATGGGAGGATGGAGAGTTTGCAAGTAGGAAGGGCAGAGAGGGAGCATTAAAGGGTTTGAACTTTCATACTGGTCAATTCATTACGGCCTTTCATTGTATGGTAGAGGACATGACTCATATCATCTTCCCAAAGCTTATGCAATCCACTTATGTGAACTCTGAAGTTGAATGGCAAGTGTTCACAGTTCTTCCCACTCTGACTGCACCCAATTACAATGATGAATGCATGGACTTTTGTCTTAGATATCCTGGGGTGCTACTGCCTTCTGTTGAGTATATTCTGGATCATATAGATAAATTATTTATGCACTTGACTTAAACCTAGGATGGAGATACTATCTTGGATGTTAGTTGGAATGTGGAGACTGATGAAAAAGTAAATATCAAAAGAGATCATGATTGCCAAAGATGCCATATCATTAATATAAGGAGGCCTCTGGAGTGATCTTCCAGGTTCAGTTCAATGAAACTGGAGTGAGTAGTGTTACATTTAGAGAAATTTCCCACCTAATTATGAACCTAGATTTTCTCTTCTTTGACCGTTTACTAGCAAACCACTTGTGAACATGTTTGAAGCTTAGATGCCATCCTAAAAGTTGGTCTGCAAGTCTTGTACCATAAATGACTCTTCTGTTACTACTTTTTACTGGTTTCACAGAATTTAATATTGATAAGTAGACTTGAACTATACATAATTTTGTTTTTTTTAAATTCATACCTATTTCTTATCTACTTAACTATTTTTTCCATTTATTATTTGTTTAGATCACATGTGTGGTGTGTGCTGCATATGTGTGTAGATGCATGTGTATGTTCTTGTGCATATGCCCATGAGTGAATGTGCATGGAGCCTTAATTTTGATGCCAAGTGTTTGCTCATTTTTATCCACATTGCATATTGAGGCAGCGCCTTTCATTGAACCTGTAGCTCTCCATTTCAGCTAGTCTGGCTAGTCAGCTTGCTCTAGGATGCTCTACCTTTCCATTTGCTATGTTCACAAATGGATCACCAAGACCATCTGACATTTATATGCGTTCCAGAGATTAAACTCCAGTCCTCATACTTAGGCAGCAAGTATTTACTCACTGAGCCATCTCCCCAGTCCCTGATCTACTTAACTTAAAAAAAATTGTGACACAAGTGTAGCATAATCTATACTTTGTTCAATTCCTACCATGAAGCTGCTTTGGAGTATTTGAAAGGCCTGTATAAATGAATCCTTGATTCTGTCCAAGTTTCCATCTAAACTAGAGATTGACAGTCCTTTTCTATGCAGGAGTAGATACTTCCTCTTCTTGGTTGATGTGCTACATGCTCTCTGTCACTATAAATCAACTCTGCCTTTGTAGTGCAAAAACACTCACAGACAATACATACATTGACAAATACTTTTTTTTTTTTTTTACAAAACAAGATGAGCTAGTGAAACTTTATTTACAAAACTAGAGGAAGAAGAAAATTAAGGATTTGAGGGTGAAATTAGAGGAGGAACATTCTTTATTATGTCCTTTTTCAAAGGCTGTCAGGAAAGCCCAGAGTTTCTAAGGAGCATCTTAATTAAGTCAAGTGTTATATTTTACAGGAGGAAAACATGAACCTAGTGAATAGTTTTGTAGGTATGTTTTTGTGTTGTTAATGCTTATTCTTCTGTTATTCAAATGGTGATTTCTTCACCCTAATATCTTCATTCACTCTGGACACAGCATTGTAATACTTATGTCAACAATGTTCTGTCTCAAGTTTGTGTAAACATTTCTTACCATTTATTCTTTGCATTGTTAATAAATACTGATCACCCAGTCGTTGGGCAGAAGAGAGAATAGGGTGAGATTTATGCCAGTCAGGGGAAGGAGAGAAAAGGAGGGAGGGATGGAGGGAGGGAGAGAGAGAAAGAGAGATTGAGAGAGAGAGAGAGAGAGAGGGAGAGAGGGAGATCTGCCAAGAGAGGAACCAGGAAAGAGTTCATAGTGTCCTACTGGAGAATGGAAGACCATGTTTGTAAATATTATTGTGATTGTGGCTAGGAGGTAGCCAGATTCGCTTAGGGACTTAAGATATATTGTTTGACTGCACAGGTATTGAAGTGAAGCTTTAAAAAAAAATCTAAGTTACCACTGGGAACTAGCTAGGATAAAGAAATACAGCTTCCATATTACGTTACTACATACACAATTACTGTTTTTTTTTTTCCACAAAGGATTCTAGTTGGTTGATTACTGCTCATACAGAGTAAGACTCGGGAAAGTAGAAAGTCAGAAGGACAGGAATTCAAGAAAATTTAGGACAGCAGGGCTGCCTGGGAGTGATATTCCTATGTTCGCATCTTATATGGGACCCACGGTAGCCTCAAGGATGAGGACATTATCTTTTATTTATGTGCATGTATGTGGGGCAGTGGTGCCTGTGGAGGGCTAAAGAGAGCAAGCATCAAGCCAAGTCTCATGGAGATGTAGTGATCAGCTGGAAGCTTCATTAAAGATAGATATTAATGTATATCTGTATACTTAATTGTATATCTAGGTGTTTACACCCACATGCACATAAATAATGCATAAAGCAATAGTATGTGTTGAGTAGTGAGGGTTGTATAGACACTATACCTGATACGTATTGATCATTGTGAGTAGAATGTCTTCAGAGAATTTACTTTGGCATGTTTCTAGGAATTTAATTGATAGAGGTACTTTCTACAAGAATTTCACTCTTCATAAATCCCCAAAGACAATTTGGAACAAAATGAGGTCTTTGGCCTAACTCTCATGAAATGGGAATTCAGTGCAAAAAGACAGAACCTTAAACGGTTAGGATGACTAGACCTGACCTTGTAGTCTTGACTCTACCCTTCCACTTGTCACCAGGCTATGGGAAGAGACTGTTCTCACTTACTCATCAGGATCTTCATTCTGCAAATATTCCTAGACTCCTCAAAACATTGAGCACTGGATGGACTTAATGTAACTCATATCCATCACTACAGACAACTTCCCATATTACCAGTGTTCAGCCTACATATATAAAGATATGCACTATTTTCATGAGACTGTGGGAAAAGAAATTATAGCAAGGAGTAATGCTACTTCACCTCTTTGATGTGAAGATAGAGATAATGAAATCTCAGGAGGTCTTTGGTAATTAAAAGGGGATTACATCTATTGCACGGTTTTAGATAACATAAAAGAAGCTGCTGCTATCCTTTTCACATAACAGCACATTATTGATGAAGCAGCTTCAAGAACGCATTAGGTGATGTTTTATTGCATTATTTTAAGCCACTGAGGTTTTTATATATGAAGGGTATAGATTTATGCTGAGTGATTCAGCGAGGAAGCAGGCACATCAATTTGTTCATGAATGTGAGCTGGTGATTACCTCCATTAAAGTCACCAGGGCAGACTGATCACTTTAATTTAGGCGGAGGCATGCACACGACTTTGCTAGAAGTGCTTGTATCCCCAAGAACACAAGCAGAGGAGCTATTTTGCACCCCAGAGGAGCCCTAGACATACAGATTTGTGTTGTCATAGGTGTCTAACTACAGACAAGGGTGCAAGGACTAATGATGGGACTGGAAAGGAATTTCTCTGCAGTTCTGTGTAACAGGATGGTGCATCTGGTTCATTTCACTCTTAGCTGCCAAGTGCTGAATCTGTGTTAAATTGTGAAAAAGGGTTGGTTAGGGAATACATCACTGTCCCAACTCTAGATAATAGCACTTGGGGGTGTTCTTGAGTGTGATGCAGCTGTAGAAAGCTGAATGGTTCTATCATTTCCATAGCAGAACCAGGACTTGTGGTCTTATGTGTTTACTTGATTACATACTTTTCATGTAATAGAGTTCCAGTAATCCCATGGTTCTCAGCCGTCCTAATGCTTCAGCCATTCAATATGGTTTTTCATGTTGTAGTGTTCCCCCAACCATAAAATTATTTTTATTGCTACTTCATAACTGTAAGTTTGCTACTCTTGTGACTCATAATACTGGTATTTTCCAATGGTCTTAGGAGACCACTGTGAAAAGTTCATTTGCACCTCAAAGGGGTCGTGGTCTGTAGGTTGAGAACAGCTGTCCTAATCACAGCTATGTGCATTGGAGGTTTCAGCCCTGCAGGGGTTGACAGTATATCTGGGGTAATGGGAAGCAGCTTTTTAAACAATTCTGATGTCTGCTTATGTCTATGGAATAGATAGTCACATGGGCACTAGGATGCCATGGTGAGAAACATATCTAGAAGAGATGGTGGAATAAGGTGCTAATTAAGTGTTCAAATCTGATCACTGAATAGAACATCCTGCCAGCAGTTTGGTCCTATGCAAACAAGCACCAGAGGAAGCTCTCTCACACAGAGTTTCCACCTCTGACAGAAGGCAAAATGAAGGCAGAAGAGAATGGTTTTGTATGGATAATAGTAAACACAGGTGACACCCACTAGCTGCTTAACAAGAGGAAACTTATTTGCCAAAGAATAAAACAAAATTGGGAAAAATTAAATATTAACTATATAAAATTTCATAGAAAATTGAAAATATATGGAAAATGAGACAAGATAAGTAGCATCCACAGACATGGAGATATTGTCTGTTATGTTATGCACGTGGTTATACTAAAATAGGCAAATAATTGCATATAAATTAGATTTCCTTTATTCTTTATTTTTATTGATGTGTATATGGGAGTGGTGGTGGTGGTGCCTGTGAAGGCCTGAAGAGAGCATCAGGTCTTCTGGAGCTTCAGTGACCAGGAACTATGAGCCTCCCAACATGGGACCTTGGGACTGAACTAGAATTCTCTGTAAGAACAGCAGGAGTTCTTGATCTCTGCCCATCTATTCATTCGAAAACCCATCACTATTTATCTTTGCTTCTTCTTCATTCTTCAGCAATACCCATCAAATTATGATCTTTTTAAACAGGTTACACATTAATTTCGGTATCTACAGGTTTAGTCTCCAAGAATTCAATGAAACACAGATCCAAAATACTAGGGAAAGAATTCCATCTATGCTAAACATGAGCAGATTTTTTTTCATTTTAAAACAAAGGTTTATTTTTATTTATGTGTATGCATGTGTATTTCTGTGCATGTCACATGTATGTAGGGAGTGCCCACAGAGACCAGAAGAGCATGTCAGACATCCCTGGAGGTAGAGGTACAGGAAGGTGTGAAGTACATGCTATGGATCCTCTGAATGAGCTGTAAATTATCTTAACTCCCGAGCCATCTCTATCCCCAAGTAGATCTCTTGCTACTATTCCATAAACAATAGAGTCTCATAACCATCTACACAACACTTATATTGTGATAGGCATTCTAAGTGATCTAAAGATGACTTATGGCGTGAATAGTTTGAATGAAGAAGGTCACCACTTCTGTTTAGGTATTTGGCACCAATCCCTACAGATACCATGGAATGACTAGCTTAAGCTCTGTCTTCTCACCCAAATGGAGGTTCCTCTTTACATGAATAATGCTTACCTGTTCATTGAATCTAATTAGGGCTACCCATATATGCATGAGCATAGGGGACATCCACTAGAATGTGGTCAACATAAGAGAGACTACGCTAAGGAAAACCAACTCTCCCTTTCTTTGTAGCCTTCAATTGTGAATAGTTTCACAGCTACGGATGGGGAATTATAAGGACCTTGACTTCTAGGTGCAAGCTGAAATCCATATTGAGTCCTTCTTATAGCAGGTTATATCAGCGCAGGAAAGCAGATAAAGCTTCCAGTGCAGTCCTAAGTGTTCCTTGCTGGTGTGTTTACAGAGAATAGCAATGTGTACCTGGTATTTCTTTCACCTCTCTTGTGGATTTCTCCCCTCTCTCTGGCTTTAGATGGGCATGAGACTAACTGTGCATCATTTCTTTTAATTGTAAACAGTTTCATTCTTATCTTCAAATTTACTGTGATGGTGAAATATTAACACAAGGAGGAAGTGCTTTATGGATCTCAGAGTTGCTACTTTCCTTCATTTCAAATGTAAGCTCTTCTTAAGACATGGTTATGATACCTAAACGTATAAAAATTAATTAAAACATGATAAAGCATTTGCAGGTTGAATGCATGTGTTATGTTCAGTGTTTGGAATTGAACAAAAACAAAGAATATTTAAACACATAATTTAAATTCCAGGGCCAGAAAAAGGAGAAAATATTCTTGTGACTCAGATGTACCTCTTTTCTCTTTATAGTTAAGTGTCTAATTATAAGTTGAGGTCTTTAATTAATGTACAGTAGTCTTACAGCCATACTGACTTTTGGCTTGTTTTATTTTTGTTAGTGTTCAAATAAGCCTCACATTTATTTCAAGATTTATTTTTTATATTCACATCCAGTGTATATACCTGTATGTATGTATGCACATGTTGAATGCAGACACCTGTGAATGTCACTCATCAGCTAGAGCCCCTGGAAGCTGATGGGTTAGTTGTGACCCACCCAGTGTAGATGACAGGAACTGAAGTTGGGTCTTCTGCAAGGACATTCTGTGTTCCCGTGTGCTGAACTACTCCTCTAGCCCCCAAACTGGTATTCTTGCATTTAAATGTTCATGATATATTTGTATATGAAACCTTGATGTGGTTTTAATTATTATCACTTCACCATCCTATGAGTGTCTTGGAAATGTTGACAAGCTGGTTTTGCTAAGTAAAACATTAGGGTGTACTTGCCAATCATGATTCAAACTGAGTTCAGAAGGCAACTTACTGTTTTGGAAAACTTGACACCAGCTTTCCTTAATATTTTATTTTCTGTTTCACCTTGATAATTGTATTTTTGTTTCACCTGGTTATCCAGTGTGTTGCAAGTAAAGACAAGAGTACAGTAATCACTGAACAGAAAGAAAACTTGGCTAACAGAGCAGCCAGTGAAGAAAGATTGAAGGACAGTTATCTGAACTATCTACGATACATTGAAGAGTTCTGAGCTAATAGAAATGATTGCTAAATTTAGAGTGTGTGTGTGTATGTGTGTGTGTGTCTTTGTGTGTGTGTGTGTGTGTGTGTGTGTGATTTTGGAGATCAGGTATCAAATTAGGATGTCTCCTTCAGCCTTATTGACTTTATTGAACCTGGACCTCTTTGACTGAGTTGGACCAGCTGGACAACAAGCTGCATGTATGCCCAGCTCCACGGTGTTGTGATTGCAGGCCCTAGGCTATCACAGCTTATTTACACAGTAAACTCTTTACCATCTGAGCATAGTTCCCAATGCCTCAGATTCCCTAAGATCAAGCACATAATTTAACTATGGCTGCCAAGCCTCTTCCTTTCCCCAAAGACAGCTTGTTCTCATGCACAGGCACCACACAGGAAACTCCGGCTCAAGCCTTTTCATCCTTTCCTTCCCAATTCGATTCTCTTTCATAAGTTTTTGAGGTGGATTCCTCTTCAGTGTGGATATAACACAATCAGTTCACTAAACAGCTCTGCCCACCATGCTTGTGGCGCATCCAACATCAATTTTAATAGCTCCAAATTTAATATCCTATGATAAACTTGAATGTTTTCTAGGCCTCCAGGAAAGTGGATAACTGTTGTCTCAGTAACTGTCAGAACTGGAAAGAAAAGACCAGATCCAATGGGACATGGATATCTTATAATCTCACCTGTTTGGTTGACTCATGTCGGATCCAAAATTGACTTAAGTTTAATCAGATTGTATGTCTTTAGGGCTGCAGTCTATACTCTTCTCATGGTCTATTGTATGTTTTTTTTCTCATTGTTTTATAACGTCTAGTGACATTAGTTTCCCTTCCATTCTCTCGGTCTCAGTCCCATTGTGCTAAAATGACCATAGTGATGAGTCTTTCTTCAAAAAAAAAAATAGCGTATTTTATTCAACCAAGGAGTTTCTGATTTCATTCAACTTGTACTTAAAGAATAGATGATCAGGACTAGTTAGGAGGCATTTATTACATGCAGCGCTCATTCTTAGGCTGATGAGGAAGTGTTAGTAGGCTCAAGCTACCTTACTTATTAAAGCAGTCGATCTCAACCATCCTAATACTATGGCCCTCGAATATATTTCCTGATGTAGTGGTGAGCCCCAGCCATAAAATTATTTTCATTGCTACTTCATAATTGCAATTTTGCTATTGTTATGAATTATAATGTAAACATCTGTGTTTTCTGATGGTCTCAGATTACCCCTGTGAAAGCGTTGAAGGTTGCAACCCACAGGTTGAGAACTACTGCATTAGGGGCTACCTAAAAAAATTAAGCCACAGGTCATCTGCTGACAGAGTTGTAAAAATCAAAGTACATGGAAGTCTGTTCAGAGCCATGATAATGTCCGTGGCTGAGGGAGAAGTAGAGGAATGCAAGCCACAATAAAACAAGGAAGGTAGGGATTTGGATGGCTTCTATGACCAGTTTCAAGCACACACCCTGCCTTCTGAGATATTGAAGTTCTTAGCCTGCTATTTGGAATCCTCTCAGCATGGTTCCTAATACAATAGAAGGTAAATATAATTCTGATTTTAAGTGGAATTAAACATAGGAGTACTTTGCAGAGTAGAGGCTGCCAAACTTAGGATTTGTGGATCTGTGGAAATTAAAGAGAATAAATAATCAGAGAACAGTGGAGATTGCCAGCTGTTTGTTTTTGCCCAGTGTTGCCAACTCTGTCCCTCTAGCCAGGTTCTGTTTGGTGGTGAGCATCTTCTTTAGCCTGAAGTCACAATGGAGTTTATTTAAACAAAGGGCAAGAAACAAAAAAAAAAGTTACAAGAAGAAAAGTCTGTTACCCTTTGAATTTTCCTGGTTTGCATTTCTTTCTTTTGAAAGAGTCCAGCTGTTTTAAGCTCCAAACCCCTCTAGGGCCAGCTTCTTCTAGGGAGCTGACAACCAGCGCTGGTCAGGTCATGACTCCTTTCTGTACTTGACTAGCACAATCACTCCTATGTAGACTCCAACTCCAACCCTACTCATACTTTTCTGTTCAATTTCTAAGTAGTAATAATGGAATACTTAATTTCTATTTAAGCTATTGTTTAATACATAGAGAAGTAAAAAAAATTGCCAGATCTTTTTGATTTTATACACACACACACACACACACACACACACACACTATACCTCAAGGTATTGAGTAGACACTGTATACTAGGTCATCATGTATCACACAGCTTCAACAATTATGAACAGCTAGCTGGCCTTATTTATTTTATACCCCCAACAATTTCTTCTTTTCATATTAACATAAGTAAATTCTAGCCATTTTATTATTTTCATCAACATTTTGATTATCTCTTAAATAAACAAAAAATAACTATGTAGGTGTATGGAGGAGGTATTTGCATCTGAGTGCAGGTGCATTTGGGGGCCAGAGGAAGGCATCAGATCCTCCTGGAACTGTTGTTTCCACTGTGAATTTCTGGATATGGATTTTACGAACATAACTCAGGTCCTCTAGCAATAATGACTAAGCAGTCATAATTGCTGAGCCATCTCCCTACTCCCATCTCTCTTTTAAGAAATCAATAAAGCATCATCATGCTTCTTAAATTTAAATAACTCTATAGTAGCAGCCCATATTTAAACAACACTGAAGTTTCTTTAGCTTTATAACTTTAATTTATACATTTATTGATTTACATGTTTGTATATGCTTGTAGCTTATTTTATTCAGGGTATCAATACGGTGTTATGTTATACAAACTGATCAGTTTTAGATCTTTTTTTAGGGGGGTGGGAGAAAATGTTTTATAGATGGTGCTATTGATGCCTTAATTATTTTTCTTGATGCTGCTAGAATACCCGGTGTGGTTACTAAGACACTAGGCAGATGCAACTTAAGGGAGAATGGATTTATTTGGGTCACAGTTCCAGGATATGTCTATTGTGGTAGGGAAGTTATGGTGGCATTCACTTAATGTAGCTGGTTACAGTGCAGCCACAGTAAGAACACAAAGAAGCCTGAGTGCTTGTGTTCAGCTAGCTTTCTCTATTCCAGTGGAAGGTGCAACCCCAGGGAACAATGCTGCCCATGTTTATGGTGAGTTTTCTCAGTTCAATTAAACTAATCCAGATATTGTCTCATCCGCACGTGTAGAGGCTGACCCAGTCTCAGTAATCCATCACAGATGGTTCTGGAGGCTTGTTTCCTAGGTGATACAAGATTCTGTCAAGTTGACAATCAACACTAACTCTCTCCATGCCTTTCCATGAGACACACCATCTGGTTCTTGTTTCTATCTCCCTTTTTCTTATAGCCATTCAGGAATCAGAGGTATTATTTCATTGACAGTGCTGATTTTTTTTTATGAGATGGAAGAAAATATTAACCCAAGCTTGGTTTCTAGAGTACTTTCATTTTTTTTATGTTGGTATCATGCAACATTCCTTAAAGGCTGTTTTTTAAAAAAAAATGTGACAATAACTCTGTCTCATATACCAAGGATGGATGATACAGCTGTCACATGTTGAATCCTGCTAAGTAAGGTCAAAATCTTCTGTTGTCTTGATAGCCTTCTTAGCTCAGTACAAAATGGGGAGCTCCCTTCACTAGCAGGACTTCTCTTTCTTTGATTTTGCCTGGATAGCTAACAAAAACCCATATCTTCTACCCGTGAAATGTCTTGGTGAGATTAGAGGTTCAGCAAGCACCCAAGATTCCTGGAATGCCTCTTCATGCTAATGAGGTATCTCAGTACCTTAGCCTTTGGCCAATGACCTTTGCCCACCCTCAATATTTCTACCTCTTTCGCTAAAACTATACAATTGTTGATTCACCCTGAATAAAGTTGATTTTTCTCCCTGAGGCTGATCCCAGAGTGTCTTCATCTCCATTGTCCTCATGGGCCTTCTGAAACCCTGCTCATCCACTTTATTCCCTTTGTCCTCATAGGTCAATGGCCATCAATGCCAGTGTGAAATGAAGAAAAAATCACATAAAACCATATCTCATGGCATAAAGTTTTATTCCACATCACTGTGAAGGAAATCAATTTAAAATTAGAAAACCAAACTTAAGTCAATAAATGTTTCCGAAAAGATCATCCATACTATTCTGATTTTCCTAGGGCTATCATAAGCAAGGAGGTCTGAATTTGGGGTTCACATCAAGAACTATAATGTAGGAAATGTTGTTTAATACTATAGAGTGAGTAGAAACGGATCAGAAGTTGTATGGGGGAAATTTTTTTAGCCAAATAGTGATAACTCTGTTTTCAGTACCTTAAATAGAAATCATATTCCAAATTATTGTATAAAGCCACTTGTACAAACTCATATTAACAGTTATCCTTTAGCAATTCAGTTAACACATATCAAAGACCTATATTGGGTACCGAATTAGTCAATTGGAATGTACAATGAATAAACATACAGAAAATGGTGACAATATGGTTTAACTTGTAAAGACTTGTACTGATCTTTATGAGACTAAGTTTGGTTTCTAGCACTCACTTGAAGGTGGTTAGCCTGTAACTGCAGATCCAGGGGAATCTGATACCTCTCGTTTCTGCAGGTACATACCCTCATGTGCACACATCCATACAGAGATGAACATACATACTCATAATTAAAAGTGAAATAAATCTTTGAAAAGATATACAAAAGTCACAAATGCTTACCAAATTGCAGTGTAGAAACAATTAAATATAGCCAAAAAACTGAAACCGAGATACCTCAGTATTAGTCTCCATGTTACTTTATAAGACTCCTCGAAGTAAGTCAATGATACTTACTTCGAGCAGCCCCCAAGTGAGACACCAAGACACAGATCAATGCAAAACAAGAGGTTGATTTTCTTGCACATTGGAGTCCCTCAAGCCAATTAGTCCCTCAAGGCAAGTGACTATAAGATGACCCTGAATAGCTATTACAAGTCATTTTTATACTTTTTAGGGATACAGGTTACATCATCAAGGTTACAGTTCAACCCTATTGGCTATGCATATTGACCTTTAAATCTCTTGGCTAGCAAGCATGGGCAGATCATGACAGGCATTTGACCTCTACCTGGGATGTTCCAGATGGTCAGGTAACTATTAGTCAGCACATTCTGTGGGTTTTCTGAGAATCTTTTTACTCAAGGATGTTCTTATGGATGGAGAATAAAACTTGGTCTAGCCTTAACCCCAGATGGGAGGGGGAAGCTGTAAGGAGGGTGTGGGACTGTAAAAAGCCCTTAGGGTTCCTCAACTTCTCAAAAACTTTGTGTCCACTGGCGTTAGTGTCCCTTAATGTGAGGCATCATACTTTTCTCAGATTTATCTCAAAAAGTAAGTATAATAGTGAAAGCCATCAGATGAATTTTAAATACAGGTTACAAGAAACTAGAAGATAATCTTCGTAACTCATTGGAGCTGTGATTTTGGCAGCTTTTATTTTATTGTAATAGACTGTATCTTTCGTCTTTCTTACTAATCTTCAAAAAGCAACTCTTACCATGATGGTGTATTGAAGTCACCTTTGAAAGTATTCTTCACCATAAATGCCTTCCCAGTTACTGATCAGGAAACATTCCTCTGCCTTCAAAGAAGTCATGTGGCTGCAGGGAGATTAGCCTTCTACTGCATTCTACATACCTTTCTGCAGGACACACCTCAGGTTTCCTTCCCCTTAGGAATTATGCAAATGTGTGGTTCATTTTAATTTCTTCAAGCATTAGAGCATCTGCCAGGTAGAGAGCAGAGACATTCTGAGTACAAAGTGCATGTGGCCCAGGGGTACCAGGACACTATCCCTCTGCTAGCACCTTGCTCTATTTATGCTGCACCAAGGCTTCACTGACCATGTCCTCCCTTTTAGCCTCTCTAATCCACAATTTCCTGTTTTCTTGACAGCAGCCTGGTCTGATGGGTCAGCTTTTTAATGGCAACGTTGTGTACTGTTGACCTTAGCCAATCAACCTCATCTAGTATTACTAATTCTCATTCCTTGATAATAAACAAATTAAATAAATAAATAAATAAATAAATAAATAAATAAAATGAGCTGCTTGTTCTGGGCAGTAGAATTTTGTTGTTGTTGTCGTTGTTGTTGTTTTGTTTTTAGTTGTTTTGGACTTTTCAATGTTTTTGAAAATTCAAGTATGTATGGTTTTATGGTAGAGTTGGACCATCTACTTTCTATGTATTCCATCAGTGCCTGGTGTGCCATACAGTCTTTCTTCACATCGGTCTTATCTGCTCATAAGTGCACTGCATTGGGTGACTGGCAGACTGGCAACTTTAGGCAAAGGTGGATTCCATTTGTAAAGAGCTCTAATTCAGCATATAATATATCTCTGAATTGCAAAACATCGAGTGTAGTATTTCCCTCACTGGAAAAAGTCAAGGGTGGATTCAGCCAAGATCACAGGAGTCTTTATTGGATGTCGACTCTTTGAGACTCAAGAGATCACTAGCAAAAGCTAGGGTAGGGGAAAGGAGAGAAATGACCCAAGTACTTCATTTAAATTCTATGTTCATATATGCTTGGGGATCGAAGCAGTAGTTAGTTATTAGCTGGCTGGTCTTCTGGTAGGCATGCCTAATTTCAAAAAGTAGTATCCAATGGTTTGGCACAGAGTAGTGGCCTTATTATTTGGTGATGGGATGTCAGAAGTGGATGATACCTTTCTGAAAAGTACAAGTTCATTCCCCCTAGTTCTTCAATTTTTTTTTTTTTTGCTTTCTTTCAGCTCAATTTTTCACTTTATCTTTTTCCACACAGGTTGCCAATTTGGCTTGTTCCATCTCCAACAATGAGGAAGGGGTGAAATTAGTCAGGATGGCAGCCACCCAGATTGACAGCCTGTGTCCCCAGGTAAGTGCCCTTTATTTGGCTTCCAAAGTCACTTGATATTTTGACAGTCAGGTTCCTCTATACACAAACCCTCTCTCTTATTCTCTTTCTCATATTTTCTCTCTCTTATTCTCCTTTTTAGTCTCTCTCTCACTCACTCTTGCTCGCTCGCTCTGGAGTTTTGGGGGTATGCACCTGCATGTAGGTATGTGTGCACATGCATGTAGACGCCAAAGAGAGATTCACTTCTATTAGTCTCTATATTATTATTATATGTTTTTAATCAAGTGTGTCTCTCAGTAGATCTGAAGATCATAGATTTTGATCGGCTTGCTGATCACTGTGCTTCAGAGATACCTTTCCTCTGCTCCTTGTCAGGCCAGGTCATTGGTGTCTACTGCCACTCCTGGTCTTTTACATGTGTTCTACGTATCCAAACTTAGTCCCTTGTCAACGTCATTTTACCCACTGTGCCATCTTTGGCAACCTCTTCTAGAGCCATCATTTCCCAATTGGAACATGTGTAACTGTCAATCCTGAAGCATTTCAAGTTTTATCTTTCTCAAAAAGGAAATCCCAGCCACTCGGTGGACTCAGGCAATTATCCTCATTTCTACTCATATTGACTTCATTCTGTTTGTTTGGGGTTGTGGTTTAAATGTTCCAAATCTATTTACCTTATCTCAACAAGTAAATTATGAGCTTGCACATGCAGAAAGCAAGGGATAGATTTCTTGCAACATCTGTGCTAAAAAAAACTTAGACTTGTCCAGCAAATACTTTTTGAAACCTGAGGCTAATTACTATCTTTCCAAAAGAAGCAGCAAAACATAATGGTGGCTAATAGCTTCCTTTATCTCTTCTGTTTTTAATTGTGCTGGATTCTGACAAATCATTTATCTGCAGTTATCTGCAGTAACTTCAAAGTCTGGGGTTCCAATGTGTGCTTTGACCTGTTTCTCTCCCTTCTGCAGAATGTGAACACCCTGTCCTTGTGTTCTCTACCCAACAGGTCATCAATGCTGCCCTCACACTAGCTGCTCGACCACAGAGTAAAGTTGCTCAGGACAACATGGATGTCTTCAAAGACCAGTGGGAAAAGCAGGTCCGAGTGCTCACTGAGGCTGTAGATGACATCACTTCAGTGGATGACTTTCTCTCTGTCTCAGGTAATCATCTACAGGCCCCTTACCAGAGAGCCAGAGGAAGCTAACAAGATAAGAAAAATCTCAGCAGTGGTCTGGGTCTGTGATTCTCTTTGGCCTTTGAGTTCTCTATCATTCCAGAAAATGTGATTAGAACACTTCTTGAAAAAAAAATCTTATCTCAAGATACCTGCCAAAACCCTACAACTTTCTGATAAGCTGAGAACCTGAACAGATTGTACAAAGAGGCTTAGAGTCCATTTTACATTTTGCATTTTTTAAAAAGGATGGATTTTCAGCTTACTTAAATTACCCAGGGGCTTGAGATTGGTTAAATAACTTGACTTATACCTTAAAATAGATAATCACTTATTTTGGTATGTCTATATGAAGAAATTCTAATTGTCTATATAATACAATCTGGAATGACATGGGAAGAGAGCTTCAGTGAGGAGTTGATTATCTTAGGTTGTCCTGTGTGCAACTCTATAGGAAATTGTCTTAAATTAATTGGTGTGGGAATGTAGATAGGCCATTGTGGGTTGCACCATGACAACGCCAGCACCTCCACAGTAGTGAGCTCAGGTGTAGGCCTGGGGGATTAAAGGAAGACACAGACTCGGGTCATTCCTTAAGAGAGAATGCTAAACCTATTACTGAGCAGGTTCAATTTATACACCAAACCGGGGAGGGAAAAACACAAATAAGAACTCAACTGGGGGGCAATGGTTTGTATAGTGGAAACTCCCTGCCTGGGGCATCACATCTTCAACAGGATGTTTTGTTCTTAGAAAAACTGCAGAATGTGACTTGGCAGACAGCAGCGCACAGAAAGTCTCAGCCAGGGCATGGCAGCCCTTCAATGTCCTATAGTACCATTAATCATGTATTGTATGAGTGGAAAACTTGATCTGGGCAACCAAGACCACAGGTGTTCATCCATTGCCCTCTGCCTTTGATTGTTGACTCTGACTAGTCTAACGCATTCCTGCCCAGACTACCTCACAATGATAAACTATATCTTGGAGCTATAATCTGAATTTTTTTCTCCCTAAGTTGCTTTTGTAAGGGTCTCTTATCATAGCAACAGAAATAAAACTAAAACAGTAGTGTTTTCAAGGGAAAATTGGTGAGTCAGGTAGAATTATTAGCCTCATAATGAACTCAGTAGAGCACACAGCTTCAGATACATACCTCTGAAGATTCCTAAAGAACGAAGCAAAAGAACACAGTGGTACTCACCACTGTATTTGCAACTTTCTTCTCTTTGAACATTACCAGGCTGTAGGAGGCTAAAAATGCCAATGACTGTGAAGTCATTCTTAGTTTCAATGTACTTCATCAGTGCCACTTCAAGATTTGACTAACTGCCAGCACATGGGCATTTTTCCAAAGAGCTTTTTGACAAAACATGTTTAGCCCAGTTCACCTGGATGGGTCTCAGTGGGAAGGGGGTCAATGGGAAACATCCTCAATTATAAATCATTGAAACAACCAAGAAACAAGTTCTAATTGAACAGGTGGTGGGTCATCCCATAGGTGAGTGGCACAAACACCCAGCAAGTCACTCAGCACTTGCCACAACCTGACCTCCTCTACAGGTAGGAGAGGGGATGACTGAGTCCTGAGTGGAGCGATTCTCTCACTGCAGATGAGAGTCAGGCCAACAGAACCCATGACTTGAGCTGTGGAGATTATTCTGGCAGAAGCTGCTGCATTGGGGTATTCCCCCTGTCCCCTGCAGACTTTCTGCTTCATGGAGAAACAGCAAATTCCCACTGTAGGCTGTGTTAAAGATTTGTCTGAGAGCAGCACAGTCAAATCTATAGATCTAATGGATAATCAAAAGACCAAGTTTTCAATGATGGAGAACAAGACTAGGAAGATGGGAGAAACAAGCTAGCACAGGAAATTGTCTTAAGTGAGTCTGTGTCTTCCTTTAATCCCCCTTCTGTAGTTTGTCTGGATCTCTCCTGTTTTCTTTAGCTCTTACCAAAATGCTATATAAAGTAAGTATAAGTATTTGTGAGTGTTACTCTGAGAGAAGTCAGTCATTGAAGGCATAGACAATTCTGAAAAGACGGCAGTAAAATTCAGACTGACTTCTTTTCTGGAAATACACAGTGTTCTCAGTAAATCAGGGAAGAATAATAGAAATTTCTTTCTTTTTTGTATACTTGCCTGCTTCGGACTCAGCTCCTTTCTCTAGCTCTAGAATCTTTATTCAAGCTTCAAATCGCTCACCTTCTTCATATGCCTGTCTAGGTTTTCATTCCTTAGGTGTTTGGCTTTTGATGGTATTTGAAATTATTTGTTCATTAAATAATCCCTTCTAGGGATTGACTGATAGAAGAACTCAAATATGTTGCCAACCCGAGAGCTTTTGCTTGCTGACTGTTAAGCCTAAACTTTGAAGATGCCATACCCATATATTTCTCATCTAAGAGGGACTTGTTGACAGTTAGAGAGTTATATGTTAGAAAACGGAAGAATAGCCAGCCACTAAGGTACTTTCTAGTTCTAGGGTTTTTTTTGGTTTGGGTTTTGTATTTGTTTTTTGTTTGTTTGTTTGTTTTTCTTTTCTTTTTCCAGAATGATTCTCAACAAAAAAAAACAGAAGGCTCCCTGCCTCTCAGACTCACTCAGCTCAGATACTCCAATTTGGACACTCCCCTGGAAAACTTTCTCTGCACTGCCTACAGAGCAGTAGAAAGTATTCATCATTTTAGAACGAAAGGAATCATTTTAGAACTAAAAAGTTCTTCTAACTTATCATTTTCTTTAAATGTATGTCCTAAAGTTTCGAGGGGTGAGAGAAGCAGCGGGTGGGGGGTGGGGTGGGGGTGGGGGTTGTCTTATCTTAGCCTTTGTGAATAGCACCAAGCATTCCTTAATTTTCTTCCCTGGAGGCCTGCCTCTTTGTCACCTTTCTTCCTGCCATTTCTTTGTGCATCTCATTATTACCTTGAACAAGAAAAGGCTTTGGCTCCTGCTGATAACACTGTGTGGTCCAACCCTAGTGGTACAAATGCTGCTGCATGCTACGACAGGAAAATGAACAGGCACTGTCAGGGAGCCAGGTTGGCAGAGCCTGCTGGAACATGCCTGTGAAGTAGACAATCAGGCAGCAGGCACCTTTCTGCAGACAGGGCTTGACAGATACATTCTACTCTCTCTTTGCATGCTGGTAGGCTGTGAACACAGCCAGATAGTTGGGGAACCTACGTCTCAACTCTTCTCTGTGTTGGAGTCAAACATTTGCATTGGCAAATTGCAAGTCTGGCCCAGGAGATATTTAGGAATTATATTAATGTCATTTTGTGAATCAGTTTCTTTTTAAGCAAGTATTCTGGCAGGAAATTTTCTATAAAAAGAAATATACATACTTGCATACACAGTCACATTCACACCACAAGCATACATTTACACACACGCATTAAACATACATACACTCATACATATCATACATACCTTCATGCATTACACAAACACATGTATACGCATGTACATATACATGCATGCATACATATACCTTCATTTAGAGTGAATATTGTTTTTTCCTTTCAATTCTGTGCTAACTGAACACCTGAGTGCATAATTTGTTCAAACAAAACACAAGTTTCAGTAGCAAAGATGCTGGAGATTAACTTCACAAAAGCAAAAGAAATGTTCTGTCCTGGTCTAGGCTCATAAAAATGCAAAAAGGCTGTATTAGAACATTCCAACCTTTCTCACCAGGCAAAAGTACCATTTTTAATAGTTCCCTAGAATAAGTGCCTTGGCATTAACTGTGCGACAGTTTAATTCTTAGGTTTGGCTTGAAAAATTGTAGAGAGCTAAGATCTGTAAAAAGCTATTAATCCACTAATGTCTATGGCTTTTATTTTGTTTCCTTTCTTTCATCGTCCTCCTAAAAACCAAACCAAACAAACAAACAAAGCTCTAGGATATAAAAAAAAATTTTTTTTAAATATTCACGCTGTAACTGGTTTTGAATAAGAACTTCATCTTTGTAGTTTATAACTTTTTTTGATTATCACTCACTTGATTTTATTAACAAAATTACAATGTTTCTAATGGATTGAAGGTTGAAACACTTCAAGAGAGTTTGTGGTACAATTTGCTGTAAAATGCAAACACATGTTTCTTGGTGTTCTCAAGCTGTGCTTGATAATTAGTGCAGCAGCCATGGCACATGACAGTTTCTCCTCACTAAGCTACCTGCAGAGGACACATGCCTTGATAACTCTTTTTCATCCCTGTTCTTTTCTATCCAGAACACCATTTCTCAGCTTCTTTCAGTAGTTGTTTCTCTTCAAAATATTTTAGAATAAAAGTGCATGAACTGATTCCTTGCTTAGACATGTCAATCTAGCCACTTTCTTTAAGTGCCTGCTATATGCACAGTCTTAGCAGAAATTGAAAGTGGAATCACATTTGACTTCTGTGATTTAAAGAATTCACCACTCTTCTTGATGTTTCCAAACACACTGGCCTCTGTTGTAAGGATGCAGACAGTAGATAGGGAAGTTATCATAAGGGATCCAAGAATCTATGAACACACCAAGTAGTGTCTTTTGACCAAAACGGTCATGTCTACATGGGCAGATGCAGCTTCTTTATGAACTAATTGCTGTCATTAGCAAAATACAAATACAATTTAAGGTAGCCTGAATATCACTGACTTTGGTACACATATGTTACCAATTAGAATAACTGCTATTAAGAGAGAGGTCTGGGTAATTTTTAAATACTATGAATTTCTATCTGAAGGAAGATTGAGAATTGCTGAACAAACTATCTCAAAATTAAAAAACAAAAACAAAACAAAAAAACCCCATTACTTTAGGCAGGTGGCACATACCTCCAGATTTAGTACACAGTAGTCAGAGGTAGATGTATCTCTGTGAGTTTGAGGCCAGCCTGGTCTACATAGTGAATTTCAGGACAGCTTGAGCTACATAGAGAGATTCTGTCCCAAACCAAACCAAACCAAACCAAACCAAACCAAACCAAACCAAACCAAACCATATTTGAAAATCAATTTATTTAGTAAATTAGAAACTAGGTAGAATAAACTAATATACCAATATTAATAACTATCTAATAAATGACCTGATTTGGCTGATCAAAAGCATTTTTGTCATAACAGATTTTTTTAACTGAGCATTTTCCCTTCAAATCGCCAAAGCTTTATTTATAACAGCATCTTTTATTCTCCCATTCATTTTTGGATTTAGTTACATTAGTTGCAGGATTCTAGTTTGAAACATCATTGAGATTGTTGTTTTTAAAGCCTTTGATACCAATATAATTTATTGGTTCATAAATGGACTTTTTAGATTTTTATAAAAGTGTTAGTTGCAGAGAGAATAACAGCATAATTATCAGCCTTCTCTGCATTGTAGTCTGTGGCAAAACATTACCTTTTCCAATTGCACAGAAAAGCAACAGCTACCCTGTTCTTACAGTGTTGTGTCAGGTCCAGAAGGATGTAAACGTGAACACATGTTTTACACAGTATCCAGTTGCTCCCTTTCAGGTGCCAGGAAAGTGTGTGATTATTTCAGTGAATCCATCCCTGTAGGAAAGGAGGCTACTGACAGTCAGCTTTCCTTATTTAAAATACCCTAAAAAGGTTCTTTTGAATAAGCCTTTTTCTAAGGTGTCTGCTCAGGTGAGTTCACAGTAGAAGATCAGGATCCCAGGGAAGGATAGTTATGGGGAGTTCCTAAACAAAAATAAAATCTTCCTTCACCAACATTTTTACTACTTTGGCTGTTTCACTAAGGTAAATATCAGCATAAAAAAAAAGTTTGCCTTTTGTAAGTTTAAGAAAACTCACTACTAGCCAGCCTTTATAGATACCTTTATCGTTTTTCCACTCTAATGTATAGCTGAAAGTAAACAGGAAAGGAATGTAGAAATCAGAAACGCAGGGTAGACAGGATGCGTTAGCAGGAAATGACACTTGCTGCACAAGCCTGATGACCTGAATTCGAGCCCATGTAAAGGGAGGAGAGCGCTGAGTCTGTGGAGTTATCATCTGACCTCCACACACATGCTGTGCCTTGATTTCCCTCCCAGATGTAACAACAATAATAAGCTTAATAAACTCAAAAAAAACCCAGAATTATCTGAATAGAGCAATACAATATGAGATGAAATTAATGTTTTGTGAATAGCAGATTAGTCCCCTAAAAGAGCATGCACCTGCCTCCACATGCTTGTTTTTACTAAAATTACTGTTTATTAATTTTTTATGCAATATATTTTGTGAATGCTCTTCTTCTCCCCTCTAACACTCTTACCATCCTCCCACTGAACTTCATGTTCTTCCTCTCTCCCTCACAACCCCCTGAAACAGAAAAGTCGAAAGGCACATAAGACAAAAAGTGACCAAAACAAAATGAAAAAACAAACAAACAAACAGAAAAACAAAACCAACCAAACAAAACGTTCCCTTCTTTACACACATGAAAACTGGAGTCCATTGGGTAGTAGCCAAGTGTTCCCAGTCATGAGGCCTGCTCTGGAATGTGGTTCATATACCCAGTGACACTCCATTTGAGTAAGCTGATTTTTTTTCCAGAATGTATCAATAGCAAATACTTCCTTGGTTGCTGTGGACTCTGAGTTCAATTTCCCCTTTACAGTGTGAGATCTTGTCTGAATTGAACTTGGACAGGTCTTATGAGGACTACTGCCACAGGCTCTGTGTGTTCATGTGTGCTGAGTCCTTGGTTTAAAGAGAGAAAGAAAGAAATCTCCATCAGAGCTTGGGATTTACTGGTTACTCATTTCAATTCTCTTCCTCTAGGAACCTGGAAATGAGAAGTAGCCATAGAAACTTTGTAAATAGCTAATAATCCAAACCTCCTCATAGTCATTGAATTTGGTTGCTATAATTTAAAAGGTTAGCAAATTACCTAAGACAATGATAAGCAGGCTAGTTCTGTTGAAAGCATGTGCTCGTGTTTGGGTATTTTGTGTTCATCTTAGTCTGTTCAGTGCTGGCACAGAATTAGAAATTGGACTTCTTATTAACAACAACCACCTGTTTTTCACAGTATAGGAGGCTAGAAAGTCCAAGATGAACATGCTTGTGAGAGACGCCCCCTCATAGACAACTAAACTCACTGCATTCTCATGCTGTATGAGGAGAGAGGGGGGATTTCTCTAGCATATCTGTTAGAAGAGCACTAATTCCCTCACAGAAGCTAAACCTGCAGCACTGGGTCACCTCCTCAAGTTTTTATTTCTTAATGTTGGATCTCAGATAATGCGATAACTTCATTCAAGCTTAAATACACAGGCCTAGAATCAGAGCTCTTAAGACACTAAGGTAGGAAAGTCCTGAGTTCAAGATTTGCAATGGCCACAGAGTAAGCTCACTACTATCATGAAGAACTCAGTGGAACTTTTTCTCAAAATAAAAAAGTAAAATACACTAATAGACAAAAAAAAAAAAAACAAAACTAAAACTAAGAATTAAGGTAACGAGCATCCATTGACCACTTGATAATGACCTAGGTTTAACCTTTAGTGCCACAAATAAATAAATAAAAATAAAAACAATAAAATATCCTTACTATATTACATATCTGCTTTCTACTTCTATTTAACTACTTACTTATGTATTTAACCATTCACTTAACTATTTTGTTCATCCATCTATCTATCTATCTATCTATCTATCCATCTATCATTCAATCAATCTATCATCTAGCAAGCCATCCCCCTATCTATCATCTATCTATCTATCTATCCATCCATCCATTTATCCATCTATGTATCTATCATCTGTTTGAGTCCATGTGCCAACGTAAATTTGTGGATGTCAGAGCACAACTTATAGGAGTTAGCTCTCTCCTTTCACCATCTGGGTTTCTGGCATAGTACTCAGGTCATGAGGCTTGATGCAAAGTGGTTTAACATGGCTGGGGCCTCTCACTAACCCTCCTTAATGTTAAATGTAACTTAGAGCATAACAATAATGAACATGATTAAATTTATACTTAAGATTTCAATTTACGCATTTGAGGCATGAGTATTCTGTCACTATAGTTACAGTTCTCTCTCTCTCTCTCTCTCTCTCTCTCTCTCTCTCTCTCTTTCTCTCTATCTGTGTGTGTGTGTGTGTGTGTGTCTGTCTGTCTGTCTGTGTGTCTGTGTCTAATTTTGAGCTTAAAGTTATAGTTATTTTTATTTTTCTTTACAGTACTAAATTTTGAGTATTTTCTTAGAATTGTAATTTTAAAAAATACTCAAAAGACTTAATTATACTATAACATTGGGCAGGGAAGTGAGATAGGACCTATTTGCTCCACTGTGAGAATGTGTGTTTCTCTATAGAGGCAGCTCCACTTCTGTTTGCTTGTCTCTTACTGTGTGGTCCTTAACAGGGGAATAGTGCTTGCCTTGACTGTAATCTGAGGTAATACTAAAGACTAGATTGTATATAATTCAAGGGAACTCTATGATCTTTCCTCCTGAATCCATTTTCTCTGTGACTGTATCTTCCATCTGATCTGTCATTTAAACAGTTCCTCAGTAAGAAGATGGACAACTATTCATTCATGCATCTAAAACTTCAATTCTTTTAAGGGAGAAATAGTATTTCCAGGTCAGATTGACTTTTTATTGGCTATCATGACTCCCCACACTCATTTATTTTTATTTCATATGGACATATATGTCTGAGTACATACGAGTGGACCATGAGTATGTGGGTGACTGCAAAGGCCAGAAGAGAATGTTGTATTCCCTGGAATTGGAATTATTGATGGTTGTAAGGCAGTTAAAATGGGTGCTTTGAACTGAACCAGGGTTCGTTCACTTCAAGATCAGCAAATAATCTTTTTTGGTTTTGGATATTTTATTTATTTACATTTCAGATGTCATCCCCTTTCCCCATCCCCCCCCCCCAGAAAATCCCTATCACATCCCCCTCCTGTTTTTTTTTTTGTTTTTTGTTTTGTTTTGCTTTTATACCATTTTAATTACATGTATGTATTAAGGTCAGTTATAAGTTGAGTGTCTAGCAATACAATAGATGTGAATAGTTAAGGAACAAGCAAGACAATAAACACACATAGTCAAAGAACAAGCAAAGCATTAAACACAATTCTGTGAACACTCCCGTGATCACTGTTTTTAAGGGCTTATCAGGATGACCAAAATATCTGAGCCAACTTCCCTGTCCTAGCCCAAAATCATTTTCATGTCTGAAGCCTATTTCCTTGTTCTAGCCTAAAATTTAGATTCTTCTTTTCTTTCTTATATTTTAGATTTAAAAATAACTAAATTAAAATTACTTCTTTGTTCTAGCCTAATGTCAGATTCCTTCCTGATGCCTACTTCTTTGTCCTAGGCCAATGTCATATTCCTGCCAAGCCATGTTGGCAGCCAAAGTACATGGCCTGAACCTGAAAATGGACACCCCAGTCAGAGTTATTAAATTAACAGGCTGGCAAGCCAAGGACGGGTAAGATTCTGCAGAGTCTTACCAGCTTAAGACATAAATGCATTGCTTTTGATAATGCATACTCCATAATGGGTAAGGAAGGCATTCTAGTCAGAATGACCTAAGACAGGCTAATTCTTGTTAATGAAATAAAAAAATGGAAGAGAGATGGATAGCAAACACTCTTAACTGGTGAATCTTCTCTCCAATCCCTGTCATCCCAACTCTCGAAAGACCCCTGCCCCTAGCAGTAAGACTCAAAACAAGGAATTACTTTAAGTAGGTCTCAAGCTGTGGTATTGCCTCAAACATCCCTATTAGCATCCTTTGAGAATATCTATGAAACTCCCTTTTCCAGGTCTCATCTCAAAGCTCTCCTTGTTGACTTTCTATTGCTATGGTAAAACACTGAATAAAACCATTTTAAGGAGGTGAGGATTTCTTTTACTTACAAATCTCAATCCTAGTCCATCCTTATGGAGGAAGTCAGAGCAGAAGTTCAAAATAGGAACCTAGAGGCAAGATCTCAAGCATGATTCATGAAGCAAACTGCACGCTGCATGTGTGCTTGCTTACCATGTCTACTCAGTTCTATAACCCATGACTAATTATACAACCCAGGGGTTGCACTGCTCAAGGTGAACTGGGCCCTTCTCACATCAACCTTCAGTCATGAAAATGCTCTAAAAATGTACACACAGGTCAATTCAATGGAAGCCATTCCTCCTCTCCTGAAACTCCCTCTACCCACATGTATTAAGTAGCCAGAACAGCCACTGAGTCAGATACTTTCAAAGTTTCACTCAAACATCTGTGTGATAAACCCTTTTGCTGGTACTCAGAATTCACAACTCTATTGCAATTGTAAGTGATACCACTTAAATACAGGTTCATGTTATTGGTTATACAATTCACTTTGTAAACAGAGGACTCATAGGAACTGTTGAAATGCTTTTAGACTGGTTGTTAGCAGTACAAGGTCATATAAATGTGTGTGTGTGTGTCCTCTTGACAGAAAATCATATCTTGGAGGATGTGAACAAATGTGTGATTGCCCTGCAAGAGGGAGATGTGGACACACTGGATCGCACAGCTGGGGCCATACGGGGCCGGGCAGCCCGAGTCATTCACATCATCAATGCAGAGATGGAGAACTATGAAGCTGGGGTCTACACAGAGAAAGTGCTGGAAGCCACAAAGTTGCTTTCAGAAACAGGTAAATATGGATGTTACATCTGCCCCAAATATCAGTGCTATGATTGATTTCTGTATCTGAACACAGCAGTTATCTTCTACCATCCTTGATTCCTCTAATTTGTATGTATCATGGGACATGTGGAAAATGTGCATGTTCTTGTCTCTTGAGTTTAGATTTGAATAACAGGAAAAAAATGTATTGCTTGCCATGAATATGTATTATTTTGTCATTTTCAAGCATACTATTGTTTGATTCTCACAGGGATTTTAGGAAATAGGCAATAAAATATTGGGGTTTTTTTTCATATTACAGATGAGAGAGTATATGTGTGAACCTGCCAAGAGACAGGAATATGGTTTCAAAGCTACATAGAAGTTTGGATCTTACTGGGGATTGGTTTAAGTGTGAAGCTCTAAAGCATAGTTTTATCAATTCCTTCAGAGAATTGAATCCAGAAGATGCTAGAATAACCATTGGGGAGCCTAGAATTTCTAGAAGAATAGATGTGAGATACTCAGAGAAACCTGGCAGCTAAAGGGTTTGAGTATCCTCATTTGACTCATGTTCTGTCCACTGGGGCTCAAGTAAGGTGCTTTGTGCAGCTGAGTCCTAGAAAGATGACTGGTAATGACAGATGATTAAGAACATATATGGCATGAATGAGGTGGTAGGTTAGTTAATCTTTGTTGATGGAATCTCTCTCTAGGGGGTTATGATCATTCCCTCATCTCTCATATAAGTTGATATTTTTCTTTTTTATATTTTTAATTAATTAATTATTTTTAAATGTTAATCAAAGGCTTTATAAATTTGGTAATGCTCAATAACAAGATGCTCATACAATCATAAGTGTAACCCAATACCCAACCTAGATATACCAACTACCTTTGACTGGCAGAGACACACGAACATTTGCCTCCATGTTCCTCTCTCTCTCTCTCTCTCTCTCTCTCTCTCTCTCTCTCTCTCTCTCTCTCTTTCTCTCTTTCTCTCTCTCTCTTTCTCTCTCTCCTCTTAGTTCCTCCTCTCTTCTCCTCCTCCTCTCCTTCCTCCTCCCACCTTAGCTCCTCCTACATATCACCCTTCCTGTTAAAATAAGAAAAAATAACTTTTCTCTCAAAATACAATTAGAGCATAACTATACCAATTTGTATCAGTAAGGTACAAGATAGACCTAATACCCAGTCCGTCATCTTGTTGACTAAACAAAATGATCTCTGTCATCTCTCCTAACTAAAAGACTTAGGTAACCACACAAGTGTCTTTCCCTTCCAACCACAATGACAGCCATGCCGAGGAGTTTGAATGGATTTTGGAGGCAATCAGACATTTAAAAATAGATATTTTTAAAGGGTTACACAGTACTGTGGTCCAAAGTAGTACATGACAATACATGTCAGTAGAAGTGTGTGTGTCTTGTTTGGAAAAAAAAAAAAACATTTACAAAGACTTTGTTAGCCTGGAAGCATCAAGGAAAAGTGGGGGAAAAGCACAAAACTCCAAAGTATAAGTCTTGTCCATTTCAAATATGAGAAGAAATAGAAGAGGGTAACGCATATGGAGATTGCTCTTGTGAGCCTAATATACTTAAAATAAAAAATAGCAAAAATCATAGTCATATCTATACTTTAATTGGCTCTGAGATAGCATTACTTTCATTCAAACAGACCTCTCTGGCACACAATAGTGCAATACAAAGCAAGCTGGATATATGGTGTTTCTCACTTAACTTAAAGAATGTAGAAACAGGGGCACAAGAGATATTTCAGCAATTGATAGCATTTGATGCTCTTCTAGAGGACCCAAGTTTGGTTGTCAGCATCTAGGTTCATTGTTCATTCACAACACTTGTAACTATAGTTTAAGATGTTCTGACAACCTCTTCTGGACCCTACAATCACCATTTCTCTCTCTCTCTCTCTCTCTCTCTCTCTCTCTCTCTCTCTCTCTCTC
>NW_021604591.1:9432492-9444298 GCF_004785775.1 Grammomys surdaster
CTCTCTCTCTCTCTCTCTCTCTCTCTCTCTCTCTCTCTCTCTCTCTCATCAAACACACACACACACACACACACACACACACACACGCACACTAAATATTAAAAGAAATTAGAATAAGACATTTTAGTCTGTAGTTTAAAATTTTTCTAAACCCTTAACAAAAACGAAACAAAACAAAACAAACAAAAAAAACATCTCACTGTGGTGTATTTCCCCTCTGCTGGCTCATCAGCTCAGTTCTCCTGCATGACAGACGCTTCTAGTGACATGTCCCACATATAACAAAAGCACTCTTGATGCTGACTCTACATAGCATATCAAAGAAGGGCATTGAGACAGGACTCTCCAGCTCATAACTGGTGATTGTGCAAAATGAAAGATACAGGATACATTGCCAATTTAGGTGTGACTTTGAGCTTGGAGAAAAATAACACAGTTGTTAGTCCAAAGACACAATGCTTTCCTTATTCTCTTGTTGGCTACTTTAGCAACATAAGTGGTATCTTGGAATGGTGGTGTAGGTCTTTAATCCTAGTACTTGGGAGGCTGAAGCAGGTGGATCTCTGAATTTAAGACTAGCCTGGTCTAGATAGCTACGTCTAGGACATGCAGGGCTACGTGAAAAACTCTTGTCTTAAAAAAACAGAACGAAACAAAACAAAACAAAAAAGTGCTATTCAGTAGGTCACAATTTACTTAATTGCAAGTACAATTATTTAGTTGTGGTGGAAAATTTAACACTACTCATTTAAGGTCTAGGAATGTAAATAACTTTCTGGTTTGTTTTTTATTTAAAAACTAGTCAATGAAACAGAGTCATCCTTTGTAGGTTGCTATTTTGAGATATAGTGCTTACTTATTGGCAATCCATTTAAAATTCTCATCTCACCCTTTCCACGCATGGACTGGACATTTGAAGGAAATAGCTAAAGATCCCACTGGTTTTGTTATCTTTCCTGTTGCTATGATAAAAGTACAACAAAAGTAACTTAATGAGAAAGTTTATTTTGGCTCACAGTTTGAGGATACAGACCATTACTTGGAGGACAATCAAGGTGACAAGGAATTGAGGTAGCTGACCACATCAAATTCATTGTGGAAAATTAGAGAGGGATGAATGCCAGTGTTGGATTTTCTACTTTTGATACAGTCAAGGATTCCTGTTCCAAAAACAGGACCAACCACAACTAAGATGTGCCTTCCCACATTAAGGTAATCAGGAATGCCCCACAAACATGTGTAGGGGAAAGTGACTCCCTCGTGATTCTCAATTCTGACAAGTTCTTAAACTAAGATACTATATCTTCTTTTTGGAGATTCTGATGTCCCATTGCTCATTGGATAAAGTAGATGAATAATAAAGTATTATTCCATTTTTAAGAATTTATTTAAGGGTGCTAGGAAAATAACAAAACAGAAAAGTATTATAGTAAACATTTTATAGAATACTATGGTAAAAATTATAGAAATATGTGTCAAGGAAAATGGATGCTAGTTATATATCTATATCTATATCTATACTCTGAACTCTGAATATATAAACTCAGTTTAGAGCATATATGTATATATATATACATATATGCTCTAAAGTATAGAATACATATATATACATATACATATATATATATATTCAGAGTTTTCAGAAGGCCTTGACCAAACCAGATGTGGCTGGAAGAAATGTTCACAAGTGTAAACCTTTTACGCATATGAACGTATGCAGAGCACTTGGCCATAAGGGAGATTCCCAGCATGCTACCTGACTGCTTTCACGAAGAGCCTAGGAAATGCAGAGGTACCCTATGAGCGGCAGACTCATCTGCAGCTTAGTTCCTGCAAATCATTTCCCTTGCTCAGCAGTGCCAAGATTTTTGGCTTAAGAGTAATTTCTGTGTTATTATGAACACTGAGTTCAATTTAAGAAAATGATTTTGTGGATTCTAGTATGGTAAAGTTGTAGGGGTTCATTACATTGAAAATTTACCTATTTCTGATGAAACTAATGTGGGTTGATGAAAGCACAATAACAGATCTGCAGCAGGCCCATTAAATGGCATATTTCCTGGCTCCAGTCAATAAAACCTGAATAATAACAAATTGTCAACAGCTTGGTAGTGAGTGCATGAATGACCAGACTCCTCTTGTGACTTCTCATTTCCAAAGGCAGGCTGATGCAGGAGGCACAGGGGCCACAAGTACACCCAGTGCTAGCATATTTAGTTATAAGCAGAGTAGCTCCTTCCACACTAATCAGATTATTTAAAAATGTCAGTTTTGTAAAACTGAGAACTCATGCAAGTGTTGGGGAACGTGTATGTAATAGGATTGAGGGAGTGGAGAGAGCTTTGGAAGTTTGCCAGATGTTTCCTGTTCTGAGAGGAGATATGAGATAGAGATAGAGATAGAGATAGAGAGAGAGAGAGAGAGAGAGAGAGAGAGAGAGAGACCAAGACAGAGGCAAGGAGGAGAGAGAGAGGAGAGAGAAAGATAGATTGACTAATTGAGAAAGAAATCAGTTTTTTGTTTGTTTGGTTTGGTTTGGTTTGGTTTTTCTTCTCATTTTAAGAGACAACCCAAGGCCTTGTGCACAGTGGCAAGTGCTGCATTGCTGATCTATTTCTGCCTCTTGAAGTCCCAAGGGCAATAAACGATCATTCTATCTTATTAATCACATTGGAGAAGAGATTAAAATTCTATTATTTTGGATAATATGCGTGACAGAATAATGGCATAATATAATTCCATGCTTTATAACCTACATTTAAATAGTAGAAAGCGGCAAAAGGAAAAGGAAGCAGATAAGGAAGAGGGGCAAGGGAAGGTGCCAGGAGTGAATATGATCAAAACACATTGTGAATGCTCTGATATCCAACATTATGTATTATGAATATATACTTAAACTTACAAAATATGTAAGATTTTTTGACATGATTCTGTATGCTTTCGATAGAAAATATAAAAGTACCAGCAAATAGCACTTAAACTAGAAATTGTACTGAAGCATCCATTCATTTAGACCAATTAAGGCAGTAGAGTGGATTCAGGATGGGACTCATAAAACTCCAGAACCTCGCTGCTGCTTATTGACATCAACAGTAATCAAGTTAGTTAATGCTCCTGGGGTAGAGCTTTCTGTGTTACCTAATATTTTACCATTTGGGCATGTTCAATGTTAAAAATCTTGGACTAAGTACAGTGCTGTCCACACTTTCTGAGTCTGTGTAGTCATCATGACCAATCTCTGCTAAATCTTCTGTTTAAAGCTTCTGCCCCTTCTAGAGGAGAGACTCATTTCTCTCTCATCAAAACAAATCCACATGTCTCCCACTATTGTCCCTGTAATGATTTGTATTTCCTCCTCCTAAACATCTGTTGACTAAGGATGTCCTTTATTGAACATATCTTTTAATATCTAATTATAGTCTCAGCTGGAAATAACAAAGAACTTTATCAGTGCCTTTATATTAAGTATGTGCTCTTCAAGATATGGGATGCACTTAGACCACATTCAGTTCAGAGAGGCTGATTTTTATATGTGTATCCATTCCTTGTTATGGGCTGATCATATAAGTACTTGTATCTATCTATCTATCTATCTATCTATCTATCTATCTATCTATCTATCCATCCATCTATATCTCTACCTATATCTCTATATCTCTGTATATATATATACATACATATATATATAAATAGACATACAAATTATATATATATGTATATATATATATATATATGGCTGTTGGACTTTTGTGTAGAGGAGATTATGTCTACCAGCATCCATAGACTCACAGCTCCAAATTTTCAGATCTAGATTTTGTTTTCTTTAACTTTCTTCATGTCCATGAGAAGCAATCTTGCTGGTTGTTTAGACACATTTAGTGGGATTATGTTTTATGATTGGACAGACTGTGATGACCTGCCTTATCTTTGTAGCCAGATTTAAGTAGGAAGAGTACAAAAGGAGGTCAATTTCAGAGTAAGTTGGTGGGGTATCTTATTGGAAAGGCAGAAATGGTAGAGAAAAGCATTAAAATATAGGTCAATTCTCTATTAGTGACCTTCAAATTGGGTTATGAAAGTAATGGATTTCAACAGAAGCTATTATGATTGACATTGCTCAGCCTAGACATCCTAATATATTTTAAAAGTATTGTAACATAACCCTTACTTCTAATGTAAAGCATTTTATTCTCTCCTGAAAGGTCAAAATGATGCTGATGTGGAGTAAGTCTGTTACTTGCAGGTAGCTTTAGTATTAGTCATGATGAGCAGAAATATGGAAGGAAGAAAAAGTTTCGATCACTAGATAATCCTTAAAGAGATAACATGCGGTTTGTCTTTTCACCTTTCCCAAATGACAGATAACTTCAAGTTTTACATGTTGCAGAGATCTTACTGAATATACTGAATATATATATATATATATATATATATATATATATATATATATTGCCTTTCAAGCATACTTTGTGCACATACATGCACAAGAATGTGCACACCACAGCACAGTGAGGTAGGTCAAAGGATTACTTACAGGAGTTAGTTCTCTTTCCACCATGAGCATCCTGGGGTGTGATAGTTTCTGTCAAACTGACACAAACCTAGACACACCTTGAAATATATAATATCAATTGAAAGATTGCTTCCATCACTCTGGCCTGTGGGCATGTTTTGGGAGCATTTTGTTTGATAGTTGATTGATGTTAAAGGTCCCAGCCCTAGATAGGTAGACCTGAGTTATATAAAAATGCTAGCTGAACAAGCAAGGAGAAATACACCAGTAAGTACTATTGTTCAGTGGTCTCAGCTTCGGTTCTTCAGCTCAATCTGTGTGGAGGATCTTACCTTGAGTTCTTGCCTTGCCTTCACTAGATGATGGACTGAAAAAAAAGTAAGCTAAAATAAACCCCATTATCCTTAAGTTTCTTTTGGTCATAGTATTTATGACAAAAACAGAATAGCAAAGTAGAACATGGATACTGATGCTTGTCAGATTTGGTGACAATGGCCTGCTAAGCCATCTCACTGGTCCATTGTTTTTTATCTAAGAATTAATACTTTATCTTGAAAGTAAATATTGGATTCATTTTTATATAATTCATTTATATATATATATATATATATATATGTGTGTGTGTGTGTGTGTGTGTGTGTGTGTGTGTGTGTGTGTGTGTGTTTGTGTATGTATGTGTATGTGTGTGTATGTGTGTGTCTGTGTGTATCGGTAGGTATATATGAAATGTGCTATGTGTGTACAGGAGCTCACAGAGACCAGAAGAGGTATCTGATTCCCTGGAACAAGAGTTACAGATGGTTTAGAGCCATCTTTCAGGTGCAATGAACTGAATCTAGATTCTGAGCAAGAGCAATAAATGCTTTTATCTACTGTGTCATCTTTCCTGCTCTTGAATGTGGGATTCCTAATAAAGAGGAAAAAACCTACTTATGATAGCAACAGCTCCCCACATTGCATTCTCCCTTTCAGGATAGATTTATGCAGGCAGGTGACTTCTGTCTCTAAACAGGATAGCTATACTGTAGGAGAGACACCACATATTTACGAACCCAAGAGCTTATAGAGTAGTCTGTTTACAGATGCCCACTTCTCTCCTTAGAATGGGGAAAATGTTTGACCTTCAGTTTAAACAAATTCCACATAGTTAAGATTATTAAGACTCTTCCTCAAAGAAGTCTGTAGCTTAGCATTTAGTTTTCCCTGTGAAGTATTCGTTAATGTGTATCTCTTTGAAAAGTGGAGTCCAATAGCCGTGTTCAGATTATTTCCCTGTCTGGGAATACTGTCAAGTTACTCTTTGAACCAGTTTATGGATAATTTTTGCCTAGAAATACTTAACTGTGCAGTTGATGCAAACATTTTTTTGGCTTAGTCATTAACTCTAAGTTCTGCTATGATTCATATACATCCTGCTCACTCAGCATAGGAGTGGAAGAGCCACCCCAGAAAATACAACATAAGAAAAAAAAGTACAATATAGCCTCATAACAAGGTCCTGGACATGCACATAGAGATGGTGTGATATGGACCAAGATGATATCCAGGTGTACATTCCTATGCCATGAATTCAAAGCTGTCTGTGAGTACTTTACTAGCACTCATGGGCTAAAGCAAATGCAAAAGGCAAGGTGTCAATTTCTAGATATGCATGAAACACAGTATAGACTCAGAGCCCTGCAGTGCAGGGCATGCTGCTTTGTCATTTCAAAAGTACCCATGACTAAGGTCTGTGGTAGTGCCTGTGAAGTAGGAGAGGGGACTGCAAATGTTGTCAGACACTGGGCTGGTAGTCAGCATGTATTTATTTCATAAACTAAAGCAGTGATATGACATATCACATATATTCCCTCAAGAGAAACGAGACTATGGTGGTACCATGTACTTAAAGGGAAGAGAAAGAAAACCATGCTAAGATTTGCTCATTGGCAGGCAGGTGATTGTGCATTGCTAGAGACCTTGTGAAATAGTTTTGCTTAGAAAAGCTAGAAAGCTGTAAATGTACCCTGGGTTTGGCGGAGGGAGGTGTGTGTGGCTAAGATAGCTCATGTGCATAGGAACCAGGGAAGTGCTATTTGTTATGGTCAAATGACATCCCCTCCTGGTTTGCTTTTCTATTTCACTTGCCACCTTATGTTGCTGATGTGTTCCTTTTCTGTGAAGTTTGAATCCTCTACCACATCAGACAATTCCACTTCCGTTTGTTCCTAGAGCATCAATCATTTACTTGGTTCCTTTATAATGCCTAACATTTCAGACTCCCTAATTTATGCATCTCTTCATTTTATAATAAATGTATATACATGTTTTTCCTGTTCTCTTTCTGTCCTTTGCACACCTATCTACCTGTGTACATGTAATAATTTTAATCAAATTTTAACCCCTTGAGATTTAAAACCATCCCACAAGTTGGATGGGAGTTGAAACTCAAAATTGTTTATTGATATAAACTAAAACCATAGTAAAATGATGCTTGTGTTCAGAGATGTTTTATCTTTTCTTTTAAAATTACATATTTAACGATCAAAATCAGAATCTTTAAAATCATGCGTAAGAAATTTTCAGCAAGTGTTTCACTGCATCTTAATGCAATCTAAGTATTTAAACCTCACAGATGCCAAATTAAACTGTGTTTATCAAGCTAGGTTTTGACGAACACTGTAAGCTAAATAAGGCTTTGCATTCAACTCCTTATTCATTCCTCAAGGTTCAGAATTAAATGTGCCATCCTTCCTCCTGGAGTTATAAACCATTTGTGATTATTTTTGAAATGCTTATTTTAAACTATACGAAAACCTTCCAAGCAAGCAGTTTCTTTCCTTGGGGAAAGGAATTTGTGTCTAGACAAGAGCAGATGGACGCGCCCTGATTCTCTCCGGGTAGTCATCGTGAATGGAATTTAGAATTACTTTTTTTTGTATGTGGTTTTCTTCTTCTAGGCAGTCCTTTTTCATCTTTTATCAAACAATTCAGCTCATGGGTTATGTATGGCCTTCTGGAACTCGGATTTGGTTTTGATGTTTGAAATGTACATTATAATTTTCTAAACATGAATGTATGAAAATGGCAGCCTTTAGGAACTCCCACTGAGAGAACAGATGACTGACACTGATGAAAGAAAGTCCAAAGAGGAAGGGGTGATGGAGGATTGGCTAGAATGGTGATTGTGGTTATCTGGAAAGATAGAAATAGTTGATGAATATTCGTGAAAGAATAAAGAATAGGCTCAATAGGGCCACTTTTTCCCATGCTCCTGAAGGCTGATAGTAGGTGTGTGTGTGTGTGTGTGTGTGAGAGAGAGAGAGAGAGAGAGAGAGAGAGAGAGAGAGAGAGAGGATGGGAGGATAGGTGGATGGGAGGATGGGAGAATGGCCACAATCGCAGCTAGGGTACCATTAGTGTTAACAGAGGAAATCTGTTTGTTGTTTGTTTGTTTATGTATTTATTAATTTATTATTTGGAGACAAGGTCACACTGTGTATTCTTGGCTAGCTTGGAACTCTTCTATGTTATCATAACTAGATTGGCTTCGTACTCAGATATACACCTGCTTCTGCTTCTGGGTTATTGAGATGAAAACTGTGCCACATCTAGCAGTGAAGTACTTAGACAAGGTACTTCAGTTTTGTTTCCACATTGCCTCTACCGCATGTTTAAAAAGCATTTAGAAGTAATCAACAGTTAAATATAATCAATGAAAATATAACATGTAGCTAAAGTAGCATGAGGTAGGGATAGGAAGAAATAATTTTACATGATCAAATGGACAAATTTTCTTGGACATGATACTTTGTTTGCACTGAAGGAACTGTGTGAATCCTACTTTTGTGTTTTGTAAGCCATCATTTTTTTTTTCCAGAAGGAAACACTGAAACATTCTTTCTTTCATGGATCTGATGAAGCCATAACCAACCACAATATTTAGTATTGTCCTTGGCAATCAAGATAAGACAGAAAGCTGGGAGGGAATGGTTTTACAGTGTCTGGAGGTAGATTTATGGGAAACTCCTTATTAAAAACAAACATCCACAGGGTGACACTGGTCCAAGAGAACAAAGAGAGGAACAGTAGTTGAGACAGCTCAATTTTTAAGATAAACTATACCAGCTCCAATTTTCAGATTGCTCACTCAGTGGCATGCTCCTTCTGGTCCATGCCATCATCCTCCACCAAGTCTGCTTTCTGTTGGTGGTAAATCCTTGCAGATTGAGCTTTAAGTCCTATGCAGAGGGTGCTGAGAGTATAAGCCTTCTGTCAGCAAGATAATAAAGGATGTGGTTAGGTAGACAAATGCAGGATTGTAGTGTGAAGACAACTATGATGAACCATTCACTGTGAGTCTTTTCCGTGTCAAGTCCATGGAAATCATCTCACCTACATCCTCGTTTTGGTAAGTGCCCCCATGTCTGATTTATATCTACAGTTTTGATATTCTTTTACAACCTGGTCTTGAACTCATACACTCAAGTAATCCTTCTGCTTTAGTCTCCCAAATAGCTTATATTACAGGCTTACCGTGTTCCTGTCTTTATTTCTAAACCTGATACAAATTTAAAAAGGCATTATCCCAATTAAAAAAAAAAGATTTATTTTTATATTTGAGTTTTGTGTGTGTGTGTATGTGTGTGTGTGTACCAAATATGCACATGTGTCCATAGAGGCAAGAAAGGCATTCAGATACCCTTGAGCTGCTGTTACAGGTGGGTGTGAGCTACTAGACAGAGGTGCTAGGCAGAGCCAGTTTTCTTAACTGCCTCCCCAATTTCTTAATTGCTTCTCCAGTCACCATTATTTCATTTTGGCACCAACTGAAGTCCACATTAGTTCAGAATCAAACATCAGGATTAATTAGGAAATATTGCTTGGAATATACAAATACACCCTGAACCCAGAATAAGTGTAGCTGCTGCAATTAACAACAAAAAAGTGTTACATATCCTGATAGCTGCCATTTACTGATAGTTTCCTTTTGGGCAGAGCATATGCTATATTGCCTAGCTATTACTGTGTAATATATCAACCCAAATTTAGTAGCTTCGTAGTATGATTACAGTGTCCTAGTATCTGTCAGAGTATCTGTGAGTTGTGGAATTTCAGTAGCTTTGTTTGGGGCCAGCTCTCCTGAATCTCTGAGGAGCCTGAAGTCAATGTGTTGCCTTTGCTATGTCAGTTCATGAATTAATAAATAAAAGATGCACCTAGTGTTCAGATCCCCTATATTTGTGTTTCACATGAGGCATCACACCTTTGCATCTGTTCACAACATGCTTTTCTAAGTCCTCCGCCATTGTAGCCTATTTCAAATTGGCCCATGATTTTATTAGGGTATTTATTGTGATAAAACACCATGACCAAACCAATTTGTGGTGAAAAGGATTTGTTTTATCTTACACTTCCACATCACAGTCTATCACTGAAGGGAGTCTGCGCAGGAACCTGGCAGCAGGAACTGAAGCAGAAGCCAAGGAGGAACAGTATCTTCTGACTTACATGGTTTGCTTTCTCACAGGACCATCTGCCTAGGGTGACACTATTGTTAATGGGTTGGTATCTTAGCAGTCAATTAGCAACCAAGAAAATGCCTTTATACCCTTGCCTATAGTTAATCTGATGGGAACATTTTCTTAATCGAGGTAACTTTTTCAAGATAACTTTATCTTGTTTGAGTTGACAAGAATCTATGCAGCTGAGTCAGTCACCAGACAGTATCTGACTTTATTCAGAATAATCACCCCAATGAACAATAAAGGGAAGTAAGATGGATATTCACTTCTTTGTTTAATCTCAGAAGTTCTGCATTATCTCCTTCATTATATTCTACTGGTTAGAGAAGTGTTAGTGGTTCCAGACCATGTTTATGTTTGAGAGACAGAAACATTAAGAGAGGATTTCAGAAGGGGGACTTCTTAGATTCTGCTTGACCATACACACATGGTAACTGTATATGGGTGCAAGACACAATGATGAATAACATAATTGAGATATGATAGCATGTATGGGAAAAATCTAATAACATGAACTATATAGCAACATATTCAGTTTTAGGCCCGGGGACTTTATTTCTTTGGGCCGTGATTAAAAAAAAAAAACACAAAAGATCTATTAACTAAAGACAGAGGTTGGTGGTTTGTGGTTAGAAGGGGGAAAATTAGCAGATCTAGACAGTAGAGTAAGGAAAGGCTAAGACTGCCTTAATGTGGTTAGAAAAGAAATTTTCAGTAGAAGAGTATAGGCAGAAAGTTTGCAGAAATAAAACTCACATGCAATTAAAAAGTCACAATGTGTATGTCAAAGGGGGAGAACTCTATTACCATTTTTAGGAAAAATTACATTTTCTTTGGTGTAGAGATTAAGAACTAATTTTATTGAGTCATAGGAGAGCCTACAAAGCCAACCATTATGAAATGTACAAGCAACTGAAGTATGCAGAATAATACCTAGAAGTCAAAGATCCAGAAAGGGACCATCCATACTCAGCAGAGCTCATGGGTCAATAAGTACATGTAGAAATAAAATAATATTACCAAGGAAGGTTTAAAGATCCAATCATTTTGACTGATTGTAGTCAGCAGTTGGTGTCAGTGCCAATGTTCTTAAAAGAATTGAGAACTCATGACTTTGAAAACTGTCTTTGTTGGCTGAGGTTGTGGCTTCCTCTGAAAGTTTTTCGATGATACGGAGTTATGAAGAGCTCAACTAATGCCATGGGTATCCAGCTGGTATCATGGGTATCCAGCTGGTATGAGTCATCGCTAACTTTTGACTGAGGCTAAGGTTATATATTGACAGGCCACAGGTATGGTTTGGGTTCATACTTCTACACAGGTAATAACTTTGATATTGAGACTCACATCATCTTCTTACCACATGCTTCACAGATATGCAGAGCCATCAAGGAAACTTTGAGCCCTGGAAGCATGAGTTGCATGTTCCCCCAGGCAAAGTTAGACCTTTGATGTTTTTAGCCTCTCCTAGCATGTAATTGTGGATGATTTGTATTTCCACTTGACATTACCTAATAGATGCTGTTTTGGAGAATGGATGTTTTTCTCTCCATGAACACTTTCAAACAGTTCTGTTTTGGAGGAAATATTCATTATCCCCAAGTAGTCTCCACAAATTAATATTTTACAACCTCATTTACTCAGGTAATGCCTAATTCTTTAGTTATTCCCAACTCTGAAGATGGTTAGTATCTATGGTTAGGAAGAGGGAGAGACAAAGAGGGACAGGGAGAGTGAGAGTGAGAGTGAGAGGGAGAGGGAGAGGGAGAGGGGGAGGGGGAGGGGGAGG
>NW_021604591.1:9444398-9454346 GCF_004785775.1 Grammomys surdaster
GGAGGGGGAGGGACCTAACGAATTTGATCTGATTCTAGAACAGCTTCTCTGTCTACTTTCCCTACAGTTTATAATAAAATTTGTCCAAAGAAAGCACTCTCATTGTGTGGCCTGACAGCATCACCATCCTAGATGATGCTTCTGTATATAGATTTGCCTGTTTGGTCTTAGTGAATTAGTCAAGAACAGAAGTGGGGATCTTTATTTTTGTCAGCCTTCCAAGGAAGCTTGATCCTGAAAGTCTTCTAAGCTCTGCTTTCTGAAAGGACCCCACACCAAACAAGGACTACCACTACCAAGTTTTCCCATGGCCCTGAAAAAAATCTTCCTTGAGATTCTGAATCAATATGGAGTTATGAACATCACAAATGAATAGGAAATATGGGGAAAGCTATCTGTTTTGTCTTAGAGATACTCAAGGAAAAATGAATTCTTCACTCCACCACTTTCTTATGGTACTCATTTCCCTTCCTGACTGAGTAGGTTCCTTATGCTGCAAAACTATGACAGAAACTTAGGGTGAAAAACTCAGGGGAGGATTCAGGCAAACTAATGGACATACAGAAACACCCCTTTCTGTGTACCAACTATCATCAGAGTGAGTTCATGTTTTCAGATGTCGGGGATTAAAGAAGCTTTCAGAATGACAGTTAAGTGGGAGATTGAGGAGATATTTACTTAACCAGGGGGAAGGAAGGGTATGCATTTCTATTTGAGAGAATTAATTCTTATGGACAGATCATCAACATGACTTTACCCCACTGTCATGCCCTATTTGGAAATAGGCAGAACTACATCTAAATGCAACTTTTGTGTATGTGTAGGGCTAGGTGGTGTGATTAAACCAGAGAAACAAGTAAACAGTATGCAAACATCAGACACTTCGATAGATTTGCATTACTGGAGGTCCCCCGTAAAGTCTAAGACTGAGCAGATATTTGCTTACGTCCTCAGAAACGATGGGCAGTCTGGCTGTGCTTCTCCCTTGCATCCAGTTAACCTTGTTCTTTTCCCTTATGGCTGTCAGGACCCCCATTCACACTGCAGTACAGCTTGTCATTCATGTAAACAGAATCACCCTATGCTTTGAAATTTCACCTCTTGGAGCCTCTTGGGAAGATTCATTTCCAAAGTCGTCACCCATGGTTTAGATCTCAACCAGCACTGGAATAGAATGACCTTGATTTTTTATATACGATATTAACTTCCATTTCATTCCTCTTAGAAGGTCATTATTTTGCAGCCCAGTATGCAATGTGCATGTAAAAGTATAGCTAGAATGTAACTTTACTTTTAACTTTGATCACCCTTTCAGGGCATAAGCTATTAAGAACAGTTCAGCCTGCTGATAAATAATTGCAAAGTGGTGTCTACATTTTTTGGGTACAATTCACAAAGAAAGAAAAGCTTCTAATTATATAAACCTATGTCAGCAACTCTGTTGATATATGAAGTGGGAATCACAAAGGCAGTGTTAAGCCTTGTCCTAATTAGATAGAAGTGAAGCTAGTGTCACTTCTGACATTTTTTTTCTTAATCTCAGTGTTACTTCTGGGGTGAGGACATATTCTATGCATTATCAAGATGTTCAATGAATCTATAGTTAGACTGAGAACCCCAGGTCCAGCTATCATGGATCATTGTATCCCTCATTAAAAGTAGTGCCTTTATAATGTTACTTTATATATCTGTCTCCATGGAAGACCATTTAGCTGTAGATAACCAGTTTGTGAGCTCTTCCATAGGGAAAAGTATTTCTTCCACTCTTAGTATTCTTCCACTTTTAGTGTAGGGTTGAATACTCGTGGCCTTTCTCTTATTCACTTTCTCTTATTCATTTTGCCTATTGTTATAGTCCTTTTCCAGTTCATATTTAGGCAGCATGAGCTGCTTTACACATTTAGTGAGACTTTGTGAGTAGGGCTTCAGATATATCTAGGATTTACCTATGTATTTAGGAATAGGAGATTCTCTGCTCTCTCTTTCTCCCTCCCTCCCTCTCTCTCCCCCCTCTCTTTTTATCTCTCTGTGTGTATGGTGTGTGTGTGTGTGTGTGTGTGTGTGTGTGTGTGTGTGTGTAAAATTAAAAATTAATAAATATGAGGCCCTGAATTTGAAAAAAGAGCAAGGATGGGTATTTGAAAGTGTTTGGAGGGAGAAAAGGGAAGGGGGAAATGATGTGATATCAAAGTATACAATATTTTTTCATAGTAGCCCCTTATATCTTTTTTTGTTTGTTTGGTTCCCTTGGGTCTAAACATAAGCATATAAAGTCTTATCAACACTTCATTTTTTTTTGCTTCCATTATTTCTTAAGGATAATTTTGCACAGATAAAAAAGAGGCTCATTTTCGTTTTACCTGTGAGACACAGAAAAGGTATTCATGAAGACAGAGATGTGTTTGTGGAGGTTAGAGTCTAAGTAGCAGGCATTACCTAACTCAACCATCTAGTTGACATTTATTAATATGGAGAGATGCACAATGGTTCATTCACAATTCCTCAGAAACTTTCTCACTTTAATAATATTAATGAAACTCCTTTGTATTGTGTTGTGGCCTATAAGATAGAATTATATTTTATTTTTCAGGGCCTTATTATACAAAGAGATACATGACTTACAGACTAACTTTAATTCCTTTAAAAATGTTTGAACTATATAAAATATCTAGAAAAAGAACAGAGTAGAGGCTAATGCATCAGATACTATCTTCTCCTCCTTAAAGGAAATTACTGTATTTAAGATAGGATATAGCTTTAGAGCATGTATAACACACAGAAAAGTATGCATGTTTAAATGGTGTACTGTATTCTTTTGTGCATGCTTTTATTATCTCACAAGTGATTATCTTGTTTCATTTTTCTTTTCCCACATAAGTTTTCACTTCAAGACATTATTACATTAGCTGTCTCTTTATTTACCCATTCTGGTCCATTTGTACTACACAAATGCAATACCGATGGACCTAGAGCAAGTATCTCATGATAATTACTCCTGATATCATAAGTTTGGTTGGAGCCATCAGGATAAGTTTGAGATGTGGCCTATTAACAAGATCCCATGAAAGCAATTATTTTCCATTTTAGTTTTTGTATAAGTTCTGCTACTCAACTCTTAGATCACTTCAGGTAAATAAGACACAGCCACAAACACAGAGTCCCAAAAGAGATTTCATATGACTCCAAGGTATGACTGATCAACTGCATTTCTATACAAGTTGATATTTGGATATGTCCTAGATTATCATCCATTCACCTGTTGGGGAGTAAAATGAGTCATTTTACCATGCTTCATGGTAGTAGTGGCCAAGATGGTGTATTTTCAGTCCCAACTACAGTAGATATTTTTTCTGTCCACATTTTCATAGTGCTATCATGCTTCAAACTTTTTATTCATTCTAAGTATGAAATGATACATAATTGCTGTCTTTTCAATGAATGATATCAAACATATGATTGTGTAATTTATCAGCACATCCAATAGCATATGTATAGAGGTTAGAGGCCATCTTGCAAGAGTTGCTTTTCTCCTCTCACCATGTAGGTTCTGGGGATCAAACTCAAGTCTTATCAAGGCAGACAGAATGTACCATTTCCTAGTAAGTAATCTTATCAACCTGACAGTGAGTGAAATTTTATACATCTAAGTGCTTCTAGCAGGAGCATATAAATTGGTAAAGTCATTGACTGCCATGAACATGCCAGTTTAAACCATCAAATAAAGTGGAATTAGTGTAACTCAGAATTTTCTACTGAAGAAAGAAAGTTATGATTTTATTTAAGTAAAATACCCTTTTCTAAATGCTAAATGCATTCAAAAATACTCTCATACTCTAGGAGGTCAATTACAGTTATCTATATTTTAAGTTCCATTTTAAAAAAAAGTTCATCCTCAACACAAAGGGATAATTGGAAGAGCTCAGGTTCATGTATGGGTTTTAGAAATAATGGTTTCTAGAATTTTATGTTGAGTTGACATGGAATAATTACACAATTTATGGGGCATAGTGTGATGCTCTGATACATATATGCATTTCTTATTGATCTAATGAACATAATTAGAATGCCAATCACTTCGGTTTCAATTAATAGTTATAGCAATACAGAGAAATAGCCTCAGAATTCTTTCCATGTCATTGCAGCTTAATGATTATATGGAAATCTCAGGTGGTATAGGGCGCTAATCCTCATGATTCATCTGGGAAAGGAAAATTGTTCAATTCTCATCTTTGGTTTTGGTAGTTATAGCAAGAACACTTATGCCTCCTCACTCCCATCTCTCCTCTCCTTAAAAAAAAAATTGACTTTTTCTAGTATATGTGCACTTCTCTAGAAGTTATGTCCCTTGGATATTCTTATCCTATATAGGAATTGAGCAGAAGTTCTCACACCAGAGAGTAAAATGAATGTCAAAGTATCTAATATCCAGAAAATGAGCATAAAGATGAACCAGGCATGAAAACCCAGAAATGGATGCAGACCAGTGATGTTTCTATTTTATTGTCCTTGTAAATAAAGTGAGTTGTGCTTTTGGCCTTTATCTGCCATAGGAATGAGTTGTTATAACAGCTGAGAAAAATGAATTATGATTTTAAAAAGGAACAAAACCAGTACAACTTGCCAGATTCTTTTCCAGAATCTCTTAAGTATTTTAAATATTCCAGTGAGTTCTTTTTCTTCTGTCCTCAGGGGAATGCATATGTGCATGTGTGCATGCCTGTGGGTATGTGTGTGTCTTCTGTGTGTGTGTGTGTGTGTGTGTATGTGTGTGTATTTGTGTGTGTATGTGTTTGTCCTGTGAGAAGGAGGCAAGAGAAGGAGGTAACCTCCTTTTATGAATTTACATGTGCATCTTTTTTTTCATACCAAGGTGCCCCGTCCAGCAGAGCATTAAACAGGGGTCTAGGGAGGTCACCTGAAAGAGAAAGTGGGGGAAATAGGCAAACACAAAGAATGAGCAGCTTGTCTATAGTCTGATCAAACTGACATTTTTACTTTTTCACACGGGGGTTATATACACAAAAAAGGCAGGATGTGGGGAAGGGGATGATGCAGGAGCTTAGGTGTTCAGGGGGAGTACAGATGTCTTCCAGAACAGAGTATCATCTGGGTGAAGGCTCAGGGTACAGATCACTATGACTCCACCTGTGAATCACTTATTTTTATCTAAGTTGGTACTCTCCACCAAGGCTAACTATCTACAAGGTCTATGACTATTCAGGCTGGTAAATTTCCACCGAAACTGCCTGTTTACAATATTTTATAACTATCTGTTTCAGTGTTTTTCCACAGAGACCCAAGACTTTGTGTTAGCAGGCATGTATGTCAGGCCTATTGCTGATTTTAGGCCTTCAGTGTATAAGCAGAGCTGCCCCTGACACCAAGATGATATTCATAAAATAGAACAAACTACATTGAGCCTACTGAATCTTCTCTTCTATAGATCTTTCTGCTGAGATATTCTGTTTTCCCTTTGTTCTTCTACATGATCCTTCCTCCAGCCTCATCCTCTCTATTTATTTCTTGTATTCCAAAAGGTTTACTATATACTGGTTATGTTTATTGAAATGTTTGTTAGTATTTTCTAAGGACAGTGTAAGACTTATATTTTTCTGTATATTATAGTATCAACTATAACTCTCATACAGACAAAAAAGCAGGCTTAGAAGAAAATCCGGGCAAATTTTCAGGAGTAGGAAGTAGAAAAAATGAAACTCAACTCAGGTTACCATAATTGTGAAATCTGTACCCATCTACTAACCTGCCTCACCTTGGATGGATAACATAAATTTCTTTTTTTGCAAACTGTCACCTTGCAAGAAGTAACATTTTTAAAAAGATTTATTTATTTACTTTATGTATATGAGTGCACTGTAGCTGTCTTCAGACACACCAGAAGAGGGCATTGGATCCCCATTACAGATGGTTGTGAGCCACCATATGGTTGCTTGGAATTGAACTCAGGACCTCTTGAAGGGCAGACAGTGCTTTTAACTACTGAGCCATTTAGAGCTTTACAAACCTAAGACAGAAATGCATTGCTTTTGATAATGCATATTCCATGATGGGTAAGGAAGGCATTCTTGTCAGAACAACCTAAGACAGACTCAGTCTTGTTTATGAAATAAAAAAAGGGGAGAGGCAGAGAGCTTTTGGGGCTGCTTGGAAAGAATTTGACATGGAACAAGGACAAGAAATTTGGCTGCCTGGTGGGAATATGACATTGGCAAAGGACAAGGAAGTGGGCTTCAGGCAGGAATCTGACATTAAGCTAGAACAAAGAAGTAATTTCAGGCAGGAATCTACATCTTAGGGTAGAACAAAAAAATAGGCTTTAGACATGAAAATGACTTTGGGCTAGGACAGGGAAATTGGCTCAGATATTTTGGTCATTCCTTTAGAAACAGTGATCACGGGATTGTTCACAGAATTTTGTTTATTGCCTTGCTTGTTCTTTGACTATTTGTGTTTATTGCTTTCTGTTCCTTGTCCATTTGCATCTATTGTATTGCTATTCCCTCAACCTAGAACTGACCTTAATACTTGCATGTAATTAAAATGGTATAAAAACAAAAAGGAGGAAGGAGGATGTGATAGGGGTTTTCTAGGCAGGGGAAATGGGGAAAGAGGATGACATCTGAAATGTAAATAAATAAAATAGCCAATTTAAAAAAAATGAAGTAACAATATGCTTCCTTTAGCTGTGGTAAATGATACAAGATCACTGAATTTGAACTATTTGAAACTGGACCAAAAGTACAGGACTACATTTACCTAAGGACTGGAATGATGAACAGCAAAAGAAAAACTCCTCTGATCATTATGTAATTTCCTTTGTTTTCCAAGTGATGCCACGCTTTGCTGAACAAGTTGAGGTTGCCATAGAAGCCCTGAGTGCTAATGTCCCTCAACCATTCGAGGAGAACGAGTTCATCGATGCCTCACGTCTGGTGTATGATGGTGTTCGGGACATCAGAAAGGCTGTACTGATGATCAGGGTATGTGAGACCTTTATAGCAAGAGATTGTAGAGAGACCTCAAGAAGTTCAACGTCTTCCTCAGTTGTAATTGCTCAATGTAATCTGCAAAGATGTTTGACTCAGAGCATATTCAGACCATGTGGACTCAATTACTTATAAATGGATGAATGAGTCTTTTTTTAAAAAAAACCAAATATTTAATTTTTTGACACTCCAGATCTTATCCCTCTCCCTGTCCACCCTCTTACTGTTCCACATCCCATATCTTCTATCCCCTGCTCCCACCATCCTGTTTCCATGAGGATGTCCCCACTCCCCACTTCCACCCCTTCAAACCTCCTCACTCCCTTGGCCCTCGGATGAATGAGTCTTAATGAACCCAGATCAATAATTCATGCCGTGATAAACGATGTTCTGTCTCCTTCTTACATATTTCTGTAAGTTTCATATAATTTGGTAGAACCACTGCCATTTTCCATTTCTGTCCCTTGTAGACACTCTCTTCACACAAGGATCGCCAGAGAATCATGAGTTGTTAGATAGTGAAGCATTTTCAGCTTAGTGTGTTAATATAGCAGCAACACAATGAGTCTATTATCCGTAAATCTAGATAGTCTTGGGTGAAAGCTCTTCCTATCACCTACTGCATTAGCTTTCCCCACATTTCTGTCAAGTACATGTGAGTTTTCATAAATACTGCCTAAATAGCCATTTGAAGAAGTTTAACCTAGAAGTTCCATATTGTAGTTGGTTTAAACATATGCTGGATCATTTGTAACTTGTTCTATCCATCCAAAGTATGTGTTAGTTTGTCTCTATGATCCCCTAGCTTACTTCAAACAATTTAGCTGCTCTATAATATTCCACTCTAGATTTATCTTTAGTTTTTGATTTTTTACTTTACTAACCACTGAATACTATTCAAGCAATTTCATTAGAAATGAAGCTCTTCCTTGAAACAAACTGCTCACAAAGAAGAATAATTGAGGGCAAATATGTAACAGTTATATAATTAAAGCTGAGAGATGAGCTTCTGTAGTCTCAACCCAAGGGAACAATGACCAATATAATCTTAATGAGAAACATGTTTGTTTATTTTTTAAATTTGAATGCATATCCTGTACTAAAAAGTAAAAAAGTAGTAACTGATGGAATGGGCAGATAGCTTGGTAGTTAGTGCTCATTGAGGACATTGATTCAGTGCCCAGCAACCTTAGTGGATGGTTAACAAAGGCCTGTTAACTCCAGTTTCTTTTTTTGATAAATATAAACAAATTTATTAATGAAAATTAAATAAATACAAAAAGAAGACAATTTATGAATCCAGCAGAAAGTAAACCCCCAAAAAACCTCGTGTTAAAGGATAGTAAATAGAAACCATATAACTGAACAGAAATAATTGTACATGATCAGGATTTAATTTTATTTGAAATCACACAATTAAAACAGACATATCCAATAAAATATATTGTGGTTAACAAAGGCCTGTTAACTCCAGTTTCAAGTGACTTTATTCCCTCTTTTGGCCTCTACACACACTACACACAAGTGGTATACATACAATTGAGCAAGCACATGTCTGTATTCATAAATAAAAATAGTAGTTTTTATAAAGTAGCCAATGAAGTTAATTATAACATTTTTCCTTAGCAAAATGTATCCATGATGTTACCATTTTAGCATGCTCTAAGGGCATCATTTAAAGCACCCAATATCTTTACAGAGCTATAGCTAAGGTAACCAGATACTCCTTAGCCTCAACCTCTATCTGTTTCTGCAACTGACTGATGAAATAAATTAAAAAAGATTATAACATCAAGAAAATTCTGTTATTTCATATTATTTATACTTAAACAGAGATTTTAAGTTTGGACTTAGGGGTCTTGATTGCCTTTTTACATTGTCTTTTTAGTTAACCCATTTTATAACTGTGACACCCCGATCATTTTTCAAGATGTGGGTAACTGTTTTTCCCCCATATTTACATTTAACAATAATGACTCCCTTCTGTGAACACCTGTAATAACTCTGCTTGGGGAGAGTATTTATCTCACTGTTCCCTTTATGAGTATTACCTTCTTTAGATTCTAAAGTTTTGGGGAAGATGGATGTCTTTTTTTGCCATTGCCTTCCCCCCAATTTGGTTTTATTGTTTGGCACATATTGAGAGAAAGAAGGAGAGATTTTAAGTAAGGGAATGGGAATGGGGCAAAAGGAGGAAAAGGGGAAAGAGAGGGAGAGTGAGGTATGGAGGGAGGGAGGGAGGGAGAGAGAGGGAGAGGAAGAGGGGGAGAAAGCTTGTTAAAACTCAGAATATAGAAAAATGACAGAGAGAAAAAGGTAAGGGAATCAGAGTAGGGAGGGAAAGGGGAGTAAGTTTTTTAAGTAATTTCTCCTTTCTGTGCTAACTTGTGAAACAAGGTAAGAGACCATGAGAGTTATGTTTGCCAAGGATTCTGCACTAAACCCCACTATAATCCCCTGACATAGTCCCTCTTTTGCCATTTTTCTGCTTTGTTAGCCTTCACATTTCTTGTGACAACCATTTATCTGGGAGTCTGAGGAGGTTTATAGCCATCGTTCAGTTTTTCACTCCCAAGCCATCAAAAATCCACAATTTTATATAAAATGCCATATCGTCATCACAGACAGTGCCATTCCCCTATCTCAAATTTTTTTTAAAAAAAATTCTGAAATTTAGGAATAGAGAAATGTACAGTGGATATAAACTATTATTTTTAAGCTCCTTATCCATTCAGCACCCAAATGTGTTTCTTTGTATTTAAATAATTTCATGGCCTCATTTTTTTAGTATAATTATTAAATCTATAGGACTTAGAAAAATCTATTGTGTAAGAAAAGAATGATTGGCTTCCCTTCTGCCCCTGCCTGCTCCTCCGGGCTGGAGCAGACACAGAGTCGGTCTGCTCCCGTCCTGTGGAGAAACTGAATCCTGAGTCATCCAGGA
>NW_021604591.1:9454356-9533570 GCF_004785775.1 Grammomys surdaster
CCAAACCCCGCCCCTCCGGAATTCCACTTCCCTTCTGCCCCTGCCTGGTCCTCTGGGCTGGATCAGACACAGAGTTGGTCTGCTCCTGTCCTGTGGAGAAACTGAATCCTGAGTCATCCAGGAGCCACTGCACTCAGAGCAGGTGACACAGAGTCGGTCTGCTCCTGTCCTGTTGAGAAACTGAATCCCGAGTCATCCAGGAGCCACTGCACTCAGAGCAGCTGGAGCCACTGCACTCAGAGCAGCTGAAACTGAATCCTGAGTCATCGAGGACCCACTGCACTCAGAGCAGAAGGATTTCCAGATCCAAGAGGTGGCCTGAGTCCCAGGAGTTATTCCACCCAGGAGATTAGGAGCATAAGACCACAGAGACCTCTGGACTCTGAGGAGCTCTGCAATAAGCAAGATAACTGGAAATACAGACTCCAGTTTTACACAGTGAGGGCAGGTACCACTAGAGTTAACCAGATGGCGAAAGGCAAGCGCAAGAACATAAGCAACGGAAACCAAAGTTTCTTGGCATCATCAGTGCCCAATTCTCCCAATATAGCAAGCCCTGAACACCCCATCACACCTGAAAAGCAGGATTCAGAATTAAAATCACTTCTCATGATGATGATAGAGGATTATAAGAAGGAATTAAGTAACTCCCTTAAAGAAATACAGGAGAGTACAAGTAAACAGATAGAAGCCCTTAAAGAGGAATCACAGAAATCCCTTAAAGAAATGGAAGAAAACACAAAGAAGGAATTAAACAAAAACATTCAGGACCTGAAACTAGAAATAGAAACAATAAAGAAAGTTCAAAGGGAGACAACCATGGAGATAGAAAACCTAAGAAAGAGATCAGGAGTCACAGACGCAAGCATCACCAACCGAATACAAGAGATAGAAGAGAGAATCTCAAATGCAGAAGATACGGTGGAAAATATTGACACAGTTGTCAAAGAAAATGCAAAACGCAAAAAACTCCTAACTCAAAACATCCAGGAAATCCAGGACACAATGAGAAGACCAAACCTAAGGATAATAGGTATAGATGAGAATGAAGATTCTCAACTTAAAGGGCCAGTAAATATCTTCAACAAAATTATTGAGGAAAACTTCCCTAACCTAAAGAACAAGATGCCCATAAACATACAAGAAGCCTACAGAACACCAAATAGACTAGACCAGAAAAGAAATACCTCCCGTCACATAATAATCAAAACATCAGATGCACAAAACAAAGAAAAAATACTAAAAGTAGTAAGGGAAAAAGGTCAAGTAACATATAAAGGCAGACCTATAAGAATTACACCAGACTTCTCACCAGAGACTATAAAAGCCAGAAGAGCCTGGACTGACATCATACAGACACTAAGAGAACACAATTGCCAGCCCAGATTACTATACCCAGCAAAACTCTCAATCACTATAGATGGTGAAACCAAGATATTCCATGACAAAACCAAATTTGCACAATATCTTCCCACAAACCCAGCACTTCAAAGGATAATTGATGGAAAATGCCAACACAAGGAGGGAAACTACAACCTAGGAAAAGCAAGTAAGTAATCTTCCAACAACCCCCAAAAAAGATACAAACATAACTTTACCTCTAATAAAAAAAATAACAGGAAGCAACAATCATTTTTCCTTAATATCTCTTAACATCAATGGTCTCAATTCCCCAATAAAAAGACGCAGACTATCAGGCTGGATACACAAACAAGACCCAGAATTTTGCTGCATACAAGAAACGCACCTCAGTGACAAAGACAGACACTACCTCAGAATAAAAGGGTGGAAAACAATTTTTCAAGCCAATGGTCCCAAGAAACAAGCTGGAGTAGCCATTCTAATATCAAATAAAATCGACTTTCATCCAAAATTAATCAAAAAAGATAAGGAAGGACACTTCATACTCATCAAAGGAAAAATCTACCAAGGTGAACTCTCAATTCTGAACATCTATGCTCCAAATGCAAGGGCACCTACATACATAAAAGAAACTTTACTAAAGCTCAAAACACACATTACACCTCACACAATAATAGTGGGGGATTTCAACACCCCATTGTCAGCAATGGACAGATCATGGAAACAGAAACTAAACAGAGACACTTTGAAATTAACAGAAGTTATGAACCAAATGGACTTAACAGACATCTATAGAACATTTCATCCTAAAACAAAAGAATATACCTTTTTCTCAGCACCTCATGGTACCTTCTCCAAAATAGACCATATAATTGGTCACAAAACAAGCCTCTACAGATACAAAAAGATTGAAATAATCCCTTGCATCTTATCAGATCACCACGGACTAAGATTGGTCTTTAATAATGACAAAAACAATGGAAAACCCACGTACACATGGAAACTGAACAACTCTCTACTCAATGATGACTTGGTCAAGGAAGAAATAAAGAAAGAAATAAAAGACTTTTTAGAATTCAATGAAAATGAGGACACATCATACCAAAACTTGTGGGACTCCATGAAGGCAGTGCTAAGAGGAAAGCTCATAGCTCTAAGTGCCTACAAAAAGAAACTGGAAAGAGCACACACTAACAAGTTGACTGCACAACTAAAAGCTCTAGAACAAAAAGAAGCAAATACACCCAGGAGGAGTAGAAGGCAGGAAATAATCAAACTCAGGGCTGAAATCAACCAAATAGAAACAGAAAGAACAATACAAAATATCAATAAAACCAGGAGTTGGTTCTTTGAGAAAATCAACAAGATAGATAAACCCTTAGCCAGATTAACCAGAGGGCACAGAGACAGTATCCAAATTAATAAAATCAGAACTGAAAAGGGAGACATAACAACAGAAACTGAAGAAATTCAAAAAATCATCAGATCCTACTACAAAGGCCTATACTCAACAAAACTGGAAAACCTGGATGAAATGGACAATTTCCTAGACAGATACCAGGTACCGAAGTTAAACCAGGAGCAGATAAACCATCTAAATAGTCCCATAACCCCTCAGGAAATAGCAGCAGTCATCAAAAGCCTCCCCACTAAAAAAAGCCCAGGACCAGATGGTTTTAGTGCTGAATTCTATCAGACCTTCAAGGAAGACCTAATACCAATTCTCTTCAAACTATTCCACAAAATAGAAACAGAAGGAACACTACCCAATTCGTTCTATGAAGCTACAATTACACTCATACCCAAACCCCACAAGGACCCGACAAAGAAAGAGAACTTCAGACCAATCTCCCTTATGAACATCGATGCAAAAATACTCAATAAAATTCTAGCAAACCGAATCCAAGACCACATCAAAACAATCATCCATCATGATCAAGTAGGTTTTATCCCAGGAATGCAGGGATGGTTCAATATTCGGAAATCCATCAATGTAATCCACTATATAAACAAACTTAAAGAAAAAAACCACATGATCATCTCACTAGATGCTGAGAAAGCATTTGACAAAATTCAACATCCCTTCATGATAAAAGTCTTGGAAAGATCAGGAATTCAAGGCCCCTACCTAAACATAGTAAAAGCAATTTACAGCAAACCAGTAGCCAACATCAAGCTAAATGGAGAGAAACTTGAAGCAATCCCACTAAGATCAGGGACTAGACAAGGTTGCCCACTCTCCCCCTACCTATTCAATATAGTACTGGAAGTCTTAGCCAGAGCAATTAGACAGCAAAAAGAAGTCAAAGGGATACAAATAGGAAAGGAAGAAGTCAAAATATCGCTATTTGCAGATGATATGATAGTATACTTAAGTGACCCCCAAACTTCCACCAGAGAACTCCTAAACCTGATAAACAACTTCAGCAAAGTGGCTGGTTATAAAATCAACTCAAACAAATCAGTAGCCTTCCTCTACATGAAAGATAAACAGACTGAAAAAGAAATTAGGGAAATGACACCCTTCACAATAGTTGCAAATAATATAAAATACCTTGGTGTGAATCTAACCAAGCAAGTGAAAGACCTGTATGACAAGAACTTCAAGTCTCTGAAGAAAGAAATTGAAGAAGATCTCAGAAGATGGAAAGATCTCCCATGCTCATGGATTGGCAGGATTAATATAATAAAAATGGCCATCTTGCCAAAAGCAATCTACAGATTCAATGCAATCCCCATTAAAATCCCAACTCAATTCTTCACAGAGTTAGAAAAGGAAATTCTCAAATTCATATGGAATAACAAAAAACCCAGGATAGCGAAAACTATTCTCAACAATAAAAGAACTTCTGGAGGAATTACCATCCCTGACCTCAAGCTGTACTACAGAGCAATAGTGATAAAAACTACCTGGTATTGGTACAGAGACAGGCAGGAAGATCAATGGAATAGAATTGAAGACCCAGAAATGAACCCACACTCCTATGGTCACTTGATCTTTGACAAAGGAGCTAAAACTGTCCAGTGGAAAAAGGACAGCATTTTCAACAAATGGTGCTGGTTCAACTGGAAGACAACATGTAGAAGAATGAAAATTGATCCATTCTTATCCCCTTGTACAAAGCTCAAGTCTATGTGGATAAAGGACCTCCACATAAAACCAGATACACTGAAACTAATAGAAGAGAAGGTGGGGAAAAGCCTCGAATACTTGGGCACAGGGGAAAAGTTCCTGAACAGAACTCCAATGGCATATGCTCTAAGATCGAGAATTGACAAATGGGACTTCATAAAATTGCAAAGTTTCTGTAAGGCAAAGGACACTGTCAATAGGACAAAACGACAACCAACAAATTGGGAAAAGATCTTTACCAATCCTTCATCTGATAGAGGGCTAATATCCAATATATACAAAGAACTCAAGAAATTAGACTCCAGACAACCAAATTACCCTATTAAAAAATGGGGTATAGAGCTTAACAAAGAATTTTCAACGGAAGAAACTCGAATGGCCGAGAAGCATCTAAAGAAATGTTCAGCATCCTTAGTCGTCAGGGAAATGCAAATCAAAACAACCCTGAGATTCCATCTCACACCAGTCAGAATGGCTAAGATTAAAAACTCAGGTGATAGTAGATGCTGGCGAGGGTGTGGAGAAAGAGGAACACTCCTCCATTGTTGGTGGGACTGCAAGATGGTGCAACCACTTTGGAAATCAGTCTGGCGGTTCCTCAGAAAATTGGACATAGCATTACCCGAGGATCCAGCTATACCACTCCTAGGCATATACCCAGAAGATGCTCGAACATATAACAAGGACATATGCTCAACTATGTTCATAGCAGCCTTATTTATAATAGCCAGGAGCTGGAAAGAACCCAGATGTCCTTCAACTGAGGAATGGATTCAAAAAATGTGGTATATTTACACAATGGAGTATTACTCAGCTATTAAAAACAATGAATTCGAGAGGTTCCTAGGTAAATGGATGGAACTAGAAATTATCATCCTGAGTGAGGTAAGCCAATCACAAAAGAAGACACATGGTATTCACTCACTGATTATTGGATATTAGCCTAGAACCTTGAAATGCCCAAGATGCAACTCACAGGCCACATGAAGCCCATAAAGAAGGAAGACCAAGTGAGGGTGATTCGGTCCTTCTTAGAAGGAGCAACAAAATACTCAAGGGAGCAAATATGGAGACAAAGTGAGGGACAGAAACTGAAGGAGGGGCCGTCTCAAGACCACCCCACCTGAGTATCTATCCCATGTGCAATCACCAAAGGTAGATGCTGATGTGGAAGACAGGAAGTGCATGCTGATAAGAGCCTGATATGGATATCTCCTCAGAGGCCTTCAAGAGTCAGACATATTCAGAGGCAGATGCTCACAACTAGCCATTGAACTGATCATGGGGTTCTCAATGGAGGAGTTAGAGTGAAGACTGAAGGAGCTGAAAGGGTTTGTGGCACCATGAGGAGAGCAACAATACCAACCAACCACAGCTCCCAGGGTCTAAACCACCAGCCTGGGAGCACTTAGGGGGGGATCCAGTGCTTCAGCTGAATATGTAAAAGTGGAGGGCCCTGCTGGGCATAGGTGGAAGAAGAGAACCTTGACCTCATGAAGGCTGGATGCCCCAGGGGGTGGGAATTTTGAGGGTGGGGAGGTGGGAGTGGGGGGGGTGTAGATAGAGGTTACATCCACAGAGAAGAAGGAGGAGGGGCGAGGGGATTGGAGGTTCCGAGGGGGTGGTGGGGGATGGGGTAAGGGGACAACATAGGAAATGTAAATAAATCATCCAATAAAAAAAAAAAAAAAAAAAAAAAAAAAAAAAAAAGAACTTTTAGGAGGATTTAGGTTAGTTACAGATATCCAGGCTTCAGCCTTTTTTTGTACAGTCAAAACTCATTGCAAGTAATTTTTAAAGTGTGATTTTATGAATAACTCTCCATCTCTGTAAGTATAAACCATGTTAAGAAATTGAGCCTGTGTCTAAGAAGGCATTCAGTAACTGTTTTTTGAATGAATAAGTGGGAAGATTAATTTGAGCCTTTGACTAAAAGGCTATTTTGCAATATTTGGTAAATCCCTTTAAGAATGACCTTGTTCTCATCTTTATTCTTTTAATAATTATACCATCAAATGCTTAATAATAGATGTTAGGCTTATTGTTCATTTTACTTGTGAAAATAGTTGTTTTTGTTTCAAACTTATTTTTAAAATTTCATATATGTGCATTGAATTTACATCCCCCTTTCCCATAAACCTCTCTTTATTATTATTCTTGCTTATTTATACATGAACAAATAAATACATAAATGCAAAAAAAAAAAAAAAAAAAAAAAAAAAAAAAAGAAAAGAATGATTGGGAAGGTGACTTTTCCTGAGAGCTGACATGTCTGTGTAACTTCTTCCCAAAGTGCTGATTATATTTTACAAACAAAAAAAGAAAGAAAAAGAAAGAAATCTCATTTACAGTCATTTAAAAAGTCATAACTGTAGGAAGGACCATGATGGATCAAATTCTCCATCATCTTACCTGTCAGGACCATGATGGATCAAATTCTCCATCACCTTACCTCTCAGCAATCAATACATATTTAATGGAAGTGTTGGTGTCTGTGAGCTCCAGGCTAGTTCATGCAGCCCCAGATTATACTAAGTTTGTGTGACCCAGGTTGCAACCTTACTATTCAAGGCCACACATCTGTTGTGGAACAGATATTTCCCCTTATTTAATGAACCTATTGTCCATTTGCTCCTCTAATAAAATCTATCCTCTATGATGGGCAGATGTGTAGAAGTCTTCTTACTATCTTCACAGGATATTTGAAAAATAAACATGCAAACCAGAAGACCATCAGACATCAATCTGCTCACCCAGAGTACTTATGTTTAAGTATGCACCCTGAATAAGTAGTTCATTCGGACTGAATCAATGCTTTGGAAGAAAATGAATGGCTAGGATTATGAACATTATTTATATGTATATTTTTAAATACCTATACAATATATACAAGTATATATTATATTTAAAATCTTTTAAATTTACCTCTAAAATTAATTTTAAAGTGATTAAAAATTTAAAAGTAATTATAAAGTTTCTAAAGGCACAATGCTTTAAAATATCACAGATGTATTAGAGTCAAATTCATGGACTGGAGCACAGACTCACATCGGAAAACAACTTATCTGATGTGGGTTTTCTCTCTGTGAGGCACGTTACAAACTACAGGAGTTAGGAACATTCAATTAACCACTACTATTGCCAGTGTTTACCAAGCTTTCAGCACTGCTTTTCCTTGCCATTTTAAACAGAGAAATCATTAGCCCAAACCACATAAAATGGCACTAATTAGTCCATAGAAAGAAGATTTGTTCATAGTATGAGTGTTCAAAAAGAACCCTGTCATGTTTGAACTCAGGTAGAGACATGTACATTAGTATCTGGGAATAATTACAAATTATTGATTTTTGAGATAGTATTACAAATAAGTTCTGGTGAGGAGAAAGATTCATAAATATGGAATTTGCAGATAACGAGGATTAAACCACACTTAAAAGATTCTTTTTATTTACTGGATAAAATGGCTTACACCTTTAATCCCAGCACTAAAGAGGCAGAGGCAGGTAGATTTCTGTGTGTTCAAGGCCAGACTAGTTTACAGAGTGAGATTTTCGGAACATCTAGAACTACAAGGAGAAACCCTGTTTCAAAACAAACAAACAAACAAACAAACAAATGATATCTTTTATTTACTTTTGGAGGTTAAGATGAAGTTAGGATTTAGTATAGAAATTTAGTATAATGGGTTTGATAGTATGTTGGTGTTGAGACATTTACATCAAATATTTAGTTGTCTTACACAGCATCTTTATACAAAATGTTTATAATGCACCTCTTCCTTTGATTATTTCTCTATGGTGATTTCAACAGCTTGTCAAGGAAATAGTAGGGCCTGGGACTGAGGCTTGATCAAGGTCTGTAGTTTATGGTGGGTCTCCTGTACTGGTTATCAAAGAGTTTTGGAGCATTATTAGACATTTAAGGTTTTGAGGGCAATATGGAAGTATTTCTTAGCATGTACATGAACTATTAGCTGGGGTAGTTCATGATTTAACCGTTAGATTAGTACATATATGTGGATGATGTGATTTGCTTATAAAGCTGAGTATGTATGATATGATAAAATGTCATTTTTAGTGAGGTCCATTTCATTCTAATATTTAAATAAATATTATAACGCTAGTTGGGTGATACAAATAGGTTAGTTAGTTATTGACCTAAATGGCTTAATCAACAAAACTGTTAAGAGATTTTTTTATTTCATTATTCTTCAGACTAGAGGCATTATGAAAACATTAAGGAGATCATGAGGTTGCTATGAAGCAGTGAAGAATAAAATTTGTAGTCTAGCTGTAATTTGGGGTCATCAGCTAATTATATTCTCTGCAAATGGAAGAAACATTGTCATGGCTAAAGTTAAAAAAAACTCTCATAGACCTAGTATTTAACAACTCTCCCCCAAATTTTACTTTTCATCTTTATGCTCTTCTGAGGTTTCTTCTTGTTAATAATGTGGAATTTGCTAATTCCAACAATATTAAATTTTCAGCCCTTTGAATCAAAATCTTTCTCATAACTAGCAAACAAAAGGTAGAAAGCTGCTCATATATCTTGTTTTACTTCGTGCCAGTTAATCATAGTTCTGTGTAGATCCTGGTTTTGTTTACCTAATACCATTAATGAGAAATAATTTACTATATTCTTTTTAAGGAATCTTTATAAGATGTCCCGTACTGTTAGATCTATCCCCAAATACAGAGATAAACCAAATTTTCTTTCTTATGTGTACTGAGAATAAACAGATATATTCAATTTCAAATATAGTACTATGAAAGAAACAGATACAGGTTATGGGAGATTGAGCTCACAGCAAGAACTGATTTTATACAGACAATGTCAGACTGAACCAGAACATACTTGCAGCAGGGCCTGATTTTTACAGAGGCAAAGCTTTGTAATTGGTCCATTTGGGAAGTTGTGGAAAATGAAAAAGCACACAGAAGAAATGGGAGGCTTTGGAGAGTTCTGAACAAAAACTTGATACTGTCTCTCTCAGATCTAAATTGGACCTCTCTGACAATGCTGGTCAGAACGAGGATACAGAGAAAGAGTCTCAGGACTCAGTGGAAAGATTACGTAGGAAGCTTTCATGGTAACCCATGGCCAATTAGTCCCAACTTGGGAAAGTTTCTGTTGTTGATGGTTTGTTGGTGTTTTGGTTTGCTGACATTGACTTTAGATTTCTAATTTTAGTTATTTTTTTTGTTCATAATCCACTTTAATATTATACATTGGGTAATTATTTCTTATAATTCACACAAATTAGCCAGTTAAATTGTATTTTCCATTTCTTCTTTCAATGAAACTCTCATATGCATTTGAAATGTTTTTAAAAAGTGCTCCTTAATATATTTTTTCTTATATGTACAAATAAAACAATTCTAAACCCATTCACATCTCATTTTGTTTTAGTAGCTACGCATTTGGCTTCTGTCGTAAAAGCTATGGTCAGTGATAAGCACCAGAGCTTTTCAACTGACATCTGGTATGTCTCTAGAGAACTGATGAGACTGTTGGCCTCTGTAATGTTACTTACAGGCATAGAAATAAGATTTTGGAAGATCAAAAGTATTTTACAAAAGATACATATATTCACAACCCAATAGATAAATAGTGGTAGATCCAGGAAACTGGGACTGTGCCCAAGGTGGTATTTTGGTCCTACTGAAAAGTCTTCCCTCAAAATAACAAGTTGTATAATTGAAGTTTGATTCTCAAATCTCTAGTTTCTATTCAGTGAAATACACATGCTCTTGAAACTTCATCTAATAATACACAACTTATTCCTTTGGGACCACTTCTAGATCATCTACAGTTTACCATGTATTCTTTAGTTTGAGGAGGTCATTGTCCAGCAGAAAAAAGAACAGCTAGAAGACCGCGTCTTCACAGAACTATTTATAAGTGAAAGCTATATGGTTTTGATCTTGTTCAAGAGACACAAAAATATTTCACATTTATCCATTTGCCTGTGGTGTTTGTGATCATGAAGATCATGGGTTCTTCAATTTCTTTCTGCTAGTTGGTAATGGGGATACTGAAGATACTTTTCTTGCAGTATACACTAGTTTCATTTATGTGGCTATGATAAAATATTGGGACAAGAGACAATTTAGGAGAGAACGTGTTAAGTGGCTCACAATTCCATGTTACAGTTCATTAGTGAAGGGAAGTCAAGGCAGGGACTTAAGCAGTAACTAGTCATGCATGAAGTCATTAGTCAAGAGAAATAAGTAAATAAGAGAAAGAAGTAAGCTGACTTGCTTATTCTGCTAACTTTCTCTTGTCTTATTATGTTCAGAGCCTTCTACTTAGGGAATGGTGCTACCTAAAATGGTATATGTCTTCATATGTCAATTAATAAAAAAGACAATATTCGACTTAATCTGGATTATTAATTTCTCATTAAGAATCTCTTCTCAAGCAGTGTAAGTCTCTGAGACACTTCATACAGCTATAAAATAGGGATTGAGTATATTTCATTATATTATACAAATTAAATTCTGCAGTTGACTGGTCGTCCCACATTGTGGGGTAAGTGATGATAGATAGCTGCTATTATTGTTATTATTGTCATTAGGTGTTATGTTTTATTAAGCACACTAATTATCACTATCATTTATGTATTTGTTCATTTTTTTTGTAGTTTGCAAAACATTTTCATTTACAATCTGTGTTTAGAAATCCTATGAGCCAAGCAGGAAAAATGGCAATTTATAGTATTTATTTTATGACCTAGGAGACATCAAAGCAACAAAATGGAGTCACTTTCCAGAGATTCATAGCTAGTAGTGGAATACAAAGCCAGAACACCTTGGCCTTCTTGATGAAGGCCCAGGTGCATGTGTGTGTGTGTGTATATACATATGTGTTATATATATGTCTGTTTTATATATATATATATATATATGTGTGTGTGTGTGTGTGTGTGTGTGTCTGTGTGTGTGTCTGTGTGTGTGTCTGTGTGTGTGTGTATAAGGGAAAGCATGTCTGTTGACCACAGTTTAATCTCAGCTGTCTACTTTAATGTTCTTTACATTATTATTTTTTTAAAGTGTTTCATTGAACCAAAAGCTTGCAATTTTGGCTAGACTGGGTGACTAGGCAGCCCTAAAAATTCTCCAGCCTCTACCTCCCATGTCTTTGGGTTATAGATTTATATAACTAAACCCAGGTTTTAAAAGGTAACATTTTAATGTACTTTTTGAAGACTTATACACACAAAGAGCTATCAATAAGATATACCACCACTACTTCACTCCAACTCCTAAACTCCAGGTCTTTCCAACATACATCCCTCCAAACTTTATGTCCTCTATCATCATTATCATCATCATGATCATCATGATCATCATCATTTATCATCATTTCTGATTATGATTAGAGCTGACCATATTTGCATGTGTATTCATCTGTTGGGGGCATGGACTACCCATCATTTGTGACCTTTCCAAAGAAAAGTGAGTGGTTCCCTTTCCTTCAGCAACTATCAACTGCCAGTACCTCCTCCACTATTGGTAGGCCTTGAGAACCCCTGTCCCTTAAACACCAGATTTTCTGCACATCTTGTATAGGCAGCGACAGCAGCTGTGAGTTCCTGTGGGCAACAGCCATGCCATGTCCTTTCACAGCACTTTCCACCATCCTCCAGCTCCTCCATTCATCCAACCCACTCTTCTTCAAAGTTTCCTGAAGCTTCAGAGGGGAAAGTTAGTATAGATGGCTCACCTGAAGCTTAGTATTCAGAGTCATGTATTCTCAGGAGTGTGACCAGTTTTACATCTCTGGATTAAACCCCAACACTGCAAAAATAACCTTCTGTGGCTGAGGTTGAGAGCATCACATGTCTATGGATATGAACATGAATATTGAAAAAAGCCTGCTTGATGACTTGACCTTTTAATGAAATAACAGGAGGCTTCACCTAGGGCCTCAACTAGGTATGGATTTCCTTCTGTGAGGTGAGCCTCTAACACTATGGATATGAAAATGCCAGCATTGAAAACTCACTCCTGCATGATTAGAACTTTTATCAACATAGCAATCTCTGCAGTACTTCAGACAATTATTGCTTTAATCTCTCTCTCTCTCTCTCTCTCTCTCTCTCTCTCTCTCTCTCTCTCTCTCTCTTATTTTGTTTCTCATTTTGGCTATAGTCATTTTCATAAATCTCAGAGTCATTGCCATTGGCCTTCTCTTCCAGGTGTGGCTTGCCATTCGCTCACCAGCTTTATAAATATGCAAATCACTGCAGTGTTTGGACACAATCCTTCAGGCCCTGGTGTATGTGGCATTTCTCTCCTGAGAGAGGTGTTCTGTTTTACTTTTCTTTGCCATTTAAGAAGTAGTGATGAATGTCCTAGTAATCTTGTCATCTCATCTGTACTCAGAATTTACCAACTTGCTGCAATTGTTTTACAGTACATCCCAGAATAAGAAGTGATCATATTGCCTGTCCACAGTAAGCAGTTATTTAAACTGGGTTCTACTTCTCTCACCTGCCCCCATTCTAATCAGCAGAATGCTGAGAACCTCTTTCTCCCATTCTTTTAAAGTGCTATGAAATGAAACAGCATCCATAGCTAACCGAGTGAAGGTTAATAAGGTTGATGGGCCAGAGTGAAGGAAACCAAAATTTTCTACCTCAAACATAGAAAATTAGCTGGTGGAATGCAATACTGACATGATAGACCCTGTTTTATGACCTGACCAATCTTACAGCTACATTAGTAACTTCAGCTGGTAAATTAGACTAAGGAGGCCAAGGAAATCAGCACCCAAAAAATGGGGAAACAGGTAACAGCATCATCATTATTGCTACATTGTATCTCTATTGAAAGAGACTCCTGGGAATTTCTATTGAAGGACAGATGAGTTCCGGCTATAAACCAAGAGATACTTCACAGAGGACAGCTGAGCAGAGACTTCCCACCAATGCCCTTTCATCATATGCTCAAGTCACATCTCCTTCTGAAGGGGACATCTTAGAGTTTGCAGTGATAGTCTCGAGTCCATGTTACAGACTGCCTATTTAGAACGTGTCAAGAAAATTTAGTACTTCCTTTTTTCTTTTTTATTTGATATTGTATTTATTTACATTTCAAATTATTCCTTTTCCCATTTTCACTTCCACAAACCCCTATCCCAGTCCTCCTCCCCCTGCTTCTATGAGGGTGCTCCCCCACGCACCCACCCATTCCTACCTCATTGCCCTAGCATTCCACTACACTGGGTCATTGAGCCGTCACAGGACCGCCTCTCCTATTGACACCAATAAGGCCATCCTCTGCTACATATGCAGCTGGAGCCACGGGTCCTTTTTGGTTGGTGGTTTAGTCCCTGGGAGCTTTGGGGTTCTGGTTGGTTGATATTGCTGTTTTTCCTATGGGGTTGCAAACCCTGTAAACTCCTCCAGTCCTTGCTTAACTCCTTTGTTTGGGTTCCTATGCTCAGTCCAATGGTTGGCTGCAAGCATCCTCATCTGTATTTGTCACTCACTGGCAGAGCCTCTCAGGAAAGTGTTATATCAGGCTCCTGTCATCAAGCACTTCTTGGCATCAGCAACAGTGTCTGGATTTGGTGTCTGCATATAGTATGGATCCCCAGGTGAGGCAGTCTCTGGATGGCCTTTCCTTCAGTCTCAGCACCACTCTTTGTCCCCATATTTTTTTTTAGACAGAAGCAATTCTGTGTTAAAAATTTTGGAGATGAGTGGGTGACCCCATCCCTCCACTGGGAGCCTTGCCTAACCTCTGGGTACTGCCTCTACAGGTTCTCCCTCCCCTTTGTTGGGTATTTCAAATGATTTCATCCCTGTTGGTTCTGGAAGCCTCTTCCTTTCCTGGAATCTGGACTTTCTGGTAGCTACCCCCAGTTCCCAATCCCCCATTGCTACACACCTCTGTTCAATTTCCTGACCCTTTGTATATCACCCTCATCTCATCCCCTACCTGATCCTGCCCCCTTTCCCCCTCCCCTCTCCCTCCTCTTCCTCACAAATTCCTCACATCCTCTACCTCCTGCAAGTATTTTGATCCCCGTTCTAAGAAGGATTGAAGCATCTACATTTGGTCTTCCTTCTTCTTGAGCTTCTTATGATCTATAAGTTGTATCATGGGTATCCAAGCTTTTTGCCTAATATGAACTTATCAGTGAGTATATACCATGTGTGTTCTTTTGTGACTGGGTGACATCACTCAAGATTATATTTTCTAGTTCCATCCATTTGCCTGCAAATTTCATGAACTCATTGTTTTTAGTAACTAAGCAGTACTCTATTGTGTCAATGTAACACATTTTCTGTATCCATTCCTCTGTTGAGGGACATCTGGGTTCTTTCTAGCTTCTGACTATTATAAATAAGGCTCCTATGGACATAGTGGAGCATATATCCTTGTTATATGTTGGAGTATCTTTTGGGGAAAATGCTGAGGAGTGGTATAGATGGGTCCTCAGGTAGTACTATGTCCAATTTACTGAGGAAAGTCTAGACTGATTTCCAGAGTGTTTTTACCAGTTGCAATCCCACCAACAATGGAGGAGTATTCCTTTATTCTCCATATCCTCACCAGCATCTGCTGTCATCTGAGTACTTATTTTTCAATCTCCTATCTGCAAAAATAGTTTAAAATGAAAAACAAAGCAAACAAAAATCAGCCACTATCCACCCAAAAGGAGTGTTAGGAAACTTCTTTGTGTTTGTGAGGAACTAGAGAAACTATATGGCAAACTCTTGATACATGTTATTGACCCATAAGGAAGGGGTTTTAATGGGCTGGCTTATAGATTCATTCTTATCTGTCTCCAACACAGACTTTAATGATTTACCGTGTTCTTAATCTACCTTTATTCCCTTCCTGCGATTTATTATTCAGGTTTATAACGTGAACAAACAAATGGCTAAAACCAAAGACCTTTGTGGTTGGGGACCAAACATACTCAGTTGTTTTGATCCAAATTTTGGTTCTGTTATTTAATCAAAAACATTGAATGTTTTACTGAAATTTTTTCTATTTGATCTTTCTTGGTTATAGATAAGAAATAATTGTCACTTTACTCTGTTGGTATAATCTGAATCAACACTATGAAAGAATTATTTAGTTTTCAATGTTGTAACATAATTGACAGCTTTCATGTTAAAACTTATTGTTGAAGCTGGGTTTACTGGCACATATTTTTAATCATAGCACTTGGTAAGCAAAGGCAGATCTTTCTTCAAATCCAACCTGGTCTAAATAGTGACTTCCAAGACAATTAAAGCTATATAATGAGACCTGTAGTATTTTTTCATTGTGGAATAAATAAATTTTAAGTCCTTAAATAATTATTACCCAAAGTAGATTAATGATCCCTAGATAATTTGATAATGTTTAGGTAGCATTGATTTTTACTGCATAAATATACACAAACAAACAAACAAACACACATGCCTGCATACACCCACAAACATACTATGGCCACAATGAAAAGGACCAATTTTTAGACAGGGTAACCAATCCTCAGAAATGTCATTTGGCATGCTGCAGGCCACACAGTGGTGTATCCTCAAGAAGGGTTGAATGTGGTATTAAATATCATCTTTTTATATCTCATGCCTTAGTGATAAAATCCAGTATTTCATGGGGTCTATTCCTTGGCCTCAAGATCACTGACCATGTTCCTTATTTAGAAAAGAAGAACTAGAATAGAGAAAAATGATATTAGAGACAGCCATAGTATAAAATCTGTTGAAGATCACTAATTTTTATCTTAACAAAGACATGGATTTTCCCCAAGTATACTCTTGCTTGTCTTAACAGTCATCTCATGTTAAGAGTCAAACTTAGATTTGCTGTATTTGTCAGAGGAAATAAACAAAATGTATCCAAAGTAGGTAAATTGTGGCAGTATGGTTCTTATAATTTGAAGATGATACCAATAAAGATAGCCATACTACATGTAAGATTCTGTAAACTCTTTCTTTGGAGCTGTTTAGACTTTGCAATGAAATGTGTGGGTCAACTAATTTTCTCCTTTTATGTTGTAATTTAGACTCCAGAAGAGCTAGAAGATGATTCTGACTTTGAGCAAGAAGATTATGATGTGCGGAGTCGGACAAGTGTTCAGACCGAAGACGACCAGCTCATTGCTGGGCAGAGTGCGCGGGTATGTGCTCATTCACAACTTTGGATAACTGCCCAGGGAAATATCACAAAAATGGCTGGAGGAAATTTCTGAACCAATAAGTGCTGGGAGTTCAGATATCCTTGGCTCAGAGGTCTGTGCTATTATTTTGGTGGTCTGCTTCAATGCACATTATTCATGGTGGTAGCAACAACCACTGTTCCCAATTTCTTTTAATATTCCCCATTCTCTATCCATTGGGTATAGAAGCTACATCTAACCACTACATACTCTAACATGTGTAGCAGATTTCACTCGGCTTGAGGGTAGGAATTTGATAGGCAGGGGTCGTCTAAATGAATAACTTTTACGTCTCACCCACCATTAAGCTGAGTAAATTTGCCAAGCTCAGAAATAACACAAGAGGTAACAGCAAATGGAGAAATAGAATTCTACATTGTTACTGGTTTGACAATGGCTCCATAGAGTTGGGTAGATTTCATAGTAAATACCATGTTGACTCAAGTGTATTGGATAGAGAAAAATTTTGTTTCTCTCTAATGCCTACTTGTTACCAGGGCCAAGTATTTTGCTAAGTTATAGAAAGAAATTACATTAAATGTATATGATTTTTAAGTTTAAGGCATGAGACAAGGAACAAAATATAACAGCTCTGTCAAACAGATTAACACCCAGTAACCTGGTTCATAGCACAAGTGCTATAAGGAATATCCCAGGGATGAGTCAACAAGATTGGCTGTATTTCCTGCAGTATATTTGTGAATACTTCACACATCTAGTGAGTGATGAGATTCCCTTTTAAAGTTTATTTTTACAGAGTAAAGTCATTCAAATTTCAGTGTAACTGTAATTCTTACATTCTAATTATCTTTCAATTTTTACTTAAGAAAACACAATAATCATAGACAATTATCAGGATAGGAATGGCTAGTGAACATAGAATTGTAAAAGGTTCCAAGCCAAAAATAAATGGAAATTTAAACCATAATAAAATTCTACCTCATAACAGTCAATACTACTGTTAGCAAAAAAATAAATAATAACAAATTCTGGCAAGAATGTGGGGGAAAAGAATGTTTATACACTGCTTAGAGGGATATAAATCAGTACAGCCACTATGGAAATGACAGAGGGTCCCAGAAAACAAAGAACAAAACCATCGTATAACCTATTATACCAAACCTGAAGTATTTACTCCTAAAGACTCTTAGGTCAACAGCCACAGAGACACTTTCATATGCATTCTTATTAAGGCACTCTTCACAAAAGCCAAGCTACGACATCAGTCCAAGTGTCTCTCAAGAGATGAATGGATAAATAAAATGTAAACATGTATGTAATGGGATCTTACTCAACCATAAATATATATATATCATTATAGGTTGAAAGAAAAAGAGTTGTTCAGGATGTATGTAGGTTTTAGATATACCAGGAAGCTCTTGCTGTCATAGAAATTGTGAAAGAAATGTAGAAAACAAGTTGAAAGTAGAAAGGACAAAAAGGGAGTGTGGTGTTCAAAATGATTTCACCTAAAACCAAGTTTATCTAATATACTTTAGACCTTGATATATTTGTTGCAAAGTCAAATGACTGAGAATATATAGATGTAGACTCATATAAACAAAGATAAAAATTCACACACTAAAGGCATAACATTATATGTGTATACACAATGATAAATTGGCTCACAATTTTAATCTAGAGTTTTGTAGGAAGAGAGGACTCTGGGTTCAAAAGTAGAAAGTACTGCAGGCAGATGATGAGACTCCATGCCAATAAACCAAGGGCTGAGGGCATTGCTCACTGGTAAACTGCTGTTTAGCACACACAAGTCCTAACTGATCAGAGGAACAGAAAGCAGCGTGGCTCGGATTTCACACAAATCTGGCTTTGATCTATGAAAGCAAATGTTAGTACTACTCTGAGAGTTGCGTGTTGCTTGAATTCTCTAACTTTCAGAAATATTGCCTGTCAAATGTGAACTACAGACTTTCCTGACAGTATTATTTTGAGGATTACTTGATATTTAAAGAATATTAGAACAACACTAGCCATGTGGTAGTAAATGTTCAATAACATCAGCTTAGATCATTGTCCTTGTTTGGCACAGAAGGTCCCTTCTGACCATAAATAGTGACATCAAAGCATATAAAAGGACATAGAACGTCCATTGAAAAATCCCCACAGATTGTTCAATCTTGCCTAAAACATTCAAAATCGAGAAGGTCATTAAGCAAGAATCTTTTGCGTCTGTTGGCATACCACCAAACTAATTAATCAAGCCAACTCATCTTTAAAATTAAGTAAAACCAGCATTTTTATGTCAATGACAAAGGACAAGTTTGAGTAATTCATCCAAACATTAATCAATTACAAGTTAATTTTATTGACTGACTCCTGCCCTGGTTCCACTGATTTGTGCCCTCAAAGAATAAGACACGTATAAGCCCTTTTTTTTTGCTTTGAGAACGCCATCTTGTGAAGATGGCCTGAAATATTCACATTTAGACTCTGCATATATTTCTCTTCCACACATTATTTTTATGTTAGACATCAAGTCAGTGATCATGGATTGAAACAAAATTTGGATGATTCTTCTTGATCATCATTTCTTTACTTTGGTGCCTACTTTCAGAATGAAATACGATCAGGGTCCAAGAGAGTAAGAACCAGGTTGTCTTTTTGGCACTTGCTAATTTGTCTTGGAGGTCTATCCCATGCTCTGAATTAATTTACGGCCAACAGATTTACTTCTTATGTCAACCTCCAGCAGAGACATAGAATTACAACTACTAAATTGGGAATAAGAGGACATATCAAATGGCTAAGGTTGAACTTTGGACCACTAGTGTTTGACAAGCTGCTCAGAAGCATGAAGGAAGCCAAATTTGTGTTTGACAGAGGTGTTAGGTATTCCTAGCAGTCTTTCCTGAAAATGGCCTTTTTTTTTTTTTTAATCCAGAAACATGTTCCTTTCTGAAAATGGCAAGTTAACATAAAAGTAGGTTAAACTGCTTTTGAGTCTTCTTCCAACATAGCTCTCCAATGTAATAATTAGAGGATCTTATTTCTCCTATATGGCCCTTTGTACTACTTTCATATAGTATTTGCATAGTTGTTGGTAGGCATGGTTATATGTGTATATGTATACTGTCACCTATAGACATTGCATATGTCAAAGGAAGACATTACATATCCTGTTTTTAGTTGCTACTTTATTCCTTTGATATCGTGTCTATTACTGAACCTGGAGGTTGCTACATTTTTCTTGTTTCTTCCAAATCACTACCTCTGATAGGTTGATGGCAGCAAGACTTAGTGATCCTTCTATTTTTGTCCACTGACCCTGCCCAAGTACTGAGGTTTGGGGCATTATGTCATCATGGTTGGCTTTTTACATTGATGCTGGAGAGGTGGACACAAGTCTTTATGGTTGTGATATGAGTGTTACTGATCACTAAACAATCTCACCAGCCTTCTGTCTGTAACAACTTTAGGGAGAGTGGGAAGAGGAATAGGAGTGGGTATTGCAATCTCCTAATACGTACATGGTATGTTTCTGTATAGTCTTGGACATACCATCTTCAATTTTAGAAAATAGATGTACATGTGTGTTTTGTTTTTGTGCATGTCTATGTACCATATGCATGCATGACTCCTGTGGATACCAGAGAAGGTTGCCTTGAGAATGGAGTTATAGATGGCTGTGAATGGCCACGTGGGTGCTGGAAATCGAACATAGGGCCTCTGAAGAAATGACTCATCTCTCCAGCTCCTGACATGACATCTTAAAACTGCTTCCTTCGCATGTTACTGTAGTTTGAGTAGGCCAGCAACAACTCTCTGGCTCTTGACCATAATGATAGAATTTATTCCTTTGAGGATATACAGAACTGATTTTTAAACATGAGCTTCTCAAAGTTGTGTAACTTTAGGTAACTCTCTTAACTCTTGCATGCCTCATATCAATGGGTTAGTGCCCATGTAGTTCTGAACTCCACTCCTGGTATCATTTTCTGTCCCAGTTTCACTTCTTTTGTTGTTATACAATATCTGACAAAAAGCAACTGAGAGGGGGATAGGTTTCATTTAGCTCACTATTGTAAGTTACAGTCCCAGCTTTGTGGGATAATTAAGTCAGGAAACTGAAGGAGTTTGTCACAGCCATAGTAGAAGTCAGAGAGACAATAAATGTATGTGTGTTTAGTGACCACCCAGCTTTCTCTACACTTCCATAGTCCAGGTCCCAACACCAGGGATTTGGCGCTGGAATGAAGCTGGGCTTTCCTATCTCCATGAACACAAGGAGACATGCTCCTAGCCCAAATTTATCTAAAAAGAACACAATTCTATATTAAGAAACCTCTTCCCAAATGGTGTAGGATTTTATCCTTTACTTTTATGTATTGCTGCACTGTGATAAAAATGATGGTGCTTCTAGTCGATTCCCAACCAAATGACTTAACGTTAAAAAGCTGGATCATTCAAGGAAGCATAGGAGGATTTGCATGTATCAATAGAAGAAATATCTTAGTTGTTCAATTCACTCTCAGATTGTGTGTGTGTGTGTGTGTGTGTGTGTGTGTGTCAAAGAACCCAACTATTTACCTCTATTATCCTGCTTTAAAATCAAATAAAGAGAAATAGCACATTAGTTTTCATCCCTTTGATAAATTATCTTGCACTGGAAGCCCACGTAATAAATTTTGTTCTTTGCCTAAGAAAACAATTCTTGCCAGTTCAGGGACCTTTACATTCCATAGGTGAACACTGGGACATGTATCCGGAGATTTAGGTTTTAGAAGAGTTTTAGTCCCTTTGAAGGGCTGCTATTTTGCATCAGTGACTTGCACTTTGATCTCAATAGGAAAGATTTATGAATTGCAAAATATAAGTGATCAGCTGTCCAGAGCAAAGGCAAGGAGCCTGGGACAAAGGTTTGAATCCTTGTGGATTCTAGCCTCTAATGGTCTCAGTATGGACCCAAAATTCGCCAGATATACAGCATAGGGAATGCTGATTGCCTAGTATAAATCAAGGCTACAGAAACTAGCAGGTGCCTCTGGTGATCACATCACAGGAACAAGAAAGCTGATTCATCTCCTTTCCCCTTGGCCATGGAAATAATTTTTCTCATGTTGCCTTAGTTTGAGGGAATGAAGAATTATATGTTATAGGTTTCACATTGAATTTGATTTTAATGTAGCCAGGCTTCTATTTTTTTTTTATACCTAGAATGGCTTTAATGTGTTAACATTTCAAACTGCTGAGTTATATTGATAAGACCTAATTAAATCTCATGTGTTGAATTTTAATTTGATTAACTTGCAAATTTTGCAGTTGTGATCTCCTGTTTATAGATAACCTTTTTTTAAATTCCAGTTTCAGAAAAGGTCAATAATGAATTTTTAAAAGCCACGAGCATTTTAAGAATATTCAAGAAAAGCCTTGAGCTCATTGACAACTACAGAGCAGAGGCAAATGTAAGGACACTTGTACCCCAGTCACACCCCATTATGTGCATTATGCGGGTCAAGAACCCCTCCAGTCAAAATAACATCTCCATTTCAAATTTGCTTTGAAGGGGGCTAGTCTTTCTTCTGGAATGTGTCCTCAGAAAATGTCTATCATTGCTGGTGACTTGTCTCAAGTGACATTGATGCTTTGAGCATTAAGATGCTTAAGAAATCTGTCAGAGGACATTGAACTTCTGCTCTGAGAAAGGGCTCTACTTTTGGAAAGCACTTCTGGGAATCAAGAGAGGTGCAGTAATGTAAATTAGATACCAAGGAGCTGGGCAGCTGCAGAGACGGGTTATTAATTAAGAACACTTGCTGTGCTTCCAGAGCACTTAAGTATGTTCCCAGCACCCATGGTAGATGCTAACAACCTTTGGTAACTCTAGATTCAGGGTGATCCAAAATCTTCTGCTTTCTGTAGGAACTTACACACACTTGTTCAAAACTGCACCCAGACTCACTTATGAAAATAATTAAAATTAAAATAACAAAATGAGAGTGTGTCAGGTATGGTTGTACATGCTTTTAGTCCTTGTACTGAAGAAAGAGAAGCAGATTGACCTCTGTGAGTTAAGGGCCAGCCTGGTCTACATAGTGAGCTACAGGCCAGACAGCACTGTATAGTGAGACTCTGTGTCAAAACAAACAAACAAAGCAAACATTAGAGAGAAAACCAAGACCAATAATAATTAAGTACTAAGTTAAACAAAGAAGATAAAAATGTTATTGTTAACAGAAAAGGGTTCACACTCCATTCACTATTTTGGGAATGAAAGTAAAGTATTTTCTACCTGGACCCTGTATGTATGGTTTACAATCTGTTAGTGGCCCTACTGGTTTTTGTTTTTTGTATAGAATTACCTGGTGAACAAATTTAATAAAGATTCCCTAGGAACTGTGCTGCCTAAATAAAACATTCTTTTGTATGAAACCAAGTGAATCAAGGAGATAAGAATACTTCACAATAAAAAATACATTTAATTTCTATCAGTGGAAGCCAAATGAGAAACTTGGGACCCGCTTTTTAACATGGAACTACAAATAAGAGTTACGACAGCCTCTTTTGTATATTATGAATCTTCTTAAAGTTTATAAAAGTACTTTAAATTTTTCCAAAAATACTAAATATTTTAACTAGTCTATTTCTACCAGTGTTGATTTTACATTAAGCAAGCAGACATCTGTAGTGTGTGAGGTTCATATGTGCATGTATTAAAATGAGTTGTAATTTACACTCCTATAAACCCATAATGAATGTACATATGAAAGGTGGTGGGCATGACTCTGTAAAAGGTTACATCATCTACAGGTCCATGATTTCAAGTTAACATTTCTCTGGCCTGTGAGGCTACAGTGTAAGTTTACATGGCTTGTTAGACAGAGCTAGACTTTTAACTGCCTTGAACCACTGGGCTTTGATCTCATTCTCCAAATAGTAAGTTGTATGATATTAGGGATTTAATTAATTTCTTTGAGCCTATATACTGTCATTACTAAGTGTGGATAGTTATATTAGAATAGTTACATTAATTAAATTATTTGGTACCCATAATTCTAAGACATATGCATCTTTGCATGGAATTATATGTGTCTTCAATTTTCCATAGCCACACAGGCTCTAGGACTAGCATGTTTGTTTCTACTATAATAAGAGTAAGTAGGAAACAATCTACAGAAGTGATGTCAGAATAATGTGCACAATAATACAATGTTGGCTTTGAGTTTTATTTCTGTTACTGTGATATAACACTGAATAAAAGCAACTTAGGGGATGGAAAAGGTTTATTTGGCTTAAAACTTCTGACCCCAGCCCATCACTGAGGGAAGTCAAGGGAGATATTTGAAGGCAGTCCTGTTTGCTATTGTTCACTTGATATATCTAACCAAGAAACTCACTCCATTGTTAAGGACAGTGGAAAAGGTAGAAGATGCTTCCTTCTATTTGACTTCTGAAAGACTTATGCTCAGCTTGCTTTCCTACACAGTTTTGGACCACTTATTTGGAGATAACACCACCCATATATGTTTGAGTCCTTTTACATCACTCATCAATACAATCCCCCTCACAGAACATGGTTTCAGTCCCGTTAAATTCAGGCAATTCTTCAACTCCAGCTCTACTGATTCAGAAGACAGTAGGCTATGTCAAGTTCCCAGTTTGAGCAAGGAAATTTTTCTTTCACTCTTTTTTTGTGGATTAACTATGCATCTTGAATAACTTTAATTGCTCATTGTAGACACACTAGATTCTCTACTCATATAACTTTGGTCTCTCTTTAGAGACCTCATGGATCCCAGAAATAGAGAAAAAGCTAAAGCACTATCCAAAGGCTCTGTCTGCAAATTATTTCATAGGTGGTCATGGGAGAATGTCGTGAAGTGAGGATAAACACTTCACTTGGAATGAGCTACAAAACAAGACCAACAAGTCTGATTCTTACTTACAGTAGCTATATTCTATAAATTACTTATGAATATTTAAATGAGAAATTATCTAATCCTTGCTTGTAGGAGAAGTATAGGGATAGGTTGCAGTGAGATGTAAATTACAATGTTTTCTTCATCTGATCAACACATTTCCAAGTTTTAAAGATGTTTCTGTGCAAATATCTTATATTGTTGATTCACTGCCATTGAACTCAAGGTGAGCAACACCAATGCATAACTTAACGTAGCTTATCTAGCTCATGTATATTTTCCATAAGACACATCAAAAGCTTCTTGTATTTTCAGACATTTAACACTATGCTTGGAAATATTTTGCATGGTGGAGACACCATTATAAGCAACCCAAAGATATGAAAATTGTAGTGTTAAATAGACTGAAAAATGGGCACTGTTTACTGTAGGGGAATTGAGCAAAGGCAGAGGATGGCTTGGTTCAGCATCATCTGGGAATGCACACAGTCGTGACTCAGAGATTTCTGATTCTTGCATTATTTGCAAGTGACTGGAGAAGTGCTTTCAGTATTGATTTGGGGTTTACAAATGTATTTGGGAGAATCAGCTAATTTACGAATGAAGAGTCTAAACAGCAAGAAGACTCCTTCACTCCTATCCACATTTACTTGCCTAGCAACTTCTGCCAATCAACTTTTGCTTCCTAATCTTACTCAGCTTGAGCGTGCCCAATCTCTGAAAATCTGAAGGCTGAAATATTCGGACTCTGGAAACACATTCAGTATTGAGGCTAATCTCAACAATTTTCTGAGGACCTTGGAGTTTTGGACTAGGAATGTCCTCCCAAGTCAAATGCTTCGTGTGTAAACATCTTGGATAAGAGGTAGTAGCCTGGATGTCCTCCATTTCAATGGCTACCTGTATTCAAAGGCTTTGCAATCGTCCACTCAGGAAGATGGAGAAAGAAGGCTAATATGGAGGATGCCATCCCTAAATGCCCTAGTAGAGGGAATACTTTTGTTGTGGTTTGTATGCCATCATTCTATGGATATCCTTATTTTTTATTCATAAAATGTCTTTCCATTCCACTATAGTTGGATGCTCAAATATTGTTTAAAATTCCTTTCCTTCCCAGAAACAGAAGGTCTTTTTCTCTTTTTTTCCTTCTCTGAATAGCTTTCAGTTTTGATAGAGGTGCATTCTTTCATCTGGTAAAAGTTTCCTGACACCAAATATAAAAATTGTTAAGAATAGATTCTTTTGAACAAACATATGCCATCAAAGAGACAGGGAAGTTCTGCTACTGTCAGGGTGCCTGCACTTTTGGATCTTTCTGTATCATTTATATAAGGAAGGGGGGCAGGGAACTGGAGGACCTGGTCAGTATGTACTGCTGGTCTGGTAATAGAGAAGACATGCCTCTTCTAGAATGGTGGGACATCCTATAAGCCTTGTGTGTCTGGTTCTGCTATCCACAGGAAGCAGAATCAATGTACCGTTTTTAATTACTTTGTCACCATTAGTCATGTTTCTCCCTCTGTAACCCACACAGGCCATCATGGCACAACTACCCCAGGAGGAGAAAGCAAAAATAGCTGAGCAGGTGGAGATTTTCCACCAAGAAAAAAGCAAGCTGGATGCTGAAGTGGCCAAGTGGGATGACAGCGGCAATGACATCATTGTGCTGGCCAAGCAGATGTGTATGATCATGATGGAGATGACAGACTTCACAAGGTGAGGCCCAGAGACAGGGAGATGGCCATGTTCTTACTAAACTCATATAGATAGCACTGGCTATTATCATGGAAAAGCTTGTTGAAATGATAAAATGCTATATCAAAGCAAGATAGAGCTCTTAAGTTAGACGTACAAGTCCAAATGATCTCCTGTTTAGTTAAGAACAGATCTATTGTTTATAATTAGCATTGTGTTAATTATCTATTATAGGGTGATCATAGCAGCAAAAATCAGGGGTTGGTTGACAGCATTGTGCTTTTTACTACTTTAACATATGTTTAAATATTATTCTGGAGATAAAGTGACTGTTTTGTTAATTTCCTGTTGGAAAAATACGTGCATGTTTGAATATGCATGCATCTGTTTCATGTGTTCTACCAGTACATGATTTAGCACTAATTTTGGTTCACATGTCTTCTTAATGTTCTTGGGGTTAGGTCCAACAGCTAAAGATGACAGAGTTCTTATGAAAAATATTTTAAAATGTCTATGTGAACACTATTTTATCTCACTCTGAGTAGCCCTTCACATGGGTCAGGAAGCAGCCAACATTCTGACAGGAGCCTTTGCTTCACCACAATCATGGGTGCTTCTATCATTGTCTTTGGAGTCTTCTTAAGCGGCCGGTGACAACTCCCTCTGGCCTTCTGGACTGCATCAAGAGCAATCAAATGCAGAAAAAAATCACACGAGGAAGGTCCCTCAGTTCTAAGTGAGAAGATGAAATGGTGTCAAACAAGTCTTTAACTCTCTTTGCAAAATCAAGGAACAACCGTAACCAGCTTCTCAAGAGAGAATTAAATCTAAAAGTATAATGCAAGTAGGAACTATCCTGCGAAACATATTTAAAACATCCAAAAAGCTCATTAAGAGTCTTTGTCTGTTTGTGTGAGTGTGTGTGTTTGTGTATCTCTGTGTGTGTTATGTGCATGTGTTTGTTTGTTCATGCTGTATATATCTGAATATAGTTGCATGTGGAAGTCAGAGTCCAAACTCAGGTATAGGACTTCACTTTCCACCTTCTCTCTTGTGTGTGCTGCCAGTTGGCAGGCCGGTGAGTTTGGAGGGATTCTACTGTTTCTGACTCCCTTCTTGATGTAGACATGTAGACTGGGACCATAGATGCACCCTGCTGCATCTGACATTTCAGGGTGGCTTCCTGGGGATCTCAACACCTGTTTTCAATATTGGACACGTGTTCTGTTTTTCTCTTGAGCCAGTTCCCTAAATCCAGACTAATTTTCTGATTTTTATTTTCCTGTCAAAATTCTGTAACTTGTACATCAGGATAGAATGTGACCAAAAAATTAACTCTACGTCATAAACTTGTATTGTGCCACATTGTATGCATGCATACATACATGTATATCTTCTCAAAAAGAATTAACAGACCATCAACTTTAGTGAATGTATTTTTTAAACATATATAAAGATACATTCATGGTTGAACATGGTGTGATAAAATCATGCAAGACATATAGCAATGTCAGGACCTGATGTAGGTGACAAAATTTTTTGATGATTGTTGACCACTTCTAATAAGGAAAGGCAAGAATCGATTACAGGTTTTAATAAAATACAGAACACGACTATGTCATCTCCTTTACCCTTTACCTCTGGCAAATACGTACTAATGACATTACTTGGCTCCTTTTCCAAATCTTTTAAAATTGTTTTCGATTCTATCAAAATGATTTCAGTGTTAGGAGTGTGACCTTCGAGAGCTTTAAATGTCATCATATTCATTCAAAGTTCAAGTTTGTACATTTGGTTAGTCTCCTTGAGCTTCACAAATGTATTTCTCTCACACAAAATAATATCAGGGGGAAAGTCCGAGCCATTATTTAAGTCTGGATTGCCTACAAATCAGACACTGGTGGCAGCCTCAGTCATTGCTTCCTGAGGTCCATGATGACTTCATTTGCTTGCTTTCAACATTTTATTAGTATTTTATCTGATGGATATTATGCAACCCATTAATAACATCAGTGGAACAAATAATCTCATTAGTTTGAAGTGAATAATGACTCCAGTCACGTTGCTAGTTTAGATCAGGAGAACATTTTGTAATTTGTATTATATATAACTGTGGTCAAGAAAGATAAATACATTTGAAGGATCTTGTTCAATCGTGTTGAATAGCATAGAGTTGTTTTTTTTTTTTTGTTTTTTGGGGGGGAGTTGTTTTTTATTTTTTTTAGATTGCTTTTTAGTCAAAGCATCATTTTAAAAGTGAAAAGAAACCTGGTTCAATTTCCTTCAGAATTTATATAATAATTTTTGTGCTGATCTCAATAATGAAATGCTGCTGGGTATCACTTTTCCTAATCCTTGGTGAGCTCCTGTGTGTGTGTGTGTGTGTGTGTGTGTGTGTGTGTGTGTGTGTGTGCCTGTTCTATTGCAAAAGCAAGAGGAAGAACTGGATGGCTAATGAAAACAGAACATTAGGAAGGTAGGAACTTACACTGTAGCTCAGAAGGCAAGCCTTGCTCTCAGGAGGCTAGCTTTGCTCTCAGGAGGCGGGGCTTGCTATCAGAAGGCTAGGCTTTCTTTTGCTGCCACCTGTGCTAGCTCATCCTGAACAAACCAGCACTTGACTGTGTTTTGCATGGTGGCCTCTCTCCAAACTTTGCTGCATTCAGATTTGTTCATTATTATTGCTGAAATTACACTTTCTACTTCAAGAATGAGTAATTGTAGCTTTGTATGGGTCAAGATTCTTAAGTATCATTTTCTAGTATTTAAAGTTTGTATAGTTGATTAGAAACCGAAGCTTGACTCCTCTACTTAAGTGTTTAAAGGGCATGTATGTCCCACAATTACCATTCATTTATGTTGTTTTATTCTTATTACTGGGTAAATCATTAATTGGATTTCTTCATCTCTGTGAGCTCCACTCTGTTATTAAAATAGAAGTGTTGCCTGGTTACTTATGCTCTATCTTCTTCATGGGGGAGACCAGATCCCCCCTGTGTCTCACATTCTTTTCCTTCCCATCTCTGGTCTTATGACTTACTTGCAATTGAGGGGCAAACTCTGAAGCATCATCCCTCATACAAAAAATTCAGACTCCTCATGTCATTTTGAGAAAGAAATTGCCATGTACCAGTTTTGGGCTACCCAACCAAGATGCATGCAGACAATATCAGCTCAGCCTTAACTGAATAACAAAGGGCAAAGTACTCATTTAAAAAATCAACCAAAGGAGAGGAAACTGGGCTTGGGGTCAGAAGCATCTGGGCATATGCAACTCTAAAACACTGCAGATGAACTCTAGACTCGCAGGATAGCTATACTTGTTCTGAGTTCAGGAGCTCATTCCTTTACTTTAGCTATGGCAGCTGATAATTGAGTATTAAACTGCCCTCTCCTCTCCTCATATCAAAACTGGCCAATAGAGACAACTATCCAACTTGCTTGCACCAAAACTCACTTGACTGAGCAAACATCTTTGAATTTGCCCTTTAATGCCTGAGTTTCTTCACCTTTGTCCATCTGTTCCTGGTTTGTATTGTTATTCCATCAACTAAACAGTATACCTGAAATAGTTGAACTCATGTTTCTAAGGTCTTTCTTGACTTTTCATGATTCACAGGATTCAGTAAGTTATTTCAGAAACAGTCCTTATCACGTTTCTAACTTCTGTGGCAAGCATGTGGTATGTGTGTGTGTGTGTGTATGTGTGTGTGTGTGTGTGTGTGTGTGTATGTGTGTGTGTAGGCCCATGGTGGACTTGAAATGATATCTTTGGGGAGTCAGCTAATTCCTTCCACTGTGAATTCCAGGGCTTGAATTCAGGTTATCTGGCTTGAGTTTCATACACTTTTACACACTAAGCCATCGTGCTAGTCTACAGAAATTTCTTGGAGCCTTTTCTTTTTTTCTTTTGGTTTCTTTTTGTTATTGTTGTTGTCTTTTGTTTTCTTTTCTTTTGAAATTGTAGTTCCAGAAGGGCTTATATGATTCCACACATTTGCAAAAACACTTATTGAATTTCCTCACTAGAGTTACATTTAATATTAGCAAACTAGATGTATCAAGAAGGCTATACAAAATAAACACGTTAAGCTTGGATTAATTCTGAATTAGAATTCTGAGTACTGAATACTTTGCTCACAATATGGTGACACACTGCTATTCCACATTAAAATTTGCAGGCCTTTTGTAAAATAAATGCAAATATGTTGGCAAATGATGGCTCACAGCACTGAAGTAATAGTTTGCCAGCTTGATTCTCTTTTGGAGTGACCACTTCTTGGGAAAGACTTCAAATACTGGCCTTTATATGCAAATCAGCTGTACTTAAATGAACGATGCTGCAAGATTCTGTATAGCAGAGAAGTAATATATTCTATTTCTTAGAACACTAGCCTCATGCTCCAGGTGAGAAAATAGAATGGCCCCTGCCATTATGGATATAAGATTCCCTAAAATATCTTTTCAAATTCCTCTTGTACTAGAGACTTAACTCTTAATGAAGAGAAACACCAGGGTTTGAGTCCTCATTTTGAGATGGATCTATAACTATTAGGATAACATCCTTGTTGCATTTGTCTTCCTGTGACAGCAAGAATAAATTGAAGTCTTGTCAATTTCCTAGATCAGATTTTAGGTTATGCTTTCATTTTCTGGTTATTTATATCTTGATTCAATGAGATGCAAATGACTATAGCTCATTTAGACTTGTCTGATACAGTAGCCATTAGTCAAATATTGCTGTTTAAATTGTTTTTATTGTTGTATGCATCATAAAGTTTACTATGTTTATAATTGTTTAAGTAGGCAATTTTGCCACATTAAATACACTGATGTGTATCCATTGCCATTGATCTATACATTTCATCTTCTTTAAAACAGTTTCCAGTATGCATTCCTTGCTAACTCCGCATCACCTGCTCTCCACAACCCCTGTAAACTATCTGAAAAATTAGCTTTCTGATTATGTGTCTTTTACCACTCAGTGTACCAGATGAGAGGCTGAGTTTATATTTGTCATTTTGCAACTTGATTCTTCTGTAGAAAATGAAGTTTTCAGTGTTCATCCATGTCATCACACACCCAAAAATAGCTTTTGTTTTTATGGTTGAATAATATTCCACTGTCACAGATATACAACATTTGGTTTCTCTACTCATCTGTTAATGGGCATTTAGGTCCCTCTTCTGTTGAGTGTTATAAAAATGCTGTTGAGACACAAAGAAGATATTTCTTTGAGTCCTTGTTTAAAGAGGAATTGGAATATCCTACCTTATTATCATTTTTTTAAATGAGGAATCCACAACTTTCAGGTTCCTGCATCATTTTAACGTTGTGCCAGCAATAGATAAGAGATCTAACGCCATTATATTGAACATTGGAATTTTCTGCTTTTTTGCTAGGAGTGCTCCTAATGGGTATAAAGTCAAATATCCTTGTGGTTTTGATTTTCAATTCTCTAGCGACCGGTGACATTTTGTGTTTTTCTTTTTCTGTGCCTATTGGTCATTATATGTTTTCTTTGGAGAGTTATCTACTTAAATCTCTTAATGGCTTAAATTAAATATTTATTGTAAGTTTTTAAAAACATTCTGAATATCGATTCCTTATTGGATAATAAGATCCAAAGATATTTTCCTTATTTTACATTTACAATATTCACTGAAAATATACTTTGATGGTAAAAGCTTTAAACTCAACGTCAAATTTATTTTTTTCTCAGTTACTTGTGCTTTTGTTACTATAGCAAGAAATGTTTGCAGATCCAGTGTCGCGGAGTGCTCACACACATTCTTTTTCTTTCGCTTTTGTACTTTAGCTTTCTGTTTCAGGGTGGTCACTTCTAAGTTGACCATTTTGCTGATGGATACAGTTTCCCTAGCACCATGTATTGAAAATACTCTTTGCTTCATTAAGTGGTCTTAGCACCCTGTGGAAAACCATTTGATCATGTGTCTGAGGTCCAAGCTCTGAACTTGATCCTGTTCTATTTGTCTATATTTCTGCTTTTGAGTTAGGACTACACTCTTTTGCCTACTAAACAATTATGGTAAGTTTTTAAAATCAGAAAGTATGAGACCTTCAGCTTTTTTCTTTTGCCAGATTATTTTGGCAACTTGAAATTCCTGGTGAATTACGGACATTTCATTTTGTTTGGGCAAAATAGAAGATAGGATTTTAATAAGGATTGCTGTGCATCTGTAGATCTCTAAGCCATCTAATTCCTGTTTATTTAATGGTGAGTTATATGCCATCTTTATTTCTTCCAAAAATATTTTATACAGAACTGAACATATAAATCTAGGGCCTCCTTCATTATGTTTACTCCTTTTATATTCTTTTTGATACCTTTTTACTGGATTTTCTGAGGAAGTCTTTTAGGGCTGAGAATTGAACCCAGAGCCTTATTTCTACTGGGCTGACATTAATACCTGAAATATGTCAATCCTACATTGCTTTCTTAACTCTATTTCATCGTGGTTTATTGTGAGTGTCCACAAGTGTGACTGTATTTTCTTGTGAATCAGTATTTTTAAGTTTCCATTCTGCTTCTCACTGAGCATAGTATCATTTGGGACTATTCCTTAGTCTTCCTGAGTGTCAATGCTCCACTCAAAAATGTGTGTATGTGTTAGCATAAAATATTAATGTGACTAGTTTTATTACCCTCTCTGACCCTCTAACACAGACGCTACAAGAGCACAGATTGAGCCTCCAGTGTAAATCCTGGAATCTTAAACATTTGTTTTCATTGTGGTGCTCATGAGTGTGTGAACTATAGTCATTGGTGGAATAAAAAAAAAATCATACGTCCTTTACCATTCTGGCTTCCTCAATCATTCTCCCAACTCTTACACAAGACTCAAAGAGCTCTGCCTCATATTTGACAGTGGGTCTCTGTATCTGTTTCAGTCAGCTGCTGGATGCAGCCTCTCAGAGGACAATTATGCTAGGCTCCTGTCTGCAAGCATAGTGAATAGTGTCAGGAATTGGTTTTTGAGCATGAGGTGGGCTTCAAATTGGGCCAGACATTGGATGGTCATTCCCCTAATCTCTGTTCCACATACTTGCACATTTTGTAGGCAATGGAAATTTTGGGGTAGAAGGCTTTGTGGGTGGGTTGGTGTCTCCCTCCCACTAATGCAAGTCTTGTCTGGCTACAGGAGGTGGCCACTTCAGACTCCATATCCCCCACAACTGCTGGGAGTCTCAGTCATCCCCATATCCTCCCAAGATCCTTTCCCATCTTGATCCTCACTGACTTCCATTCTCTCTCCCAGCCTTTTCACTCTCATTCCCACTCTCCCAGTACCCACCCACGTTCCCCTGCCCGTCCTCTCTCCCACCCAGTTCCTTCTCTCCTTCCATTTCCAATGTCTATTTTATTTCCCCTTTTGAGTGAGATTCAAGCATCTTCCCTTAGGCCCTCTTTGTTACTTATCTTCTTAGGTTCTGTGGTTTGTAATGTGATTATCCAGTACTTAATGGCTAATATCCATTTATGAATGAGTATACACCATGCATGACTCTCTAGGTCTATCTTACCTCACTCAAGATGATATTTTCTAGTTCCATCCATTTGCCTGCAAATTGCACAATGACATCGTTTTTAATAGCTGAATAGTATTCCATCATGTAACTGTACTACATATTTTTTATCCATTCTTTTTGAGGAATATTTGGGTTGTTTTCTAGTTTCTGTCTCTTATGAAAATAACTGCTATCTAAACATAGTTGAATAAGTATCCTTGTGGTATGCTAGAGCATCTTTTGGGTATATACTCAGGAGTGGTATGGCAGGGTCTTGAGATAGAACTCTTTTCAATTTTCTGGGAAACTGCTCAATTGATTTCTAACCTATAGAGCCAACTAACATGGGCCCATGGGTGCTCACAGAGATTGAATCACAAAAAAGGGGAAGCATTGATTGAACATAGACTCCCTATACATATTTTGCAGAAGGGTGGCTTGTTCTTCATGTGGGTCCTACTACAATTGGAGAAGGGACTCTCTGTGACTTGGCCTCTGTTTCCTGTCTTTGGATTCTTTTCCCTTGGCTGGGTTGTATTGTGTAGCCTCAGTGGAAGAGCATGTGTTTAGTGATGATGAGACTTGATGTGCCAGGGTGAGTTGAAACCAAGGGAAGAGGCCTCCTTTTCTCTCAGGAGAAGGGGAGGGAGGAGTGGGAGAAGAGGAGTGAGAGAGTGCGACTGGGAGGAGAATATGGGAGTTGTAAACTGAATAAATAAAGGAATTAATGATAAAAACATTTATACTGTACTTTCATTTTGTGTATAAGATGAGCATTTGAGCATCAAGCAAATAGAGTATCTCTAAAGATATTCTTTACTAAATTAGAACATTGTAATCACTTTTTAAAACATGTCATTTACAAGTTGTAAGGAGATATTGTCTGAGATCATTTGAAATGATATATAAATGTGTATGTATGTTTGTATTTGTGTTTATGATTATGTAACTTGGGGAGTTTATATGTACCACACACACACAAATCCTCCCAGAGGCCAGAAGGAGGGCACAGGATCCTTTGGAACTGGAGTTAAGGCTAGCTCTACATCAAAATTCTTGAAGCAAACAAATACTTTTTTCCTTGGCAAAGAAAAATGAAGAATCCCCTAAGCTCTTAATGAGAAAGATTGAATGCAATCTTTCTCTGTTTAGAGAAAGGCCAAAACTAACAGGTATCATGTCAGAGTAAAGCTTCACAAAAGATTTTCTATTGTCTGAAAGTTACAGGGAAATACATAATATGTCAACATTTTAAAGTAATGACATATTATTTAAGCTTTCCTTTAAATAATAATGGAAAAAAGAATACAGCTAAAAAAAAGAAAGTTACTTAGAAATGATAAGTAAAAAACACTATCAAGGAACAGATTGTCACAGAGTCGTTACCTAGTCCATATTATATGAAATTCACCTGTGAAATGCTGTTCACAGTTTAAAAATCGTAATGGTCACTGAAAAAAAATCAATGAATGTATTCTGTGGGAGACTTAATCAGACTATACCTAACTGAAATACCTAAGTTTAGAGTCTTATGTATGTGTGTCTCAACAGTACTATGAATCTCATCTACTTTATTTTCAGCTACTAATATAGAAAAACAAATTCCAAAATGAGAACCAGTCTGAAGCAGAACAACATGCACTTCCTTAATGTTTATTTGATCGAAGCCATTTTAAGTATCCCAATTTGTAATGCTACACAACAATCATAGCCATTGCCCTCTTCCTAGACCTATATGTTGCATAAATAATTCTCTTCTGAGTAGCTTTCCTCTAGGTCCCATCACATTTATGACACAGGAAAGCATTCTTGGTGCCTAAAAATTCACTGTATTTTAGATATGTATAAGGAAGGCTACCTGATAATGTAGCCTGGTTAAAAAAAAATAAGGATAAACATGTTCTAGTTATTTTTTACTTCCTTCCTCCCAAAATTGGAAATTTATATAGTACATTTTGTTTAAAGGGCCATGGTGCAGCAACATTTCCCCTCCCATTTAATCAGCATTTAAAATTAAACAGGCAAGTTGACTGAGTAATATAATGTTTAATTGCCTACCTAATTGAAAACCGTATGTGAAAATGTTGGGGTGCTGCAAGCATAAGGACATTTACAACCATAGTATTTAGTGCAATAATTTACATATCAGTATCAGACACATAAAGTATATGATATTTGGAACTTTGCAATTTTAGAGAAACTAGCCAAATATTCCTACATTGTCTTCCAAACAGAAGTGCTTTTCAAGGAGCCATCTGCACTTGAGTTAAATAATTTGAAGGTGCTGGACACGGTATGGATTGCTATGCAACTGCACTTAGCTGCTCTAGATTCTTTTTTTTTTCTGTTTTAGAACTCATCACTGGCAGCCTGTGGGGATGAGTGGTTGTTAACTAACAACTTAACAGAATTGAGAGTCATATAGGAAACAGGTCTCTGGACATATCTGTCAAGAGTTGTCTATATTATGTTCTGCCTCTGGAAACATCTGGGAAAGGTTATATTATTCTGTTAATTGATGGGGAAAGAGCCACTCTGATTGCGTGAGGATCCATTCCCATTCCGTGGGCAGAGAATTTTGACAAATGATGAAAGCATACTGAGGCCTAGCATGCATCCCTTATCTTCATGGCTGTGAATGCAACGTGACCAGCTGCTTCATGTACATTCAGTGAAGTATTGCGTACAACAACATCTAACACATGAAAACTATTGGGTGCTAAAGTCCCTTCCTCTCATATTGATAATTTTAATTGACTACTGTTGAAGAATAGTATAAGGATGATGTGAATGTGTATATGAAATGACGAGACAACCTTCCCACAGTACATACAAGAAAACAATGTAGACTACCAACCTAGAAGTTGGGGTGCATCAAGGCAATACTGAAATTTTTCAATAATAGGGACAGACCGTGTTAAATACAGAAATAGCATGTTGGATCAAGAATGTGGTAGGTTTATGTGCTACCAGTTATTGAGTCAAATTCTAATTGTGATACTTTTTTTTTTTACAGAGGCAAAGGCCCACTGAAAAATACATCTGATGTCATTAATGCTGCCAAGAAGATTGCAGAAGCAGGCTCTCGAATGGACAAATTAGCGCGTGCTGTGGCTGATCAGGTAATACAAAAGAGAGAATGGACATTAATTAGTACCAGTGTTCAGGGACCAGTTTTATGCACCATATGAAATGGCTTTGCATAATGCACTTGGAGGTAGTCACTAAAAATTTACAACCTGGCCTCTGCCGAGCTCATGGCAAAGGCAGCTTTAACCTGGTAGAGGCATGAAAGACTTGAAGTGTATGACAGGTTAAAACAACATTTCCCATTCAGAAAACCAATTATATGGCATCCTGAGTGCAAACGAGATAAGGCACATACCCTAGGACTACATGCCCAGAGATGGCACAGTGCAGTAGGCTAGGCTTTCCCACAGCATCAAAATATGGCTGACGGGCTTGCCAGTGTGATAGGAATATTTTCTCAATGAAGTTCTCACTTCTCAAATGATTGTGGCTCATGCCAAGTTGATAAAAAGCTAAACATGGTAATAAGAAAGTGTGATTCCCTTTAGTTAATCTTGATCTTCCTATGGTATTCTGACATTCATGATTAATTTATGCTTTGCTAGAAATTGGGCTAATTCTTGTGACCAAGGACAATCTAGATTTCAGCTGCATTTTCACAGAGATTCAAATAAATCTCAGAAAAAATGAAAACCTCAAAGCCTCAACTGTGTTTTTACAGGAAACCAGGATGCATACTTGAAACCTTCTCTGTCTCACATAGAATATTTGATTATGTTTCAGCAATTTTCATTCAGCCTGGCTTGAACTAGAACATTAGAATCCATCTCTAAAATGTCTTGCAGCTAGAACATTTCTTGTAAGGGTACATTAGGCAGCAGACATTTCTAGATAACCGATTATCCCTTCAAGCCTCAGTAAAAGAATCGTTTGCAGTCTGAAGTACTTCAAAGCATATATACTTTAAAATACAAAATAAGATTCTGAAATAAAAATGACATGTACTCTCATTACATAGAAACTCCATAATAAACATGAATGAGCTTCAGAAGTTGGTACCCTTTGCATTTCTTGACAGACAGAAGGCTGGTTTCTTCTCTGTGAATATTCCTGGTCTCCTAATTTTTGTGTTGCAGTTTCTAGCTATAGATTTATTTAGGGTTGCTCTTCTATTTACTCTTTGTCCAACATCTCAGCCTTCATGTCAAAGTACCAATAAATACATTGACCCTGTAGAAGCTAACCACTCGGACCAGAAGATTCAACAACTATTATAGAATATACAATAAGACCTAAAAGACACCCCTTTTAAGTTTATTTATACATGATAGATAACATCATGGGGTGTTTCTGAGAAACTTGCTGGCCTGGAAATCTATTATTATCACAACTTCAAATTTTTTCATTGTTATCCTAACAAATCTCATTGTCATTTGTAGCAGCTGAAAAACAAACCATGACATTATGGATGTCAGGGTTGCATCAAATGTCAGGCTTCAGAGTGTTAAGCTGAGCTTTTTTTCTAGAAAATTTCATAAATATTCTAGAGAGTTCACCTAAGAGAAAACAGAGACAGCGGACCCACGTGGATACATGCAACAAAGATAGCCACAAACCAGAGAGAAAACCATGGAACTGTGTCTGCAAATGTTTGTAGGCGCTGGATATGTGGTACCATGAGAGTTGGAGCAGTGTCTTTTTAAGAATTCTTAGAAAGAATTTTGGTTCTTTTTTTCTCTGAGAGTCAAAGTTAAATAAATTTTGAGTGGCTTTTCCATTACATATTCAGTATCCATGTTTGAAAGTATCTCTACATATATTTAGGTGTATAAAGTTCTGTAGCCCAAGATTTGATTCCTGGTTTTGTTTTTATAACTTAGGATTTTAATTATTGAATTGTTGACAGCATGATATGAGACATTTCTCAAACCAGTTTTGATAGGAAACATAATATGAATACATACACTCCTACATACGCATGCACAAACATACAGGAAGGCAAGAGAGAGAGACAGAGACAGAGGATTCTATACTTATTTCTAGATTTGGAGGTATAAGATCTGAGTACTATTAACCATGATTTTTGAAGTATAGAGCTGAAAAATATTTCCATATCTTTCTGATGTATTTATAGGCATTATCTATGAAATATCTGGAAACTTTGTTAGTGTTTTCTCTAAACAGGTGTTTCCTTTTTGGATATACAAGGTTTTTTTGAAATTTTTATTAGTCTGTCCTGCCCTTTGAAAATAGGGTTTGACTGGTTCAGTTTAAATAATACAGCAGAATATTACCAAAGACTTGATTGGTTGCTTTCATTTTGCCTGAAAATAGTTTTATGAAGATTTGAGATATGCATGCAATATAAATGCTTTACGGACCACTGCATTTTTAATTACTGTTCCATTGAGATAGAACTCTTGGTTTAATTTGCTTCAAGGTATTTGTATTGAAAGCTTTGTCAGCCCTCTGGGGAGATATCATTTTAAAGTTAATTCCTTCCAGTATATGAGTCTCAGGAGTAGGATAAATATTACAGTGTTAAGTACTTGTAGAAAACCAAAAACAGACTCTGTGGGATGCTTCCTTGATCAGTGCATTTAGGGAAAATGTATCACAATAGTAGGTGTTATGTATGAAAGAAATTTATTTATTTATTTATCTAACTAAGTTGTTATAAAAAGTGCTTCACAGTGTTGTTGAAAGAATTCCCATCCCAAAGCTTATAAAAAACTTACGCCCGTCATTCTCACATACTCTTCCCTGTGTTATTTTATGACAGGCGCTAAGGATTGAACATTGTGTGTGTGCATACATGTGTGTGTGCATGTGTGTGTGTGTCTGTATATGTTTTCAAATACCAATGATAGCTACAACAATTACCTGAAAACATCTCAAGCTGAACATTTGGTAGTAACAAAACTACTCAGTAGCCATTGGTTTAGAAGCCTCAGAGACATTTTAGAGAGATTGGAAATATTTACAGAAATTGGTAGCTGAGTTTTGTGTATATTTTGACATATATCTCCCTACTTAAATTACAATGTAAATTAATCTTCCAAGAGAACTGACTCTGGTTGAAGGGCTCTGTTGCTATACTTACTGGTTTATTTCAACTAGTTTCATATATAGCCTATCAGATCCTCCTCTTACAAGGACCAAAATCCATCTGATAGTTTCATGTTTGAAGACTTAAGTATGTTGGTAAAATTTTTGATAAGCAGGGAAAAATATGTAAAATAGACAGACTTAGTGAGTTGGTGTACTCCCTAGAAAACAAAACTAAACAGATATTCTGTCCAATTAATTGAATTGAACCCTGCCCCATGATTAAGAACCAGTCATCAAAGTATTAGACTTCTGGCTTCCGTTCCTTTATATTTGCGTTTCCTCATGGTGAGAAAGTAGAAGAAAGCTAGACAGAAAAAAAGACCATAGAATAATAATTGTCTTAAGATTTTCGAAGATAGCTGACAAAAACATGTGTCATAACACAGATATCCCAATAAGACTTTGTAGTCTTCACTAGCCACCCGCCTTTTCCACTAAAAGATTAATTTGTTACTTATAATTTTTTTAATTTCATAGTTGACTCTAATGCATTTTGATATATTCCTTTTCCAACCTTTCACATTATCCTATGTACCTTCTAACTCCTCTTTTCATATATATGTCCTCTTCCACTGATAGTTCTCATTAGTTATTGTTATTGCACATATATACACACACATGCATGTACATATATATACATATATACATATATGTATATATATGTATATATGTATATATATGTAAAACCTATTGGGTCCAATTAGCCTTACAGATATGCAATATGCACATGATTCTAAGCTGACTATTGCAGCATAGGCAACTACCAGGGGGGCTTGTCACTCCAGAAATCTGACTTTCCTTCCCTCAGAAGCCCTGGGCTATTTGTAGTTCCTCAACTAGCGGTAGGACTTTGTAAGCCCTTTCCCAACCCATGCTGTAATGTTTACTCTTGTGGTACTGTGCAAGTCTCATGCAAACAACCATAGCAGCTGAGGCTTCATGGGTAAAATCTTTCCAAAGTGGAACTAACCACTTGAAACCATTGAATCTGGCATTTCTCCAGTGCATCATGACAAAGTGGAGTTAAATGAATGTAATTAAGGAGGTGACACCAAAACCTTTTAAACCATAAGTGTTAGAAACTGAAGAGCACTTACTAATTGATATCACTTTTTTTGTTGTTTTATAGTGCCCTGACTCAGCATGTAAGCAAGATTTATTAGCCTACCTTCAACGGATTGCCTTGTACTGTCACCAACTTAACATCTGCAGCAAAGTGAAGGCCGAAGTTCAGAATCTAGGAGGAGAGCTCATTGTGTCAGGGGTAAGCTGGGATTTTGGCTTCACAATGTCAAGTTCCTACTGCTTTACTTCTAAGGCAAGCATTCTTGGCAACAGTACTCCTGAAAACACCAAATGACAGTGATTCACAGCTTAAAAAAATGTTATCTCCATTATTCCAGACCTTACAATAGCTCACAAAGAGCAATTTGATTTTCCAATTACCCTATGTTTATACTAGCCTTGTAAAATCTCCATTCTTCACAAGAAAACTAATTTCATAGTCTGGAAACTCATTGCCAAGCTGTGACTATTCTAATTATTGGGGGCTATTGCATATTTACTCATTGTGAGTCGGCTTCTCCATTGTTAGTGCTGGTAATTTTCATGTTCTATTCAGGAGCCAGCCTCTCTAAATGTGGACTAGGTTCACATGTTAGAGATGATGAGACATTTATCAGGTTCCAATGCATACTAGGTTATCAGTAACCCTTGACATTCAATTGGTTGAATTTGATACAGGTTGATGTGCTGTTGCCAAAACCGTCCATAGTTACTAAACACTATGCTATAGATTCTTTGATAGACCACCCAAATATTTCCTTTTTCATAAAATATAATTATCTAAACCATTTCCATCAAAGCATAGAAATAAGAAATTCAAGGAATGTTTAGAAGAATCAGGACTTCTTGGCAATATTCCAAATGTTTGTGTTGAGGTTCTTCACCTTAGCTTCTTCTTCTCCTTCATCCCCTTTCTCTCGACACAAGGTGCCATTTATTTTAATGATTTGCAAGTCCCAAGTGTGGCCATGCCACCTTTAGTTCTTTTCCCAGCTACCCATGATGCAGCCACAGTACCTGCAAAGTGAGCAGGAATATAAACCTATCAACATGATGAACGTGAGCAAATGCTCAAATCCTTCTGAAATCGTTTCTGTTGTCTTGGAAAGTCAACACTCTGTAGTTTGGTAAATCTACGTGGCTAAGTATAAATCATCCTCAATCCCGAGTGTTTCTGTTCCTGTGTGGCTTGCCTTGCGGAAAACAAAGCTGGGGAAAGAGCTGGTCTGGTTGGCATGGAGGTTCCATCTGGAAAGTTCATTCCATGCAATCCTACCTTTGAGCTCAGTCAGTTGGCTATTTTGTGCCTCTTCCCAAAGCACAGTCACCTCTTTGCATTTCCAAAATGCTCCTGCCTCAACATTCTTCCACAACCAAGAGCTATCTGTCTTGCAGTGTGTCCTTCTGTCTATCTGGTGATGATCAATTCTCTCTCACCAAGAAGTGATCAAAACATTGCATCTCCCTTGCTTCCTTTTATCTTCTGCCTTGACGGTACAGTTTTTCATACCACTCTGCTTCTGTGTCCATTTGTCCATAGCACCTGTGAAACTGAGTGCTTTTTGTTCAGCTTGCCTCATGTGCTTCCATTTGTTACTTTTCAAATCTTACGATTGACATGGATGCTCAGTGTATCCTTGTGGATCTCAGACTCCATCAACCTCATCTGGGCAAATGTTTTCCCTGGCAGAGCAGCTGTCCATCACCTTCTCAGTACCCATTGTCTGTCACTGCCTCCAGAGCTTCATCTCCATTGTCCTTTTGTTATGTAGATGTAGTCCAAACCATCATGGCTTTGAATCACTTGCACTGTTGGCATTTGCAGAGGTGTTTGAGATTAAGAACACCTTCAAGAAGCCTGTTTTTCCTTCCTTGAGTCTTACTGGCACAATTCATATGTCTTTGCATGGGAGAAGGCTTCTTATAGAGGAATGCTATAATAACTCTATGATAATCTAGAATCAAGTGCATTATGAACATTGGCTGTCATGCTGCTCAGTTATGGTCCTGCTTAGGGCCACTTCATAGTTTTTGTTTTTAAGCTTGAATGCTGTGTGATGCCACATCTGCATCTGTAGCCTGCTGTCTTTCCCACTTCTGCTTTCATATGAGTCTTCATCCTTTTTCACTGATAGCCACAATGGAGAGAAGTTCAAAACACAATATACATATTGTGCAAAATAGCCACAAATGACTGCCTTCAATGTTCAGAAAGTCAAGGATATGAGACCCCATGCACAGAAATTTTTAATTATTTTGCCAAGAAAATTGCACCAGTGCTGTGTGCCACATTTACTTTGTTCTCCGTTGGGACAATGTTGCTATATTTTTTCATGAGATGTCATTGTACTTTCACATATAATCAAAAAGGATATTTGAAGGATCTTACTTGTTTCCCATGAACATGGAGTTCATCAATGTGGCTTCTTCTTTGAAATATATGAAAACAATCAGGAAGTCAAAGTCTTAGCCAAGTGGATAGAGATTTGGATAGATTATCTGCAGTTGCCAAGAAAAGTGACTTAAGTTTGAAAACATAAATCATGTTTTATGCTTTCATGGTGAACATAGGTTAAAATAAACATACGCATACATATCATATCAGCATACTGATGTTTGATGTGATTCTATATGGAAAAGCTGAAACTGGGCTGTTTTACTATGTCTGCTTTTGACTTTAAATGTTGGCGAAGAAAAACTCAACTAATCATGGGAAAGACTGAGTATAAAACTCTGAGTCATGAAAGAAATTATAAAAATGAAGTAGCCTAAGATGTATATCTTTGGAGACTCATCCTTACAGCTACTGTCTAAAATGCCCTCATTCTCTGGCTGCTAATCTATTTTTTTAGGTTGGCTTATACAATTCCTAACAACTTTATGTTGGCTTGTATAATTCTGAACAACCTAATGGTACAGTTCTTACAAAATTTCAAGGTAGTAGATGTGTTGTAAGCCAATCAATTCAACACAGTTATAAATAATTCACAATTGTTTAAATCAACAGAATGGTAAAAACATGGCAAAAAAGAAATAGGTGTAAGAGACTAGCTGGTTTGAGTATGAACTAGCCTTTTTAAATTTAGTATTGTTTAAATTTTTACATCAGTTTTGAGGAAAGAAATAAAAAAAGATAAAAGAGAAGAAAAAGCATAAAGCAAGAAGAAAAAGGGGAGGGAAGGAAAAACTTTATCACCAAAATTGTAAGGATACGTAAAAGTCTGCTAAATGTGACCTCATTCTATCATCATGAGAGGAAATTTGAGGGAACGTATATTCTTGTCCTTTATAAGTCGATGTGTGTATGGTTTTATATGTATCTGTTAGTGTTGTGCAAGTATGCATGTGAGTGTTTGTACATATGTGTGCATATCCTTGTCGTCAGAGGTCAACATTGGGTGTCTTTCTGCAGACATTCTCTCTATTTTTTTTTCAGAAAGTGTTTTTCAGTGAATACTGAAGCTCATTGATTTTGGCTAGGCTTGGTGGCCCACCAATGAGCTTCAGAAATTTGCCTGTCTTTTTGTCCTCCTGTGCTGTAATATAGGTACAAGCTGTAATGCTAGGCTTTTCACATGAGGTAGAGCTTTTTCTCTGGAGGTAGAACTCAGGTCTCCTTGCTTGTAAGGGACTCACCTCAACTGACTGAACCAATTCGTCAGACCTCTGAGGCAAAGGTTTTAAAAGTGTAAATGTTATTTTGATTATTGTTTTAAACAGAAATAGATGCTTCTCTCACATAATACATCTCAATCAGAGTTTCTGCTCCCTCCATTTCTCCTAACCTCTTCCTACCTCCCCTATCCCTTAAGGTCACTCTGCCTCCATTTTCTATTCAGAAAAGAGCAGACACACAAGAGGCAACAGTCAAATAGTACAAAACAAGATACAATAAGACATGGCAAAACCTCTCCTATCCGAATTGGACAAGGTAATCCAGTAGAAGAAAAAAAGTTTCAACGGCAGTCAAAAGGGTCAGAGATACATCTGCTTCCACTGTTAGGAATCTCACAAAAACTCTAAGCTAACTGCCATAACATATTCAGAGGACCTGGTACAGGCCTTGTGCTTGCCTTTTTTGTCTTTGTGAACCCATGTGAGCCCTGTTTAGTTGAATCGGTAGGTCATGTCATAATAAAGTACTTAACATGAATTTAAAAATGATATAGCATTATTTATTTGGGAATTTTATATACTATATTTTGATAATATTCAGCATTTCCTTTGCATAACACCTTTTATATCTGTCTTTGAACTTGTTGTCATTGTAAAACAAATGAAAAAAAGCAACAAGTCAGCCAGTTGTTGTGCATGCCTGTAATCCCAGGACTTGGGAGACAGAGGCAGCGGATCTCTGTGAATTTGAGGCTAGTCCTGTCTGCAGAGTGAGTTCCAAGACAGCCATAGCTACACCAAGAAACCCTGTCTTCAAAAAACAAAACAACAAAAAAATTTATATAAAACGGTAAATCATTTTATAAATAAAATTTACATTTTATTTATGCATGTGAGTGCCTTATGTATGTCCGCACCTCTTGCTTGCCTGGTGCTTAATGAGGGTAGAAAACAGAATTTGATCCACTAGAACTGGAGTTACAATTGTGAGCTACCATGTGGGTGCTGAGGATTTAATCTAAGTGCTCTTACCTGATGAGCCATTTCCCCAGACCTATGTTCTTCCTTCCTTCCTTCCTTCCTTCCTTCCTTCCTTCCTTCCTTCCTTCCTTCCTTCCTTCCTTCTTCCTTTCTTCCCTCCCTCCCTCCTATTTCCCTCTCTTCCTTTTATTTTTCTTCCTTCTTTCTTTTTTGAATAGCTGAATGAATCCACTTTGTGTTGTACATGCATGGGTGTGTAGCCATTCACTGGAGTGTAGTCAATCTATCAGAGGCTACTCTCTCAACTCCCTTAGGGAAATTCTCCCACCCTCAGAAGCCTCTACATACCTGTAGCTATGCAGGCAGGGTGGGGCTCTTGACGTGTCTTTTCCTCCATGGAAGGTTGACTAGCTTGATCTTGTTCAGGTAACCACAGCAGATGCAGCAGATGAGTTGATGAATGCAGCAGTCCTACCATGTCCATAAGACATATTTTCACTTTTAATATGGCACCTGAGCCTTGAGAGAAGGTGGTGACATAGATGTTTTATTTGCAGTTGATCACTTCACTAATATTTTTTTCTCTGCTCTTTGATCAATTGTGAGATTCTGTGTTAAAGCACAGTCCAAGGAAACTTCTGATTAGGTATGAGACCTGCATTCATCTATAGGTATAGAAACTAAGGAAGCAATTGCAAGCTATTATTGTGTGTAGACTGCAAATGCTTAGAGGTCAGAGGTCAGTTTTGTAGAGTCATTTCTCTCCATTGACCTTTAAGTGGGTTCTGGGGATTGAACTCAGTTCATCCAACTTGTGTGGTAAGCATATTTACCTACTGACCATCCCACTGGCCTAGTTGGCAGTCATTCTTACTGTGAATATTTTAAATTATACATTTAGAAGATTCAGGTGGTAAAAGATGAAGATGAACACTCATGGTGACCTATGAATAATATTCTTTAGAATACTGCAAACTAATTAATTTACAAATCATTCCAGACAATAGCATGGAAATAAAGATACATAAATGTCTCTATATAAACACATACAAAGAAAAACATATGTACTTTATATTTTCCCTTTGTTTTAATATGCAAGAATCTAATTTCTGGTATATATGATATGATCTAGAACAATTTATAAAATGTAAGATATTATATATATATATATATATGCAATTATAATTACAGTTATATTAGTTGAGATAGGGATGACTTTTGAGCAAGCTTATATCTCCTGAACATTAATAAAAAGTTATAGCATTTTGTAATGGGATGAAATAGTATTTGGAACAACAATTCCATCTAACAAGGCAGACTTATTCTTTGAATATCTTCTTTTAAGGAGTTTTAAAAAAATCTTTCGATTCTAGCTATAGTCAATTCTTAAATATCTCCAGTGACCAAATCATACAGTAACAGGAGGCAGAAAATCTAAATTGCTATTTTCACATGGAGTTAGAACACACTTCTGTATTTCTTTTGAACAAAAGGACATACAGTTAGAAATTCACAGCAATTCAAAAAACTTTTATTCTGATCTTCTTGCCAGTGAGTCATTAAGTAGTCAGGCTTAAAGAACCTATGTTCCTTGAATCATAACAGTCTCTGTGTCCATATCTATGGACAGAGAAATTATTCCAGATAATAAATCTGGATTGGGGAGCATGTTCTGTCCACCACTAAAAAAATAAAATAGATATTTATCAGCTACAAAATGGAAACAGTTTTTAGTGCATATTTTATTGGTAAGGTGAGTTGCTACAAATTGTAAATTTTCCCCAAAATCTCACTTCTGATCTGTTCCAGTGGCAAACTGCAATGGGTGCTTACATTCTGATTCCTTCTTTCCACTTTATACTCACATTCATTGCAGTACATTCAACATATTAGGGTTTTTTTTCACAAATTTTCTAGGAAAAAAATTTTTTTCAGAAGAAATATTCTCACAAGGCACTAACATGACATATCACCTGTTCAAAGTAATAGTTTTGAAAAAATAGGGAATTAAAATTTTAATAGAAAAGTAAAAATTCTTCTTAGATGTTGGGTGTTATAGAAATCTGCAGAATTAGTTGCCAGGTATAGTGTCTATCTAAATTCAAGCAGCCTTAAGCTAAGCGTTATGGCACACTGATCCAATGTAAGAAATAGTTCTTCAGTTATATAATCTGTGATGGCAATCTAGACTAACCAATAGTGGTTTTCATTTAAACCACTATACTGCCAATTGAGAGAAATTATTTACTGAGAGACAAAACTAGTGGGCTTGATCATCCTGAATGATTTCGTATATAGAAAAGAACTATGTGTCAATGTAGTCTTTTGAAAAGAAGAAAAAGACAGTCTCTGTTGGAAAGCCCAGACATGAGCCAAGTAAAATGACCTAGTTTGTGTGGGCAAGTTTATGATTGAGCTATATTTACTGTCCTCGTCCTATTCATTGAGTAGCCTCATCTAAACATGGACAGGGCCGATCATTTAATTTTAGTTTAGTTTGAGGAGTGTTATTGATTTTACTTTCTTTTGTTGGGATTAAAATACCTTGATAAAATGCAATTAAAGATGAAAGAATTTATTGTACATCACAAGTTAAGAGTACAGATCATCATGTTGGGAACTCAGGGCAATAGGAGCTTGAGTAAGCTGAGGACTATACACTAGGGAAGCAGAGAATAGATGATACTGCTCACTTTCTTTAGTTAAACCCTGCTGGTTATCCTGCCATGCATAGTTGAAATGGGTCTTGCTATGTCAATAAACAAACAAAAAAAAAATTAAGAAAATTCTCCAGTGACATACCTAGAGGTCCATCTCCGAGATCATTCTAGTTTGTATCAAGTTGACAACAGCAATTATTATAAAAGTGTTTATTGTCTATAAGATTAGAAAGGGTTAATGGCTTTAAACAGAATATATGGGTCCAAGAATTATCAAAAGCATCATTTATTCATTTGAGTATTAGACATTTTTGGCATTATGAGAGCCTCTAATTAAAAGAAGGAAAGCAAATAATTAACACCTGAATCTGTTATCAACTAATGCCACAGATTTCAGGTGATATTCTGAGAATTATGTAACAGCCTGTTAATAATATCTTGTAAAAGAAACATAGAAACTGTATTCATGGAGTTACCTGGAAGAAAGGAGGTAATTAGCTATATCTTGCAAAGTTCTTGAAACTTAGACAAACATTTGGAAGTAGTAATGTCTTATAAAGTATTAGTATAAGGGATATTCTAATCTTGAGGACTGCTAACTTGTGATAGTTTGTTAAGTTGTATCCCAAGTTCTTCATTAATGTAAATATTTAAAGGAGTAGTTTTACATAGGATTTGAGAATTTAGTTCAGTGATATAGCATTTGTCTAGCAAACTCAGGTCCCTTGGTTTTGGTATTTAGTGAACAAAAAAAAAAGTTTAAAATAATGCTTAGATAAGTATTGTGAAGGGAAATATTTAAATAATTCTGAACATGTGAGAGTGAGTAGTTTTATATGTACTTACTCCCTGATCCTGAACCAAATAACAGAGGTCAAAGCATTCAGTGAAAAAAGTACATAGAAATACAGCATTGGCTTTCTGGTTCTCCTGTATTATAGGATTTATCATTGTTAGCCACAGTTACAATTAGTTTATATTCAAAACTAGTATGTACTTCATTTGCTAATTTATAATAGTTTCCCCCCTCTCATTTGTACTTTGCTTTGCTCCCCAGCAAGTGAAGAAAGGATATTGAAGGAAACAGATAAAATACTTTTAAAATGCTATAAATATTAAACAGATAAAACAGAGACTCACTAGTAAGCCATATACTAAAGAAGACCTGGAGAGTTCATTGATTATTTTATGTATATTTTCTACTTTAAAAATGCCCCAAAACACAGCAATGTTGACAGGATGGGCTCTTTTCAGTACTGGATCTGGCAAAGTTCTGGAAATCAGTATTTTTCTAAGCAAAATTAGTGTTTGTGCAAGTCCTCATGATATCGAGTTGAAATTTCTCCTGTCATGCCTCATTTTGTTGAGATTTCATGATGATGAAATCTGATGATCAGTATGTCTGCTTCTAGTGATATATATGAGCCTGTAGATAGAATGGCTTTCATATGACACGTGTCAATGTAATCCTACCTTCCAGTGACAGACTAACAATCCTACCTTCCAGTGACAGACTAACAATCAGGAATCTAAAGAACTGCATTTATTTCTCATCCGCATGGGATAGTTTCTGGTTTATTGAATTTAGAATCTATTGATTCTCTTACATCTCTACTAGCACATAAATAATTATGGTGGAGGATACTTTCTATTGTGTTTTTATTAGACTATATATCTTATCTCTTTTCCTATGTAGTTTTTCAGCTTTTGGGGTGTTAGATATTCTCTGTTAGAACAGCATGGCTTCCTCTGATGGCTACCTCTGTGTCTCCACTGATCGCTTGGTTTACTGCATCTGAAAATAAAAGTGTGTTTTACTGCTGTCTACATTGTCCCTATAGATTATTTTGTCAAGTGCTTTCTCCATCCTAATTTAAATGATTTATGAGATACAGCTTTGATCACAGCCCTTAGAAGAGAAATATGTGACACACTATGGTCCATGTATCTTATAAATAGGAGAGGCTTCTGGATGGGCAATATGGAGCTTTCTTATTTCAGATTGTCTGAACTGCTTCAAAACACATCATTTTACCCTAATCTTGAACAATCACTTTCCTATTAGGCAATAAATGTATTTCAAATCTTGCATCTTAATCCCATTTTCTAGAAGGCAAACTTTCTTAAATACGACTTTAAATCTTTCATCATCAATAGTGTATCTTGTTTTATTATTTTCTTTGAATGCCTTCATCTATGTAGAGGCCTTGTGATAATGAAGTTGACTGGAACTAGAGTTAGATGTTCTGTCAAATCTGTATGACCTGTGATTTAACCTCATTCATCCACTTTCTTTGGCAAATCTATTTTGCCACTGGGAGTGACTACCCTAGAAATGTTCCAGTCTGGCTCAATTTCAAAGGAATGTCTATCTATTCTTTCCTGCTATAATTTCTAAACATAATATAGTACCACAAAGCAAACAATTATGCATTTACATAGAATCTGATTCAATCATACTTCTGTGATTGTTTATTGAGACTTATATTCTTGAGGTAATTTTCTTTAATAACACTGTGGTCAATTTGTGTGGACCTAGTCTTGCTCTATTTTCATGTTGAATTAGTTTGTATAGGCATCTGCCGATCATTCTTTTAAAATATCCCTATCATTCCAGTGGTCTCTTTTCAGTCTCCTGTGTTAGAAATTAAATTGGATTCATTAATGAAAAGAAAAGAGATTAAAGCCATCTTACATGTCTTTGGTCAGATGAACATAGTAGCTGTAATAACAGAAACTCTGGCCTAGCATCTTAAATTCACTTGGGGTCTTATCTTGAAGAGATTCTTCATCCATTTTGTTTAATATCATGGAAACCATGCAACAAATTCTTAGTTGAAGTCAAACTTAGATTGTATGAACATTGTCAGAGGGTTAGACCCTTAGATTGCATCCTGCATCAAAGGAAGTTACCATTTGTTTTTATCTAATTCCATCACTACAGGCATTTTCACAGTCAGTCCCATAAAACTCACCTGAAATGTCAGCACAGTTTATTACTGCGCATCTTTTTGATGCAGCCTAGTTTTGCATTGGGTTCCTGAAGACATTTTTCATTTTCAAATTATCAATAGGCAGCCAATAAGAAATACTTATAAATTATGGTCTAACTTCCATATGTTCTATTTCCATATTTAAAAACTACGTAACCCAATTTCTGTTCTTTTACAATGGTGTAGAATTGTAACTTCTTTATTGGGTAGCCAAAAATCTTAAGGTATTTATTGGAAAATGAGCAATTGCATCAATAATCTTTATGACCTTTACATGTTTAAAACATATGAGATGATTCAAATTTCTAAGATTTAATAGTCATCTCTGAAAATAGCAGTCATAATTGACTAGTATATTCTCTACAATAGGAAAAAATCAGGCAATGATTCTTATCTAAAACAAGTGGCACATTACAAATTATTAAATTAGCTAAGCCAACTAATCAATGATTCAATATGTAAAATGTAAGAGTAAACCTTCATAGGGTCATTAGTTTTAAGATGCTATTGTATGCTGAATTTGAATTTATTCATAGAATTATATAAAATGGAAATACTTCAGTGCAGCAAAGAAAATATATGCATAGTATTTCTCTAACTCAAGGAGGCTGTCAGATGTGAAAAATATTTCCTTCTACATAAACACTTGATAATTTTTTCTTTGATGTCATCTTGAATTCTTTAAAAATTATTTGTTTAAATGTCCTCAACACTAATTTTGAAGCTGAAGATGTTACTAACTCTATCATTAATTTAAATTTAGTAACTTCCTGGCAGCATTTCATAATTTTATAATTACTGTAATATACATAGATGTGGTAAACAAAAGAATTAAAAATTGAAATATAGTTATTTAAAATCAAAGATTTGATAGTTTGTCTCCATATACAAACAGGCTTTGACAATCTAAAAGTTATTATTTTTATTGTACTGAATATTTTCTGTGCAGAGTTTTTCTTTTCATGTATTCCACTACCAGTGGTTTTCAACTTTTCTAGAGATGCAACCCTTTAATACAGTTTTTCATGTTGTAGTGACCCCCTAATCATAAAATTATTTGATTGGCACTTCATAACTGTGATCTTGCTACTGTTATGAATTATAATGTAAATATCGATTATGTAGGATATCTGATATGTGACCCCTAAAAGATTCATGGTCCACAGCTTTAGATCCACTGCACTAAACAGAAGCGGCTCTGGGTTCTATTTTAAACAGGAATTGACCTTCAGTATCACGTTTTTTTTTTTAAACAGTTCCTACATCATAATTTGTATTTTACATTTCTAAATTTCTATGTTATCACTTGAAAAAAATTACAGTTCTCTTACATTTGCTACATCTTGACTGAGATAAAACTGACATAGGCATTGAAGTCCTACCCATAGGACAGAATTGTCTACTTCAAGAATGCTTGGTCAGGCAGTTATCCTCTGAGTCATATGGATTTAATATCTGAGCTGGAACATATAGAAAATTTGGAAACTGTAAGAATTTTACCTTTGATTTTTCTGAAGTTTTGAAAGTGGGCTTTATACGCCCAGTGAAAATATATAGTATAATTGATATCAATAGAAAACAAAAGAAGACAAAAACCGAACACACACCAAGAAAAATATTAAGAGATTTTAATAATTAATTCTAAAGTTAGAAATAAGCATTGATTATTGGCTTATCTTTCAATTGTGCCATCTACACAACCCAACATTGGGTTCCAAAATCAATAGTAAAAACTTGCTGTTACAATAATGAATGTTCCACAATGAATGAGGTAAGTATCCCTTTCATTCAACATGCTGGGTTATGTATAGAGGTGAAGACTTTGGCCAGGCTTACACAAGAAGACACTGGAACCTCTAAGCAAGGCACCTGGAACTCTCACATTTTGTTCCAGGGTTTAAGAGCTACACACCACCCTTGCTTTCTCTCTTGGCAATGTTCAATGCTTTAAATAGAGGAGTCATTCCTTCTGAGCCCATTTAACTATCCCTGACAGTTTTGGGCACGAAAGAGGGCTTCTTCATTCTTCTCGCATATATTGCTTTTATCTGTTGGATACCTAAAAAGGAATCTGAGTGAAATGGCTGCTAAATATCAAAAAAGCCAGCACATATCTCTTCCAGCACCTAAGTCCTTCATAATCTCTTTCTCCTAGGTAATTCCCAGTTGTTCCCTCCTCCACTTCCCCAATTCCCTCCCAAGTAGCATACGGGATTTTTTTTTTCTCTTGCTCTCTCTCTCACTTTCTCTTTTCTGTATCTCTCGGAAATCAGACAGGAGTTCAGAGCACTTTCACTACCTTTTATGAGGTAGATTGTGATGTCATAGATGGGGGCAGGGCTAGTCAACTTTCTACCCACCTCCCAACCTGTGCTGAGGGAGCTCCAATCGGGAGTGGAAGCAGTGACTCCTCCATGGTAAGTACCTTCACTTTATAATCTAATATCTCTTGCTGTAATTATTAATTTGAATATGGGTGGGGGTGGGGTGGGCTAGAATTCCAGACAAATGAACATATGCAAGATAAATCCCTCTTTTCTTAATCGACTTTGGGCAAAGGTCCTATTTGTTTTTGGCATGGTTAGGAATCTCAGAGCGGAGATAAACTTCAGCTGTGACCCAGACTTGAGAAGCATACATCGTGTTGTCATTGTTTTTCAGTTTGCATTTGGGCCTACGTTACCTCAAGTGTGAAATGTGTAGAGTCCATTCTACCATCTCTGTGTATTCTCTGAAGAAATCTAGTCAAGATTTTCTTGTTTTTTAATAAAACGTTAGGGCTACAAAATGACCTTTATTGGCATCGGCCTTTAGACTTATTTATGGACCACTTCTAAAAATCATAATGGTAAAAAATAAACTGAACTTTTAACATTCCTGATTTAGATGTAAGAAGATGAAAACTATCTTATGCCCTGGCAAAAGTGACTTTTTAAATGAAAAAAGTCACCACTCCTACAAGTTTAGGGCTTGCCATTTTTATGCTTGTTTTTAAATGCTACTGTTGATGTTAAGTGTCGTAACATTGCTGTCTTATGGGGTCACCTGGTGGTTAAGATGTGTGGAAAGATGCCACTTTTTAAATTTTCTGATGCTGATTAGCCTCCTATATGTCTTACTATTTAGAAAAGATGAAGAGGAGTGAGCCTTTCTCTGGCTTCCTTCCTTGCTCTCTCCTGGGGACTTATTAAAATGCTGGAGCTGGAAGCTTTTGTCTGAGAGGGCAAAGGGGTTTCATGAATGCACTTTCAAAAGAAAAATAGGGACATCATAGCCAACAATAAGATTTGGGTTGTAGTCATCAGCAGTCAAGTTAGTGTTGCTATGTCCCTTTTAAGAAATGTAGAAGGATTAGGATAGATGTTTTTTTTTCTTTTTCTTTCTTTTTTTATTGAACATCAAAACATGTAGGCCTCTTGAAATGAGACGGACACATTTAGATATGGATTATAAAATATACAAAGAGGCTATCATTTATGGTTTTCAAAGTATAGAGCCTTAATTAGATATTTATTCATTCACATATGTTGGTAGTGACAAAATAGGGACTCTTTGAATGGAGATCTCTCTCTCTCTCTCTCTCTCTCTCTCTCTCTCTCTTTCTCTCTCTCTCTCTCTCACTTTGTTTTTTGAAACAAGCTCTCTTAAATCTCAGGGTGACCTAAATGGTTTTAGATAGCCTAGAATAACCTTGAATTACTGATCCTCTACCTTCTGAGTGCTGTGATTATAGATGTACACAATCATACCAAGTTTTATGTGGTACTGGGAATTGATTCCAGGGCCTCTTGCATGCTGAACAAGCACTCTACCACTGAGCCATAGCCATAACCTTAAAAATACATAGTTCTCACTAATAGTTTCTTTGTTTTTGTTTTTTTTTTGTAAAATCTATACTATTTTATAACAGATTTGTAGACCTTTATATTTTCTTTTCTTTCCTTTCTTTTTTTTGGATTTTTGAAACATGGTTTTTCTGTGTATCCCTGGCTGTCCTGGAGCTTACTTTGTAGACCAGGCTGGCCTCGAACTCAGAAATCCACCTGTCTCTGCCTCCCAAGTGCTGGGATTAAAGGCGAGCATCACCACTGCCCAGCCGACCTTTATACCTTACTAAGCACTAAACTGTTTGGATACCCAGAATTGGGACCTGTGGTTTGGTATTTCTAGAGTTAATTTTTTTCTCTAGTTGTCACATCTAAAGACTGACTATAGTTTTAGACCTTTTAGACTTAGTGAAGAAAAATAGGACCATTGTAGCCAACAGGAAGATTTGGGTGGTAATCACCAGCAGTCAAGCTAGTGTTGCTATGTACATGAGAATGCTAAAGTCTTACAAGTTTAGTTATCAATGTCAAATCTCTCAGTAAAAGCATTATATCCCTAAATCTCAGGTAGGAGCAATGTTTCTGTGTTAGAAAATGGGATGTGTTCTCATAGCTCAAGTTGTTAATGTCTTTTATCAACCCCTCACACAGCTGCCAGGTAAGAAATGGCAATATTTTCCAAACTCTTGGAACACAATCATCTTTAAACTTCGTGAGTTGGGAGTGGTTGTGTTGTACGCTTGTGCAATCTCAGAGAGTCTCTCATGGAATGTGTCATGCATGCACTTGTTGATATTCATGTGCATGTTCCATCTATAGTGGTGTTCAGTGTTCTTTATGTATTTTTGTATGTAACTAAAAGTATAGTTTATAAATGCACACACATGATGTACTCTAAAGGAGATGGTGTATTGTAGCAGAAGTTGTATTTAATGAAGATCTATCATTGACATATTGGTTCTTTTTCTGTCATTGACTGATTATGGTTGTCCATAGCCAATGATAAAGATTTGGGCTCATCTGCATTTGTATGTATAAAATAGACAAATGGTCTATAAATCATGTAGTCTCATGTATATATACTCAAAAATTCTATATTTTTATGATATTTTTGAACTAATGGTATTCTAGAAGAGGAATGAATATTTGACAAAATACAGATTTTATTTTGAAAATTTATCCAATTCTTAAAAAGTTTATTCAAAAATAGATTTTAAGATATACCCTCCATCTGTTGTAGTGTTTCTGGTTAATATTATATACAAATATAGTTCATGTTCTTTAGTATGTGACCATCATTTAATTAACTTGTTCTCTATGACACACTTAGTTCTGAATTAACTGAAAAGTAAGGAAAAATAGTATCATGATAGTGGCTGTGCTGTTTTAGAACAGTGGTTTGCTTAGAAGTTAATACTTTTATGTTTTTAGAATTAAAAAAATGTTTGGTGTTAAAAATATACATATCAACTAGATGCTAGATAGTAATTATCTCATTGAACACTCCAAAGTTTAAGGTTACTTATGCAATATTTTAGAAACAATACTTATGTGGATAAGTATTGATGAATACTGAACTGATGGGTACAAAGCTGTGAGATATAGGAAATAAAAGAACTTCTTACATGAATCATAAAGAATGTCCAACTATGGGAAACTCTAAACACTTGGCAAGAGACAACTTGAAGGTTAACGTAGTACGTGCTCAAGTAACTAAGAAATATTCCTGTGATCTTCTAGCTAAGGGCCTAGTTTAGTTTATTGAGTAAAAGTATCTTCATGGGCTGGTGAGATGGCTCGGCAGTTAACAGCACTGACTGCTCTTCCAGAGGTCTTGAGTTCAATTCCCAGCAACCACATGGTGGCTCACAACCATCTGTAATGGGGTCTGGTGTCCTCTTCTGGTGTGTCTGAAGATAGATAGCTATGGTGTGCTCATATCCGTAAAAGACATAAATAAATCATTTTAAAAATAGTATCTTCATTTCCTAATGTAACCTACATTTTAAGAATTTACTATCTCAGGAACTACATTTATACTGTAAACTTATTTGTGTGAGAAGAATAAACCCATAGAATCAAGTATTATGGAATGACTTTATGAGAGGTGGAAGCCTTATTAGTCTTGGAATGACAATGTAGATTTGGAATGTTGTACACGAGGATGCCAGAGAAGAAAGTCTTCAAGAGAAAAAAAAAGATAGAAAAACGAAATAACAAAACAAACATTAATGGACTTAAAGGTATGCTGTATTCAGATGTGTTTTATATCAAAATTAAAGTCACTACTGACTTGTACTTTTAATGAATGTCTTGTACGTTGCCTGAATCATTTCTGGCATAATTGTATGTTTATGACACACCCCACTTGGAGAAATTAATAAGCCCACAGTTGTCTTCTATGAAGATAAAAGTAGGTAACCAGTTATACAGTTATACAGAATGTCATGTGACCATGCTCAGCCACAAATGTGGAGGAGAGTTGAGGAGAAAGGACCAGTTCCAAGACTAATGGGGGTCTCTGGTGAGAATAAAGGGAATTTTTTTCCAGAGACATCCTTGGCAGGTTTAGAAGTATGAGATGGTGATGGAAAGTCCCCAAGCCAATGAGCATCTGTAATAAGGATTGTTTAGGAAGACAAAGAGAAGCATTTTATATATGATGCAAGAATAATGTCAGATTCTCTGTCCTAAAGAAGCCACAGTTGATAAAGTTTCAATACTAAGTATAATTATGTCATTGTGCAATCTCTAATACTCTTAGAAAAAGATAATCGATTTTGGTCTGATTTACACAAATGGACAAACAAGAACTTATTCAGAAGCCTCTGTGTTGTAGCGTCACTGATGATTTGCAGTGTGCAGTCTGCCTCATTTTCTTGTCATCTAAATTCATCCAAGATGCTATTTTGACCTTTCTAACAGACTTGATTTCCATCAATAGAACCATTCTACAGCCTATCCCCTTTCCCAGATTCTCAGGGAAGGATAAATAAGGATTTGGCTCACACCAATTCTGTGAAATGCTTTTTAGTTTCTTAATGTGACATCAAAATTACCTTTTAGATGTTTATTATCTCAGGAAATCATTTCCCCCACAGGCTAAACATGACTATGTGAGAACACTGAAGTTTACTGATCAAAAGCGGCTTTCCAAGGCAGAAAAGAAATCGTTAGTACTAATTGTTCAATAAAAAGTTCAAATGAAACGAATTATTTTTCAAAGACATTATACATCATTAAAGGAGTTAGTGATATGAGAACTACTTGTTCCAAAAATAGTTGACATTGTTCTTTTTCATCAGATCCAAGCAACCGTCCTTCTAGGTTATTCTAGAAATAATCAGATCTGTAAATTAACACATAGTGAATATGTATATGATGTCTATTATTAGAGGTAGTATAGATACATAGATGAAATTGTCATGGAAGACAGATATCTAAAACAGGTAATACTGATACATTACAATAATCCCCCTGAAAGAAATATAATACAAGGTAATTTGAATAATTTGAATATTGATGTAGAAGGACAAAGCAGTGAAAAGAAGGCAATTATACATGTATACATATATATGCATTTATTTGTGTGTATGTATAATTATTTATACACATCCATATGATATATATATATGTATATATATACATATATATATAAGAGAGAGAGAGAGAGAGAGAGAGAGAAAGAGAGAGAGAGAGAGAGAATTGCTGCAAAAATACATGTTTTCCAGGAATAAGAAAAAGTATATCTCAGAAGAGCAGAAGCGTAGAAAAAAAATCATGCTATTCTTTTATATGGTTGACTGGACCAAATGTCAGAGAAGGGTAGAAAATATTTTTTACTGCTGCTGTTATTCAAGCAGTGTTTCTTTATCCTTTTTAATGACCAGAACATCTGCAAGAAAATCTCAGCTTAGGGTTAGGAGGGGGCTATGAAAATGTAGAACTTGAGCTAAACTACCGACTTCTTGAATAAAGATGATAGAGTAGGATCTTAGAATATTTAATTAACTACCAACTTCTTAACGCACACCAGGTGATTCACTTTCACACCTCTGTTTCAAAATCTTCAAAGTAACAAACTGACTCATCTTTCTGTTCTTGGAAGAAGCTTCAGAGCAAGAAAATTGCACATTAGGAGAGTGAAGTATTTAGGGAAACTGGGAGTTAAAGGTAACTTTATTAGCTAAGGTTTCATTGCTGCAACTAAAATGCCTTGAAAGACCAATTCACCATTTCTGTTAGTTCATCCATGATCACTTGACTCTGTTTCTGGACCCAGATTGAGGCAGAGGAATATGGTAGCTGGAAGAATGTAACAAAGGCTGCTCACCTTAAAAGACAGCCTCTGCAACAAGCCCCCACCCTGGTGGGGGTGGCTTTTGATATAGGCCTATCTTCCTACTGCTTGTCACATCCCAATAATACCACCATATTATAAATCCATCAAAGGAACAATTCACCAATTATACCAGTGCACTTAGGATTCTAATCATTTTCCCAAAGCCATCATCTGGCAGCTAACTCACTGATTCAAGAACCTGAGGGAGACATTTCACATTCAAACTGAAGCAGTGATACATGACTGTCCCTCAAATAATCATTTGAACTCTAGCTAAGCATGTAAAACCATTATAAGAATGATGGTCAGTAAGTCTAAGGAATTAGTAAATCATGACCGTAAAGGGAGAGTATGGAACAGTAAAGATCCGAGAGATGCTCTTGTGTATTGGTTTGTCATGTCCCACCATGAAAAGGTAGTGAAGAAAAAAGCTAAGGAACTCTCTATCCCCAAAGCTGTGACAATATTGAGAAGAAATAAAGAGAAAGAACAATTAAGAGAAATATTTGTTTCTAGAACAGTATTGATAGAGCTATTTGATCACTTTAAATAAAAGTCTTGAAAAATGTACACATTAGCATTCCCACCTTAACTAGTGGGAAAATCATGTGTTTATGCTGCTGAAATGTAACCTAGATGGTCTTTATTAACATATTAGTTGCATAACTATATGTTTGAATCAGCAATCAATTAGAAGTGCTAAATATCTTCTCTATTTTCCTGTCATGAATAATAGCTGTTACCCTACACTGATCAGTCTGTGCAGTAATCTAGGGAAGTGTACAAATACAGGAAGAATGGATAGAAGAGAAGCTCAACGTTTTTTATCCTCCCCAAAATGCTACAGTCTTTTGACGGCATAGGTGCCCACTTGTTTCTTCCATTGTGTCTGCCCCAGTCAAGCTTTTGCACATTTTGGGAGCTGAGTAAGCATCCCAGAGCTCTGGCTCATAAAGATGGTGCATCTTTGGAAGTTTGGAGGAGCAGAGAGGTAATGTGTGAAATCAGGGACAACAAAAACTCCAACAAAAGAGGAAAGTATTGATTTTTCACATTTGCTACCACAGAAGCAAAACATTAGCTAATAAAGTAGGAGAAGTTCATAGTTTTGTTCCTACCATTCTGAAACTGAAGGTTGACAAGCAACTATGGATCAGTATCCAGTTCCTGAATGCTCCTGATATTGATAGATTTGGACTATAGAAAGAGGAGAGTCGACAATGCCAAGGACTAAGAGGAGACCCTTCTAGGCTATAAAGGCAGTCTGAGAATCCTAAATAGGAAGACTCTTTTTTTTGACACTTTGATAAATCTTGAGTAGTCCATATAACCCTTTTCTGTGAGGCTTGTGCTTTGCCATTGAGGAGTGTTTACCACTATCTCTGAACTCTGTCCTTGATGTCTACAGCCACTCCTCGTTAGTCAGTGAAAACTGCCTCTGGAAGAGAACCATAGGACTAGTTGCCACCTTGATCTTTTATCCAGAATATAACACAATGCTGCAAGATTTCCTTTTTACCCCTCAGTATTAGCCTGGCTCCAGGGCATAGTGGTATACACTGCTAAAATGAAGACTGTTAAGACCCATTGAAGTTGTCACTTACCTATCACCTTATTTCCTTCCTAGTTGTACCAGATCCTCCTAACTTCCATTGCTAGACTTTCTGTTCTCAAAGACAATTAAGTGTTCCAATGATAGTAGGGAAAATAAGTTTTACGTAAGCTAAATGGCTTAAATGTATTAATTTGTGTAAACAAGAAGATTAAATCAATTCCATTGTGTTCATGACATTTAAAAACTTGAAAGTTTCTATCTTCAATGCTATGATACAGATAGTTTATTTAATTTTTAAATAAAAATTTCCTTCCTAGTTGTACCAGATCCTCCTAACTTCCATTTCTAGACTTTCTGTTCTCAAAGACAATTAAGTGTTCCAATGATAGTAGGGAAAATAAGTTTTACGTAAGCTAAATGGCTTAAATTTATTACTTTGTGTAAACAAGAAGATTAAATCAATTCCATTGTGTTCATGACATTTAAAAACTTGAAAGTTTCTATCTTCAATGCTATGATACAGATAATTTATTTAATTTTTAACTACTATGAAGACAATGGAATTATTGTATACTTTATTTTTTACATTTTAAAACCTTGATATGATGGGAACAGATAAATATATGTTCAAGATGAAATGAAAAGGGAAGGTTATAGGCTATATTCCTTCCTTAAAATATTATTTTTCAATAATGTCTAGAACATTAGGGTAATGGTTATATTGAGATTCCCAATGGTGTTCTAAGATATTTATAACCAGCAAATTCTGTAACTTATAAGTTTGTTCCAGGTAAAACATGAAGCCATGGTGTTTATAGTCAAGGAATGATTACATTTCATAGTTAAGAATTATAACAAAGTCAGACTGTTTTTGTAGGTGAAATACCACATATAACAGACACTACTCAGTGAGGTACCAACAGTTTACATACTAAGCCGTTGTCTTGGAATTTTTTGTCTCTTGGGAAAAAATGAGAGGACGTTAGAACTTGTAATATGTATATATATGCAATTTAACTTTCTCAAGGCTAGACTCACAGGAAATCCAAGAAAATTATTATATCATGGGGAAATTTTCATGTCACTATTGGATGTAATATGATGCACCACCTTCCCCATGCTAAAACCAACCTGCAGTCTTTAACGTTTATCTTTGTTCCCTGGTTAACAGTTGTTGTCATCTTAAAATTAAAGTGTTATTTTCCCCCAATAAGTTTGTTAGTTTCATAGGTTTCAAGCTTCCTTTTAACAGAAACTCTGATATATATTTCTCTGATTTTTGGCAATACTCTTATGCATTTCCTGCCCTTTGAGGATTCTGTTCTCTTTAATCTGTGAATTATGAAAGTATCTTGTGTAGCTCAGTCTCTTTTGAGAGGATACAGACAATATTTTGTCCATCTATAGAGGTCCTTTGTTAGACCAAAAATATTTCGAGTTTTAGATGGAAGGGAACCCTCAGGTGTTTTTGCTATATTTTCAATAAAGTGCATTCACTGCAGGAGAACAGGACTAGAAGGTTTCCAAACTAGGCCAAGCCCTGGCAGGCACCTGTATGAGGACGCATCCTGAGCTTCTAAAGAGAACCACCTTAGATGCCTTTTATGTCTTCTTTAGTTGAAGGCATTTGAAACTGTGGTAAATTGCTAAGTGCACAATTCATAAAAACAAAGGACAGCATCTCCATCTCAGATAATTGTCTTTTGTTTTATAAGTTCGTTTTAGGTTTCATTTCCATATTAATGAGAAGGTAAAGCTAAAGCCAGTATTATATTTTTTTTAAATTTAGATTAATGCAAGAAACATCTAATACATTGTTCCATATGGCATATACCAAATTAGAGAAATGTCTGAAAGTGCATAATCAAGCAAAAAGAAATACTCATCAGTTTCTAGTGTCCAGTAGTCACAACTCATACTTCAGTTTAAAGGGAAACTTCAACCAAGAATCCATAAACCGAGCTGACAGACATGCATCCCAGTGTTACTAACACCTACTCTCAATGTGTTTCATGTATTGAAAGCTCTGTGGAGAACACACAAGTAAGGGGCAATAAGGTACCTGTATGTAAGGAGACAGAATAGTAGCTATGGAGACAAGATCTCCAATGCTTTGGAGTAAAAAGCACCAAATATATATAGCTCTTCATCTGTTTGGAGCATGAAATACAGCAGAATTGAGATGGAGTCATGAAAGAGATTAATGAATGAGCTGTTAGTTCATAGGGCAAACATGACCTCCTTTCAATTTATTCTTAGAATTTGTCCATTTATTTCCCACCCCGTAAAACATGTTTCCTCTATGGCTTTCTTTGAAGACAGTATTTTCTGAGTATTCTGCAAAGTGAAAAGGTGAGATTGTAACTAGGCCACCCCACAATGAGGGCCAAGAGATGGAGACTAATGTTTTCTGGAAAATTCTGTTTTCTTACATTGCCATTACTGATGATGTTCAGTTACTTAAATCATCTGCTGTAATGCCTGCTCTCATACAGGTTTCTTGGGGCCGTTGTATCCAGCTGTTCCAAAACTTATTATATAATAATTATATAATAATCATTTATAGCCATACACTTCTTTCAGACTTTAAGAAGGGTGTATTAAGTTGTTTTTTCTAAGGCTCATTACATATAACATTTGAAAAACATGGTGATTATCTTCACTTTACACTTGAGAAATAGAGATGTACAGTAGTTACTGTTTATCCTTTCATAGGCAATAAATGACACACATATAGTTTCTCTCATGCATAGTTTTGTGTTTTATGAAATGTGAGCGCAGTTCAGGAGCATCTGTGTTTTACAGAGCAGTGGTGGATGTAATATAGGAAATGTCACACGTCACCTACTGTAAGGAAGATAATGGCCATAGTTCTTGCTGTGTCATTTTTGTCTCATGGTGTCTTGTAAGTGACAGGTTAAAAGGCTAAGTAGAAATTTGAAATTGTGAAAATTTAAGATCATTTCTCTTTATAGTCTTTTGGAATACTGGAAGTGTTATGAATGAAATTTTCAGATGAGAAAAATTAGAAGTTGTCACTGATCAAGTTTCATTGAGTATGTAGAACCTTTGTTGGGGGATTATATTTTCTAGTAAGAGAATCAGAGCCAGGTGATGATGTCCCTACCACTCTACCAATGCACAGCTTTCATGAATCATGATAGAAAATCATTGGTGTGGTATGGCTTTCTTTCGTGTGACCCTGATGACTTCTTAGTCATATGACTCATGTTTGCAAGCAATTAGAATGGTTCACAGGGTCTGTTATCTCCAAGATTGGTGATACAATATTCAGAATGCTAGAGAGTAGACTAGGAGGACCCTAGAATGGATTCTCCTCTTTAGAGGAGAGTATATCACAGTGGAATGAATCCCCCACCATAAAATGTTAAATTTTCTCCATTTCAGGTTCCTCATATGTAGATAAGAGGATGCTCATATATACTTGTTTTGAAGATATGCAAAATTTTATGTGGTGATAATATGATGCCTAGCAACCAGTCCTCAGTGCCTTGTTGATGTTAGTACTCTCAAAATATAGTCTTTTACTTATAAAAATATTTTATGAACAAAAGGCTGGCTTTGAAAAACACCAAGTACAGTGATAGAAGAGGTCACATAACCAGTGTACACTTCATTTTATCTCAACTTAAATTTCTCAGTTATGCACCTTTCTACTCTTCTGATAGACTCACTCTTTTGTCTTTACTTCAATGGGAGTATGACTGGATAGAAGTAAAGCACTCTAGGCTACTAATTGTGTTTTAATTTAATGTGTGTATTTCCATTTTGGTTTCCCAGTCTGTAATGTCACAACTCAATAAGGCCCTTTTAAAGGTGTTTAGTAAATAGCAGGTGGGTGGGGAAAATATGAATAAGATAAAGTACAGACTAGCTTACAAGAGTATGGAAAATATTTATAAGAGAAAGAGGACAACAGACTGAGGCCACCAGTGCTGTTTGTATGCTGAAACTTAGAAACTGTTTCTAGTTTAGCTTCCGTCATAGCACAAATTTTTGAATTTGCTTTGAATTTGATGGAGACCAAGATGAAGTGCCACTGGAGGGGAATGATGAAATAACAGACTGTGTTCATCTAAGAGAATAGTTGTGGCTTTTATTTCATTAGGGCTGTGAGCAAGGAGTTGGAAGCTAGGAGAGTAGCTAGAGAACATATGGAAAAACCTAACTGTCTAAGGAGCTGGCTCGGGTGAATGGTCAGAGGACAGAAGGTGAGATGGGGTTAAGCAGCAAGTGTTCAAAAGTTGTGATGACAAGAGATGATGGAATATAAGATGCTGAATCAGAGAAAGCAAAGTGCAGCACAAGACTCAGAATAGTTCATCTAAGTGGTATGAAGAAGGGATGGGCTTCTCTCTCCTGATTAGTGAGAGGGAGAGCTCTGTGGGAGGACTGGGTTTTGGTAGGGTAGAGTGATTCATAGAGCTTCTAACTAGGAAATTTAGAAGATAGAGAAGCCTCAATAATAAAATGTGTACAAAAGATTAAATTATTCTCCAAATGCCAAAAAAAATCTTTATAAAGGTATCTCAAGAATCTGAAGTGTAATCAATATAGAAATAAACTGAATTCAGAGTCGAAATGTCACTAAATTATAATCCTAGGTCAAGGTGAACCCCATATCCAAACCTTTGGCAGGTGTATATAGTGATCCCATGGATCTGGATGGGTTGCCAGTTCCCAGTAGAAAAAGCCATGACTGAGATGAAAGCACATGCTTATAGGCAATTTTTCTGTGTCTACTTAAAGTAGACAGAAAAATTTGCTCAATTATAAAAAGCTATAGATAAGCCACTCAAACTTAAAACTAATTGAATTAAAATTGCTAGGTTTTAAACCATGCATTATACTGTGGGCCTCTTTTGAGCACTTGAATTATGGAACTTTCTTTTGGTCTTAAATTTTCATTTCCATAATGAAAAAAGATCTGAAATTTTGGGTTAATGTAGTGAATTATTTTATATAGATATAGATGTGCCTAACATTTCACTTGAGGTCTTTTTTTTTAGTATTTTATATAAAAGATCATTACTTGTGAATTATGTAAGAAGATAATTATGATATTGGAGAAAAAATGATAATTAATATACTGTAGTAGTAGTCCCACTTAATGACAACAGAGAGGTCTCAAGTGCATACCTGAAACTATGGGCATAAGGAAGCCCTATATGGTATAGTCAATCAATCTCAGCTAGGAAGAAGACCCTGGGTAAGGTTTAATTCATGTACTGAAAAAAGAAACAGTGCAAGATTTTATCCTGCCTAAGAATGGTGCCCAATTTCAAACTTGAGTTTTATTATTGGAACATTCTACTTAGTAATTCCAGACCTAGATTGTCTTTGAAACACTAAAAGTGATAGGAGCAAAACCACAAATAAGGAGGGCTCTGTTAATAGCAATTAAAAGAGCTGACATGAATCCAACAAAGACTGCCCTACCTAATACTTGTATGGATAGAGGGCTGACAGAGCACACAGTAAAGGAAGTCAGAGACCATATTCATTATAGAAGGGAACTGTGATGAACTGTGCATATCTGATAAGGGTATGAAGGACAATATATGCCGATTATCCTTGCTTGCAATGAATACAGCCTAAAAGATGTAGTTTCCCAATTTTGACTTTTAATAGTCTTGGATTAAAATTTGTTTTCACATCTTCTGTTGTAATTTTCTCTTTCCTATCTAATTTGCTTAGTAAATGTTACCAGTAGAAATAAATGGTGTAAAATAATGGTAGAAAGACGTTCATGAGACCTTACATGATGAGATTATCAAGCTCCCTGTCATGATGTGTGTCTGAAAATTCATAGGTCATTTTTTCAGATGATGTATTTACTTCCTTATGAGTCTTCTTTAAGATGAAAGCCAACAATTTAGAATTCAATTATGACATGAGATTCTGAAGGGTGGGATGACACAGGAACTTAGTAAGACAAAGAAAGTCAAGAAAAGATGGAAGAAGTCTTAGGTCCCTCCGGCATAATTGCTCCTAATGTTCCAAGAGGTAAAGCATCTGAAGTGTAGCTAGAATCCCTTGTTGAAGTTGAGCAAAAATTATTCGGCCTTTACGGGTAGGAAAAAAAGATGGCTTTAAGCCATATTTAGAAAATTTGTTGACTGTAATTAAGCCTTCATGGGAGTCCCCAAGGTTTACTTACCTATAATTGAAAAAATGCAAATGAAGACAGTTAATCAGTGAACTGGCTGACTATGAAGCACTACTACCTAGCTAAATGAATTAAAAATCCAAGACACAAATATGTCCAGTGAAGAGTTACCTGGGTACCACATGGTAAATTTCTCAGTGAGGCTTTGGAGATGTTTTTCTTAGCCTGTCTGAGGCTGAAGTGTCTCTTTTAAGATCTTTACCAATTTAATCTTTAGCCATTGCATACAGATTTTCTCAGGACTGGCTTTCAGTGTTGGTAGATTACCAGCTACCTCTCTGGCAGAATTCATGGAACCCCCAGAGAATAAAATAACTCACCTCTTGCGCTCCTTTACATCATGATTGATCTCATACTTAAAATGAAGTCATTTTTCATCAAGACTAAGTTATCCAAGAAGAAGATTATCCCTATGGTAAACTAACTGCTCAAATATTATCTGAATGTTCCTTAAGTGATAACTATTAGAGTATAGTGCATATCATAAGATATGCTTGTGCTTATGTTTAAACAACAATAAACCAGGCATGTGTATTTATTGCTAGATTTTTCTTATTTAAAAATAGTTCCCTATAATACTTGCACTTCTGTTAATACATATGTCTTCTCATTAACTATTTCATTAATTGGCAACTCATAATAAAGTGCTATTACTAAGAAGTGCACAATCTGTCCCTAAATATTAGTCATTGGAACAAAAAGAGATATGTGATGTCATTTAAATAAAATGTGTTTGTCATGGTCTGATGGGTAATAGTGAAATCAAATGTATTTAAACTCACATACATAAAGACTTAATATTTGAGATTATGTATGCTGTAAATGGTACCACACTCTTTGACAACTCTGTCAAAATGTGAATTCTGAGAAAGGAAGTAAATATGTTTCTTTGCCCTTTGTCATATAACCAGTTCTAAGGGAGAAAAGTACTTAGATTGATTAATAATGTCTGCCTTGAACACTATAGGGTGAGTGGTAAATTGCTGTTATTCACCACTCTCTTAAACAGAAGAAATCCATCTTTGCAAATTTTATCTCACTGCTGATATCTGAGGAGGTGAGCAGAAAGAGCAACAAAATGATAATGTGCCACTGTAGACATGTCATTTTTCCATTTATGCTAGTACATGATCATTCTGAGATTGCTCACTTGGGTGAAGAAGGGACACACCTAAACCTTTCCACCATATCTTTGTCTGAGTTATTTATTGCTTCTGACTTGCTAGAGATTTTTTTAAGGTATTGATATAAGCTCTAGAAAAGAGGAGGCAGATATTTCAAGGTGTTTCAGATGTATCATGGCTTCTAGGGAGATCAAATACCTCTTCAAAGATCATGGACTTTAGTTTTTGAACATGAAATGTTCTTCTTGGCAGATAATAGACCCTGTTGCTTTAGGTCTCTAGGTTTGCCATTTATTAACAGCAAAGCTTACTTCTAGCAAAATCTCTCCAAGCCAGTGAGCAATGTGTGACATTTTTGTGGGGGTGGGGTAGGTAATAGTCTAAATATAACTTATGGGAAGCTATAGTTGTCTGAAAGCATCGACCTTATTTATAATAATTCTTATTTTTTCTATCATAGTTTCTTTTCCACAAAAATATGTAGGTTGGTGCCACTAAAACTACTTCCTACTTGGTGTTAAAGATATCTTATTTAGCCACTCAGAAATCTTGCAAGTGACTAAAATGGACTTCTGCCATATATGGGAAACCTATTTCTAGTTTTATATTCACTGTTATTAACTTGGAGTTGAAATAATGAAAATAGAATAGTTTCAGCCTTGACATGAATGAGCACTTTTTCTTAGGCAGCTAGACCTCCCATTGTCCTCTAGCCTCCTTTGTATTTATATTCCCAAAACATGTTCAGAATGGACTTGGCTTATATCATTTTTTCATTTGGCCAGTATTCCCATTATTTTTAATTTGGAACAGTTTGAATTTCCATGGACTGTACTAGTCTTACACCTAGACCTAGACATAGACCTAGACACCTAGACACCTAGACAGACCTAGAGAGATCTAGACAGACCTAGAGAGACCTAGAGAGACACTTAGACACCTAGACACCTAGACAGAGACCTAGACCCTCAGACCCCCCAGACCCCTAGACCCCCAGACCCACATATATGCATATGCATATGTATATGTATATAATGTATATGTGTATGTACATGTATACTAACCATCTTCTTTAAATATGACCTGAAAATGGCTGAAAACCACATGCCTGCTATAAATCAGTTCATGCTGATTGCACAGTTTGCATTCCAATCCTCAGTGTTACATTCTTGGCCTTTATGAATGACAACTTGAAACATTCAGTTTTTGTATCCTTAAGACCAGTGAATTCTCCACTCCTTTTACATTCTTCACTTTTAGACATTATTCTTTTTATTTTTGCTTCATAAAGAAAATTATTAATCATAAACAGCTTTTGTTTTATTTTTCATTGACTTCAGCATGCACTCCATTATTGTAGATAGCTAATTCCTTCATGATTCCCTAGTCAATCAAAGTCATTTCTATTCAAATAGACTCCTTCTTGATATTGTGATATCTTAGATTGTTAAGAGGATATTGATTTTTATCTTGAAAGTCTTATAATGAGAATTTTTTAAGTAAATATATTGGAATTTTGGGTTTGTGGAGTGAAAAACAGATTTAGCAGTTTATTTTGCATTCTTTTATCTTGGTTTGTAAAAACACTAAATAAGTGAACGTGAAGAGAAGACAAGTCATAAATGAGTATACATTTATATACACGTCTATATGTGAAATTGGGAAGAATTATGAAGTATGTAGTTTTTCATATATAGCTCTTGAAGTTTCACCCCAACATTTGTAATTATCCCTAAGAATGCTCCAGCTAGATTAAAACACAAAGACCTCAATCTCAATTAGTTAGTAATTAAACTCAGCACTAATACATCCAAACATTTTTTTCATTCTCAGTTTTGCCTACAAATATAAAGCCAGTGATAATAGGAATTTGAGACTTGTTCCCCATTGAAGAGTTTAGGAATCATGACCACACAAGTCGTTTTCCTTGTGCTATCACTCCCTATATGACTCAATGTAAACCTTCTTCTTTTATGGTTCCTTGAGTATCTGGCAGCCTACTAAGGCACTGCTCATATAAAATAAAGCTTTTTAGAGTATTTGTCATATTTTTCTGGTTTTTCCATTATATCTTACAGCCTGAGTCTACATAGCTGTCGCTTAAGAGAAGTGGTTGACATAATATAGAAGAAATACCTGCATGGGAAAATGTGTGGGTGGACAAATGGAAAAACAGCAGGCAGAGGGAAAAAGAGATTCCAACATTGATTTCAAGAGTGTTAGTGAGTTTGGCATGTTATTGAAATAGCTCATGTTCAGAGCAAGCCCAGCGTTAGAGAAACAGTTTGCCAGTAGTAACTAGAAGTTTTAGGAGTCTCCTTATAGATAACTGATTTCTAGCACATATCATGGTGTTTTACAGCTTTAAAGTCATAAAGCATTAGAAAGTTGGACAAGTATCAGTGATGGGAAGAATTACATTCATGAAAGCCTTACATTAATTCAAATCACAGATGAAGAGAGGGCCCAGACAGACTATCCCTTTGTGACTTTGTGATGGAAGTTTTAAGGGGTTAAGAACAGTGGGACAGCAGCATGGGGGTTGGGGGAAAATAGGACAGAAAAATGCCTCACATACACAGCATAGCTCACCCTTATTTGCTTTCACTGACTGTAATAGAACAAGATGTGAGGAAACATCTGTTGCCTTTTTTTAAAATAGTACTTTGATATTTTCAAAGATTAGTGACAGAATTAGGAGAATTCTAATTTCTATGGCTAGGAACAACAGACACAGTGTGGAAGAGTGTGAGTCCAATACAGCTTGATAGTACTCTGTCACGAGTGAGGGTTGGTCAGTGTGAGCAATGACAACAGTGTGGGTTCTCAAGTCAGACTTCCTGAATTTAAACCCTGGTTGTGGAATTATAGTGGGTCAGGTGTGAATCTTAGGACTCACACATGGCAAGTTACTTGGCCACTCTCAGGGATGACTGAGCATCTAAATTAAAGTGATCCTGTGGTCTGATTTGTTAAATATAGGCTCATGTCTTAAAATTAGCTTTAAAAAAATGAACAGTTTCTCTTAGACTTGATAATAAGGACCACCATGGTGAACAAAAGTCTCTTTAATGAAAGGCTGGACTTTATCCTAGAAAGAAACGGTCATGTTGGATGTTTGAGGAATGCTGATGATGATGTTAGCTTTTTAATTCATTTTGTAGAACCTGAGCTCAAGGCTTAGAACACTAATTCTAATAGAGATCCACTTGAAGTTCTATCCAGTAGTTAGATCTGGGTAGTAAATGTACATAGGTTGCCTTGCAGCCTCTGCTGTCCTGAGTGTGATCCCAAGACTGTAAGACAGCTGTAGGTTGAGTTACTGGGAACAGTTAAATACCGGGGAGGAAATGTCTCCATAGAAAAGATTCGAATCTTTAAAACAAGACGAAAAACTACAGAACAGGTGAGATGGAGACTGTTACAAACTTTTTGATGATGTTGCCCAAATATTGCAGAGGTGAGAAGTATCAAGTTTCCATGCCACACAGGATAAATAGAAGCAGAGGCTTTTTGATTCATGGGTAGTAGCTGATAAACAAGACCCCAGAGTTTCTGTAGTACTCCCAAGGAGTAATGCTGTTCATGGGCTTTCAAACATTGCCAAAAGTTACAATTGGTCTTTATCCCTAAGTGACAGTTTCCTCGTCATTGCTACTGGAGAAATCTCGGAAATTGAATCACATAATTCAATTAACATGACTAAGGCAATGACACGCACCTCCACATACGTGCCCAATTAATGTCAGTTATTATTATTAGAACTTCACTTACATATGTTAATTTACTCATCTTATTTGGAAATGCCACTGCTAGAGTAAAACATCAGAAAATAGAAAGCAATTATGTTAAATAGGTGTCCTTAAACCTTGCTAAAAGAAACCATACTGCATGTCTTTACTCTTTCTAATATCTTTCGGGGATTAAAATTTTAGTTAAAACTTTTCAGCTTGAAGGTACTTTGGAATATGCATAAATAAAACTTATTTATTCAAAACGAAAAGAAAAATGACCTATGGTGAAAAATAGCCAAGTCATAGAAGTATAACTAGAGCAAAGGACACAATATACCTTTGGAATTCAACAGTTTTAAAGTCACAATTTTTATTCAATTTTTGATTCAACTTATTGTATCTGTGTAATTCTGTTCAGGGTTAGTTATCTAGGTCTCTCTCTCAATACCTCCTTTAGCAGGTGGTTTTGAGCAAAATCACTAGGTCTATAACTCAGGGCCTTTGAGCTGTCAACAATATATGAGGTTTTCTCACAGGACTCCTGTGTCAGGCTGGGAGACAAAATGGGTTTTGAAGAAGAGACAGGCTCTCTCCTAGCTTTGCTGCAGAATTAGATATCAGCTATCTAGAAATGGGATCTATGGCAGAAATCTCCATACCACTTGGAACTTTTTATTTAAATCCACTCTATTCCCCAAGACTCATTCTTTAAGAACCATTTGGTATTATAATAGACATATCATATCATAGTCTACTAATTCTGTCATCATACCGCAAAGCAGTATTATCACTGGCATATAACTTCACTTTCTCTTTTACCCAGAGCACAGAATTGAATTAACTAACTTTATGAATATGCACCACTCATTTTTGAAACTTGAAAAACTGACGTGGAAATGATCATAGTTCCCATTGAGGGGCATAGGAACACGATCTTTCCAGCTGGGACAGTAGTCATGATGGATGTGTTCTAATTGGCCCAACATGTTGCTGTCTTCTCTCCACCCACTGGAAGGATAATGGGAAAAACTGAATTTAGTCAGATGTTGTGAAGTACTGGGAGCAATTGGTAAAATAGGCTGATTGTCCTCTTGGTTTTCGTTAATATAGTTGTTACCAAACTTTGGCATATTTGTCAGAATCATCTAGGGTATGTGTTAAAATGGAAGATTTAAAGAAATATTTTTGGATTTAGTTATTTATTTTTATAAAGCTTTGTGCTGAGGCTGTAAAAGGACATTTTCTAGGTAATACTGACATGGCATTCCAAACGCTGTAGATTGAAAGACAGTATACTAATCCATGTTTGGCTTCTTTCCAATAGAATACTCTAGAATTTGCTCATGAAATTCTGCTTTAGAAAACTAGGCTACATAAACTGAACATCATTGATTGGGCCGTTATTCGGATATATGTACTTTGTATAGCCGGATAGAGATGCTGACGTGAAATACTAAATGGGTCATCATACTTGTATAGATTAAATCATACAAGAATGCATTATATTTCTGTAAACTCATAGCTCAGAGTCATAAACTTTTACTTTTCTACATTATTGTACACTAAATATCTTACTCATATTTTTCATGGCAAAGCATCAGTTTGTTAGTATTACAAGAGATTCAGATATAGAAAAATAATTTCTCAGTGATAAGAAAGATCAAGCATTTCGATGAAGGAATAATGTTGCTCGTTAGTTTGTAATCATTTTTAAACCAGTATGAAGACTTTAAAAAAATCTTTTATGAAGAGTAGGGAACAAAAAGCTGTCACAGGAATGGCATGAAAGAGGTATTAATCCAATTTCCACTGACCAGATACTACATGGAGTGGATTCTTATTACAAGAGATGGCATGAAGCAACATGAATGGCAGTCACATGGAAGGATGGAGCCACAGGAATTATAATATCTGTTCTTACAGCTATTGCATAGCTCTGTGCTTCAAATCACTATAACCTAAACACAAGAGTTATATGACCAGCATGTAGCAAAGACATACACACAGAGGAGGGTCCTTAGTTTAGTTCTTAAACTTTAAGATACCTTTCTGTATTTCCTACTGCAAGCAACTGGTGGATGATCTACCATGCTCAAACATGCCTGAAGCTAGAGTAAGAGCTAGTGATTTTTTTTAAAATTTCATTATACTACATGTAGATCCTTGCAGAAAGAGATTCTGGGAAATGTAGTTTTTCAAGCATCTACGGTTCCATTTTTGGTACTAGTAGATTTGAAACAGATATTAAATGGCCCGGGATACATTATGGAACACAGAGCCTCAGCAATAGTAGAAATTAGATAAAGCTAACATTGCTGGTCCTGTGATGGGATTCAAATCCTATGATTTTATTATTTTTCACTTTATATTTTGACAGCAGTCTCTCTTTGTAGCCCAGGCTGGCTTCCTATTGTTGTTGTTTATTTTGTTTTAGACACATTCTCATTTATAAAGTTGTCACTAACGTAGAACTGGCTATATAAACCAGGAGAGACTTTAACTCACAGAGATCCTCCTACCATGTTCTGCCTTGCCTTAACTCTTGATTTTCCAATCCCCCTGCAGTGTTTTAAAGTTACCCTATCCAATAGGTGGCAGTATGAACCAATAGATCAGTTTGTAAGAATGCCATAATTTACAACTGAACCACTTCTTTCATCATAGAATGTACCTAGATAGTGTTTTAAAGAATTAAGTATAGAAGTGCTTGAGAAATTTTTGGAATAGTAATTGGAGTGTAGTACATGGAAGTGTGGCATTGATGAACACTGTTGTACCCAGAAAATCATGCCACAATAACTGATATTTTCACAGAAAACATATTTATAAACTAGAAATACTGAAGTGTACACTCCAAGGTCAATAAGTAAAGTATGGGCTGGTGACTTCCTTTCTGCCAGTCCTGAGTTCAGGAAGTAGAGATTATGTATACTGATCCTCCCATAAGTAGGGATGTGAAACTGAAATGTAACTCTTTAAGGCTTCTTTAAAAAAAAATTCAATGTTTGGCAAGTACTTTTCAAACATTTGAGTAACTGTTACCATTTTGAATGACTGTAATAATACATGTTGCCCATGGGAATACTTACATGCTAAGAATAGAGCTCCGTCTTTAGTGGTTTTGGGATTTTAGACAGGTATGTGCTATAGAACCACCTGATTTTGCTTATTTTGGGAGCAAAGGTAGGAGAAGGCAGGTGGCTGATTTACAATGTGCTCACTTTCTCTTGTGACAATTTGCTTGTATGTAGCAAAACTAGCAGAAGCACAACACTGCTTGATTCGTGAAACTGTGCCTGTGTCCTGTCACTTTGAGGCCTTAACTGACCCATTGTCTCCTATTTTTCTTCCATTCTAGCTGGACAGTGCTACGTCACTCATCCAGGCGGCCAAAAACCTGATGAATGCTGTTGTCCTCACGGTGAAAGCGTCTTATGTAGCCTCAACTAAATACCAGAAAGTCTATGGAACAGCAGCTGTCAACTCTCCCGTTGTGTCTTGGAAGATGAAGGCTCCCGAAAAGAAGCCCCTTGTGAAGAGAGAAAAGCCTGAAGAATTCCAGACACGAGTTCGACGGGGGTCTCAAAAGAAACACATTTCACCTGTGCAGGCTTTAAGTGAATTCAAGGCAATGGATTCCTTCTAGGACAATAGGCTTTAAATATGAAAGCTTTTTCTTTCTCCCACCCTCCCAACCCCCTTTCTTTTTCATTTTGATTCCATTTTTGTAAGCATACCTGCTGACTTGTATGCCTCTGGCATGGGGAAATTAAGAGAACAGTGTCTGTTTGCATGTTAGACGAGGTGAGATCAATGCTACTGGTCCATCAGTAGCGTGGAAAGGGGACAGGTGAAGATTTCTGTCCTGAGGTGGCACAGAGCTGTCCTTTTCAACATTCTCTTTAAAGTTGGGCAAAGAGTTCACACTGCAATGTTCACGGGAGTGGGAGGGATGGGGAAAATAAACTTAACTCTACAAAAGCAAACTCTAATGCATGCAAGAATCATTAGGTTGGCAGGTATATTCATAAGTGAAAAACCTGGAAGTGTAATGGTAGATCATAAAACCTGTACTGCTTCTGTTTCGGTGCAAAAAATGTACTAGCCAATACGCTGAAGTGTGTGGCCCAGAAATTGAACAATTTAACCTCAACATCATGTATCCATGTTATCATGTGGATTTTTAACTGAGGAGAAACTAACTCATCCCGTCTCAAATGTTTCTTTAATCTGCATTCTGTTCTTTCTTCCTAGTAGTGCCATTTCTAGTGTTCCTCTTATTTTCTCCCCTCTGCTGAAGATAATAAACATTCCTTTGAGACACGTGGATCCTTCTGCGGACCCTGACGACACAAAGTGGAGCTCAACTATCCTTCCTTCTATTCCTTTCTTTCTTTCTAAACTTGAACTCTGACTTTGCTAGACATAGAAGGCTCAGTGGTGGAACGTTAGCGCAATGAAGATTGACAGTATGTGAAGGTTTAGAGGCAAATGCATAGGTGTGTAGCTGGGAGTGCTGGTATCTAATATACCATTGTATTCACTGACACAAAATAAACACATTTAATCTTGACACCTGGTTAGTGTTTTCTTTCTCTGCATGCATGGTTAATAAAGATCAGAAATAACATTAAATATTGACTTAAAAATTCTTCTTGTTTGATTTTTCAAATCAGCATTAAAACATACATATTCTCACAGTCATTTTTTTCAGAAAGATATTTTGTAGTTTGTTGGTTTTTTTTTTGTTTTATTTCACTTTCAAACTGAATCTGAGATAAGAATGCTTGTATCTATTTTCTGGGCCAACCATGGTTCCTTTGGCTAAATTTTTAAAACAGGAGATTTAAGATTTAAAGTTAAGATTGTACTAATTTCAAACTATTTATTTACTTCCTTTGTTTTCCTCTTTAAATCAGAAATACAAGGTATCAATCATATCACCAAAGAGATTTTGAGTATTGTTCAGCTCTGGTTTGAGGAGTGGGGAAAAGCACTGTTACTCAAATGAACAATTGACACTCCTCTATTGGAGGGACATCTACAGGTTGCACATTGCTATGTGCTGCCAGCAGATGCTGGACAGAACATGTTTCTCTATGACATAATAATCCCATGGATTTCACATGCATATAAGCTGTGCTAGTTTATGTGCCTGATTCCAGAGGGAATGGATAGGAAAATAATCAAGGGAAAGAAAGTACAGTCCAAATCCTTATTTGGAAATGACTCTGCTAAAAGCCCAGCTGGCTGACACACAAAGCACCTCTGAGACCATCATGGAGAAAACACTATAAAAGCTGTAGAATGATGTTCAGCACTAATCATTAAATAAAATAGGCCTGCCACCTTAATTTCAATAAGCAATAAGAGACATCATGATTTATCCAAAATTTGAGCCAGGTCATAGGCTGAGTGCAGTACTCAGCAGTTGTGCTGGAGACCTTCCTCATTTGCTTGTCTAACAGTAGTAAGTGGCATGCCACTTGTATATTGACCAGGATAATAATGACAACACATTCTTAGCAACATTCATTCAGTTCAAAGAAATCTGATCTTCTCAGAAACAACAGCTAAAGCATTCTTTTCAGGAACACTTTCCTAAAAATATCACCAATACCAGTTTGTCCTCTGAATCTTTCAAAGATGAGGGACACCTATTTATATCCCTTCTCTCCAGGATGGAAGGGCACAGAGTTAGTCAGGGGTGAAAAGTGTAAGTCTGGTGTTAATGACTAGGTACAGGATCAAGAAAATGCTTGTTTCCTTGTACAAGCATTGTTCCAAAGCACCAGAGTGACACATAATTATTACAGTTAAACTTCTTAGTTTACATGCCATTCTAGTTTTTAAAGTAGCAGAAAATATTCTTCAGAATAGCCAAGAAACTTAAAATATTCAGAAGGTTTCTGGAAATTTTTGAATATAAATAAACAGTAGGTATCTAAGGAACATGTAAAGAATATCTTAGACCTTGACCTATACAATGCTGCTTAGATGTATTAATATGTATGAGCCTTGCATATATATGCTTTCTGAAAATTAGTCCTCAATTTTGCTTACATGTGAAGATATTTAACAAATCTGCATAATCCTTGGTTGCAGTTTGTCTTCAGCAAACTTCATCCCTGTCTTTTCCATGATTGCTCTTGTGAGCACAAAGAGAATGGCGACTTGCAAACATAAAGGTATTTTGCTAAGAATGCCACAGCAATGAATGAGCTACTGGTTTCCTAACACCAAGACAATTGCTTCAACAGGTAATGGAAAGAAGCATACAATCCAAAGTATTATATCTAAATTATAAAATGAATACAGTAGTATATAAATAAATATTAAATAAATAAATAAATAAATAAATAAATGCTACAGATTAGGAATACAGACATGAGGACATACTGAAATATTAATATTGTGGAGATTGATGAAAGAGGAAGAAGCAACTAAATTGTAAATACTCTTGAATACTTTTTTCATTATGTGTTTCTCTCTGGGTGTGTGCGATTGAGAGCAGGTGCCTGTGGAGGTCAAAACAGAGCATCAGCTTCCCTTGAAGCTGAAGTTAGAAACTGATTATGATCTGGTTAACACAGATGTTTGGAACACATTTCATGTCCTCAAACAAGCAGGACATGCTCTTAACCACTGAGCCTCCAAGACATCACATCTAAATATATTTTTGATACATGAAAGGCTCACATTAACCAGTTTCATAAGAGGCAATAGTAGCATGAGAGTTTTGACAACATACTACAGGAGACTATGACAGTCACAGGGAACAAATGCCCTGGAACCTAAATGTGTTGTGACAGATGGTTGTAGTTTAAGCTGACAATGAAACAGAATGGAACATTGAACTTGGGTGATGGCATTAAAAAGGAACAACAAGACAAAGATCTAAAAAATCAAAAGACCTACATTCATATAGTGAAACAACCTATCCAAAAGATCAGGACTGAAAAAATATCAATTAGAAGATTCATCTTCTATAGACATGGAAGACTTACAAGTAACTTCTGGCAAAATTAGATATGGACTAATGAAACAAGATTTATTCAGAGAATATGAAGGTTTAGTTAAATATCTCAAAAGCAATTTATTAGGGTAAACTACAATGGTATGTTAAAACTGCAGTTGTATAATTGAGGAGACACAGACACAGACACAGACACAGACACAGACACAGACACAGACACAGACACAGACA
>NW_021604591.1:9533580-9535784 GCF_004785775.1 Grammomys surdaster
AGACACAGACACAGACACAGACACAGACACAGACACAGACACAGACAGACAGACAGACAGACAGACACACACACACACTTTTCTAAAGAAGAATGTTAAGTATAGTAGGGTGGTCATTTCTGATTTTATCAATCAAGAAGATCTCCACTCAAGAGAAAACAGTATCACAGGAAAGTTTGAAGCATTTGGCTGACTGTTCCATCCCTTTCTTTGCTGACAGTATGGTCAGTAGGAGTGCCACTCAATTCCTACTTCCACAACCAGGGAAAGAAAAAGGTAAAACTTCTGCCCAATGTTCTACCTTGACAAGTGTCTGACGGCAGTAATGGTTTGTGCCTTAACACCAAGTGCTGACTGGAATTGAGATATACTTTGTCAGGTTGAAGGCAAAAGAAAAAACCCATACACTGGGAAATTCAAGTATTGCATGCTTCTGGAGATAAGAGATGTGAAAAGAATATCATAAAACACTTATGGTGTGGGAAAAACTGGTAAGACTTCTATACAATGTAAGTGATTTAAGACCAGCTGTGTAAACAAGAGTCTTGTGAACAATACAGAGGCTAGTAAACACATTTAGGAATGAAATGGCCAGATGATTATATTCTTGTTCAATAAATGTAATCTGAAAAGCAAAGTTATTCAAATGTTCATGTACTGTGTATATGACACATCTACCAAAAATTCATCAGACTAAAAAAACTATAGAAATATTTACTACACACAAGAATGATCAAAGAGAATAAGAATAGCTCTCCTAATGCCAGCCAAAACAGAGTTTAACTAAAACTCATCATAAGAGAAAAAGAATACTGTATTATGCCAAGAGATTAGTTCATCATGAGAGTGTGATAATTAATGGATGTTTATCAGATATTAATGACATTAACTATAATTCAATCAATGAAATAAATAAAATGTGAAAGTAGAGAAATTTACAATAGAGATTTTAGTACTACATACTCAACAACCAGACCAAAGGTTAATAAAGATGTTTTAACCAACACTGTGTATCATTTCAACCTGAAAGATACATGCAAAATTCATTCAACCCTAGAACACATATTCTTCTGAAGTATACAGATGATTAAATCATGTGATAAAGCACAAAGTCAAATGTTAAAGACTTAAAACTATACAAATATAGTTTGTGGAGATTTACTGTGAAATGAAACTATAAATCAGCAGAGAAAACAACTGGAAACCTGTACATGTGTGGAAGTCAACCCATTTTTAACCAATGGCTAAAGAAATAAAATTCCATGGCAGTTAAAAAAGATCTTCTAGAGAAGATCCACCTAACTCTCAAGAGACTTTAAGCCCTGGGCATAGGGAGACCTGACAGGGTGGGGTGGAGTGGGGAGAGGCGAGAGTAGGATAGGTGGTAGGGACATCCTCTGGCATGAAGAATGGGATGAGAAACTGTCAGGGGGTGGACTGCGACAGTGATAACAACTAGACTGTAAAAAAAAAAAGATTAAAGATAATTAAGAAACAAAAGAAAATAAAATATCTTGACACAAATAAAAAGAAAAAAGTTAAAATTCTATTATATAAATAGTAAAGAGTAATCTGCAGTTGTGAATCCTTAGAGTAAAAGACAAAGTCATAAACCAACTTCAAATTATACTCAGAGACCATTATATAATAACACCAAGTCTAAGGAAAATAAAAAGTGTAATGATAACTGTTTGTCAAGTCTAAGGAAAATAAAAAGTGTAATGATAAGTGTTTGTCAACTTTCCTGTGCTAAGTAATGCCCAGATAGATTATTATACATTATTTCTGAGTGTGGCCATAAGTGTTTCCAGATCTGGTCCCCTAGGTAAGGAAGATTGCTGCCCTTAATGATGTGAATGGATGCCGTCTAATCACATAGTGCCAAGTAGGACAAAAATGCAGAGGAAGGGCAAATTCACTTGGGTGGAGCTAGGACACACATGTTCTCCTGAACTTGAAAGGCAGTGCTACCACCTCTATGATCCTCATAGTTGAGTAGGATTTATTGTACTCTTTCTTATTCTCAGGTCTTTGAAATTGAATTTGAAGGATACCACCAACCACCCACTGTCCTGAGTTGTAGCTTTCAGGTGGTAGATCATGAGCGTTTTCATCTATAACCACATAAAACGTTCCTTATAATAAAACAATCTCTGATCTCTCTCTCTCTCTCTCTCTCTCTCTCTCTCTCTCTCTCTCTCTCT
>NW_021604591.1:9535794-9537008 GCF_004785775.1 Grammomys surdaster
CTCTCTCTCTCTCTCTCTCTCTCTCTCTCTCTCTCTCTCTCTCTCTCCTCATGCTCTCCCTCTCCTCTATCCCTTCCCTCTACCTTCTGTTTATGTGTCTTTGTATTCTACAACATAATAGAATAATGAGTGTAAGAACAGCTACAACATCAATTTGTTCTTTTTTCTAGGTTAAGAAAAGAGATTATTCAAAAACCCAAAAGCTATTTCTTTATATTGTGAAGAGATTACAAAACATTATCCAAATGTTGTGAGAAACTATGTAACAACAAACAGAATAAACAGATGAAATAAAAAATCCTAACCCCTCCACAAAACTAAATCATTAAAAACAATGAACATATCTGTCTTGAACTAATAAAGAATTTGAGTTAGTAATCAGAACTTTCAAAACTTTCCCAACTGAGAAAAACCAAAACGAAGATTTCATGAGTCAGTTCTATAGATTCATCCATGAAAAATAACATCAATTCTCAAGGTCCCTCCAAAACTAAAACTTCTAGTTCACTTCATGAGGCTATAATTATCTTACTATCAAAACAAGAAAAACATTATAAGAAAGCTAAAAGCCAATATGCTTAATGACTTTTTACTTTAAGTTGTAAGGAAACAATTTTTAAAGGAAGTTATGTTTCAAATATGGTTTGTTCTCTCTGAAACTAATGTTAAAAATGTAATATATTTTATGAGATATAAAGAGGTGTAACCCTGTAGAGCTTTAAGAGGTGATTAGCAAAATCATTTAATGAACATGTCTATTCATGATGAGAAAGTATGAGCTTATCAATAGACTAAGTGATTATTTTGAGAATAGGTCTATTATAAAAGTATCTGCCCATAGGATATATTAGACCACCTTAAGGTTCTGGTACTAAAAAATTCTTTAACAAGGGTCAAAATCAGGAGTCCATGAAATCATTTCCATAACATACCATGCTTTTGATAGTATATTGATAGCAACAATAGACATAAATTAAGACAAATGCTTACATATTAATAACTAAGCTAAGCAACATCTATTTTTTAGAATACAAGGATGGTTCAATATACAACAGTCATAAAATTTAAGACTTAATTAGCAAAATTAACCCTTTTTGATTAAAAAGTGGTCATCAAATTAGGAATAGCAAAAACTACTTCAGAATGTGAAATTCTCTCTTAACACATATATCCACACATACACAAACACACACACACACACCACACACATGCAG
>NW_021604591.1:9537108-9576911 GCF_004785775.1 Grammomys surdaster
GAGAGAGAGAGAGAGAGAGAGAGAGAGAGAGAGAGAGAGAGAGAGAAAGAGAGATGAATTAGGTTGATTCTTTCCTGCCACCATGTGTATTTCACTCTGGCTTTGCACTTGGTGACAAGGGCCTTTATTCAATAAAATATAATTTGGCCCCTTAAACTTTATATAGACTCTCCATATGCCACAAGTTAAATCAATCCAGTTTAGTAGGCATCAAGAACAACAAAAATGAACAGAAAGTATCTCCTTGCATCATACTCTACATTAAATGCACAAAGCAAAGATTGTAAATGGAAAGCTGACAGGGACAAACAATATACATACATAAATGTAAAGTAACAGCTCATTTCTTAACAGAAAATTGTGAATGTCAAGAATGCTTTGGATGATGTATTTTAAATTCTGAAAGGCAGCTACTAATCCAGACTACTATACACAGTAAAGCTATGTATTGTAATTGAAGAAAAAATGTTTCATGTTAAAAATAAGCTGAAGGAATAAATGACCAATAATCCAGGTTTACAAACACTACTTAGGAAAAACATTTCCACTGAAAAGCAATATAAACACATCAGTTATGTTATAGGAAACAGCAAGCCACGTGGGACACATACGTATACAAATGAGGAAAATGAGAAAACTCAGAGCCCTACAACTTAAACAAAATGAAAGAAAGAAAGAAATAGGAATTGAATTAATAACTATTAATACTAGTGACATCAATTACCAAAAGACAGAATGAACATATTAGATTAAGAAACAGACTAGTCCATGAACTTAATAAGAATATTATCAAACTATTATGAAGACCGTATTACTAACATGTCAAAGCTAGACAAGATAGATACAACAACCTGTAGACCAATCTTCTTGATAAACATAGATACAAAATCATCTAGTGTAAATGAAGATGGTTCATCATGTAAGGGGGCTTACACCAAGCTTGGCAACATGATTTCAATCTTTAGAACTCACATAGTAGAAAGAATGTATAAAGTCCCCCGAAAGTATCTTCTGATATCCCTACACATGCTTTGTCATGTATATATGCTCACATCAGTAAATACATATACACATACATACAAAAGGCAAGGGAAGGATAGAAAATGAATAATTGTTGAAAATATTATTAAAAGAGGAAGAAAGAAATACACATATATTCATTTCTAACTTAAATAATTCTATACATATTAGACCCAAAGTAATCTACCATCAAAAAATAATCTAAACTTTTAGAAGTGAAAGGGCAGGATAAAAAATTAACACATAAAATAAGTAGCCTGCCTGCGTAACAAAACCAACCATGTTGAAAAAAATTAGTAAAACAACTCTCCATTTAAGAGATTTAAAAACTATGAGAATAAACGTAACTTTGAAATGAAAAAAAAAAAAACTCCTGAATTCTTTAAAACACCATGAAACAAAATGAAAAACACATACAAAGATGAAAAGAAATATCATCATAATTAATTGGTAGAATTACTATTGTGAAAATGGCTACATTATCAAAAGCAATCTTCAGATCCAACATAATAATCATAAAAATCCAATGCTATTCTTCACAGACATAGATAAAGCAATCTTAGAGTTCATATGGAACCACAAAAGACTCTGGATACCCAAAGTAAACTGTGAAAAATATTAATGATGTCCTGTCATTATAAATAAATTCTGATTTCAGGTAGTGTTATAGCATCATAGTAACAAAATGGAAAGAAAATGCATGCTACTGGCATAAAAGCAGATACATATATCAATGGTACACAATATAGGACCCAGATGTAAGCCTAAACATCAATACTTACCAAAATTTTGACAAAGATGCCCAAATATGCATTTGATAAAACACCACCGTTTCCAAAATTTATTCTAGGAAAGGTAGATAGTCACATGTCCATATTGATAAAGGAAAAATAAAACATAGCTTTGTCTCTGATCATTAACAAATCGTCTTTAAACAGATCTAAGGCTTTAATGTAGAACCTGATAGCTAATTTTGTCAGAGTAAAGCAAAGGGAATTAGATCAATTCAAAGATATAGGAGAACCAGACTTCATTCAGTCAGGAAATAATCAACTAAGGAGTGAGACCCATGAAATTAACAATATACATGAGAAATAAAATGGGCTATCAAGTGAAGCCTTGGGTGACAACATCCAATAAAACCTTTGTAAGCTATGCATTTAAGAAAAGATTGATATATAGTATATACAAAGTACTCAAGCAAGAACTAAAACAGCCTATTTAATAGATCTGATGCCAACTCTCAAAAAATATATAAATGGCAATTAATATATGAAAAAATAAAAATCACTATGATTAAATTGAAATGATACTGATATTTCTATCTCACCCATTCAAAACCGCAGCCATTAAGAAAGAAATAGCAGCAAGCATGTTGATAGATAAGAGATACTTCTCATGATCTTCTCATAGGAATGTAAACTAGAGCAGAGCAGCCACTGTACAAATCAGTATGGACTGTCCTCACAAACTAAAAGTAGACCTGTGATATGAACAATATATCACTTCCGAGTATTTACTAACGAATTCCAAGTCAGCACATTACAGAGATATTTGCATGCCAGTTTGTACTGACATTCACAACATCTGTATTATTGACCACCACAGAGGACTGGATAAAAAATTGCAGTGTATATATATAAAATGACATAGTTTCCATCCAAATTAAAAAAAAAGTTACCTGGCTTTCAAGAAAATAGACACAACTGGAGATAATTGATAATAATATTAAATCATTTAAGACAATAGCAGATAGTCAAAAATCATATCTTCTCTAATTTATGATTTCTACATTTTATGCAGCTATGTAAATTCTCATACACATACATACATACACACAAACATATGATGTGGAAGTAGAAATGAAAACTTGAGGGGAAAGGGGGATCTAACATGGAATGGATGAGAAAGAGGAGTGCTGAGATATGTCAGGGAATACACTCAACATACAGAATACAATCATGAAAATGTCCCTGTAATACAATATACAATGAATATACATGACATTGAAAAAAAATCTTACTTTTTGTGGTCTGCATGAAACATTGCTCCCCGACAAAGACACATCACTTTGAAAGACCAGGACTGGAAAAAATATATATCATAGAACTTTAGCTGAAGTCTTTCAGAAGATACGTAGAAGGCCATGGTTCATTAATTAAAAGGAGAATCCCCTAGTGATACACAATATTTGAGATTACATATGCACTTAACAGTGGCACATTCACCTCCATAGTATAGACAAAGTGAAGAGGTGGGACAATAGAAGGTAACATCAATACCTCACTGTCCAAGAGAGTTAATTTAGATGAAAAATTCTCATGAGTCAAATGGACTTAACATACATCTAGAAAATATGTAATACAACAGGTTAAGAATAAGTATCCTTTTAATATCCCATGAGGCTTCTTCCAAAATAGACCACATTTTAGTCCATTAAACATATCTTAACAAATATAACATACAACCTTTTATCTTAGCAGATGGAATAAAATTAAGAGTAAAAGTGAAAGAAGCTAAACAAATGGACATGTCTCCAACAAGAGATCTGTAAATTATCAATGGTAAAACCATAGAAAATTCAACACAATATCTAGAATCCAATGAAATAGGAAAACAACTTACTAGAATCTCTGAGAGACAAAGGTAAGTGTAAGAGGCAATGTTTCTACTAACAGTTGTAACCTTAAAATTCAAAGAGTTTTCAAATAAAATCATTAAGTAACTTAGCATACTAGAAAAAAAGAGCAGGTCAAACCTAAATAAGTTGATAACAAGAAATAATTTTAAAGCATCAAAAGAAAAATTACTGAAGACTACCAGACACACAAAGGTTAAGTGAAATAGACAATTAGTTCTTAGAAAAAATATTGACAGACTTTTAGCCAAGATATAGACAGATAGGAAAATAATTCATAAAATTAATGATGAGATATTATAGAGCACATGAATAGAATTTAGTACATCATTATGAAATGGAATTTGTAAAGTAATCAGATTAATTTCTAAAAGCATATGGTTTACAAAATTGAAGTTTTCAAAAGATATAAACTACAACAGCAGATCTATGGTGAGCAATAAAAGTGTACCAGTAATAAAGATTTTCCCAACAAAAAACCCAGAACTCTACAGATGAACTGCTGGACTCTATCAGATTGTTAAAGAGTAATGACTACCAATGCTCTTCAAACTATTTTATAAAACACAAAAGGCACAGAGTATTTACTTTCTATAAAATTCAGTTAGTGACACCACACAAAAATAAAATTATAGATCCATTACTTTGATGAAAACACACACATATAAAAATCCTTAATAAAATACAAACCAATATAACAACATATCAAAAAGATCATGCATCATTATCTGTCTAGATTTATTCCAGAGACATGGTACACAACTGAAAAACAAAATGAATTATACAAATACCTTCAAGAACAGAAACCACATTATTATATAAATAGAAACATAGAAGGCTTTTGGCAAACTTTACCAAGGCATCATGATAAAATTCCTGACAAAACTAGGATGAGATGAATTAAATAATAACATAATAAAATGCCTGCATGACAGACCCGTATTATTCTACATGAGGGCAAATAAAAGCATTTCCTGTATAACCAGAAGGGAAAACAGCCTGTTATCATGCTCTGCATTCTTGTTTACCAGAGTGGTTAAATTTTTAGCTAGGACAATAAAGAAAAAAAGGAATGGAGGGATGGAAGGTATATAAAAAGGGAAAGAAAAAGTCAGCCTTTCAATATCTCTACATGTTTTAAACCTGTATTTAAAAGACCCTAAAGATTTCATCAGAAGCTCATGGATTTAATAAAGCATCAAGATTAAAAAATCATCGTACAAAATAGTTTGTTGGCTTTTGATTTGTTCTCACAAAGCAATAAGAAACATGTTGAGAAAGAAGTCAGGGAAACAAACCCATTCACAAGAACATTAAAGAAATCTAGTAATAAATGTTCTAATGAGATAAAAGTCATCTACAACAATAACTATGACACTGACTCCTGGATTATGTGGCTAATGTCAAATGTGAAACACTGAGGGAATTTACAGAAGAGAAATAGAAGGTTGAAGAGTCACCAGAGGTTCTGTGTGGGTATAACTAATATTACGAAAATGGCTGTACTATCAAGAGTGTTCAACGGGTTCCCTGAAAAGCCCCATGAAAATGTTAATCACATTCTTCATAGAAATTGAACAAATAAAAACCCTACAATAAATAAGTGCAAGAGAGCCTAAACAGTAAAATCAGTTCTGAGAAAAAAATACATGGAAGGTTTCATAATATCAGATTTCAAAACATGACACAGAGGGTTGGAGAGATGGTTTCCACTGCTCTTGTTTAGGACACAAGTTCAATGCTCTGCACCTTTATCAGTTAGTACACAACCTCCTTATGTAACACCAGATTCTTGGGTATTTAACATCCCTGCCCAACATGGGAGGCTTCAATACTGTACACACACACACACACACACACACACACACACACACATGCTAACACACATAAACTTAAAAATACTACACACACTTAAAAATAATAAAAAATGATCTCTTTTAAGAAGAGCTATAGTAACACAGCTGTGATATTAGCACAAAATAAACACACAGACCAAGGGATTAGAAGATCTAACTGTTAACCCACATGGCTATAGCTACCTGATATCTTGATATCGACAAAAAGATAAAAAATAAAAATAAAAATAAAACATGTACCAGAGGAAAGACAAAACATGTTGCTGAGGAAACTGGTTGGATCCCTATAGCTCAGCCTGCAAAATCATCAACTGTAAATTAAACATCTCATGCACTTTGAGAACTAAATCTAGAAATGAGGAAATGAAGAACACTTCAGAATAAAGACATAAGGTACAATGTTCTGCATAGAACCTCAATAACTTAGTAAATAATAGGAAGATTCAACAGATCAAGTTTCAAACTTCTACGGAGAAAAAGAAATAACTATCAGAGTTAAAAGGCAGCCAATTGAAGCAAGTGGGATTTCTTTTCCTCATTCATCCCTCAGAGAATTAATATCTAGACTATATGTATGAATAAATAAATAAACACAAAATAATAAATAATCCAATCAATAGTGAAATGATGTGAATACTTTTCAAAATTAATACAATCAGCCAATAAACATCCACACTAAACTGCTCACTTGCCTTAGCCATAAAAGCAATAGATATAGATTTCACCTCATCCTAGAAAAATGGCTGCCATCAAATAAACAAAACAAAAGTGAATCGTAGGGGTGCATGAGGAAAAGGGAATCTCATATTCTGTTGGAGAGTATGCAAATTCTTTCATCAAATATAAAAATCAACTTAGAGGTTATTCATAAAGATAAAAAATATAAAATAGACCTACCATGTAAATATGCTATGCCACCACCCTAGCACACCCAACAAGCTGTATTTATTGTGGCAATTCAATTTCACCAAGTTATAAAATCATACTATGAGTATTTCATTGGATACATGGACAAGAAAAATGTTTTGAAAACATACATAAAATGAAGAATTATTCAGTAATGAACAGAAAGTCATCTTCAGAAAGATGATAGCTCATAGATCTGGAAAATATAATCTTAGTAAAACAAGCCAGACTCAGAAAGGCAAGAATTGCATATTTTCGTTCATATGAAATATATACATATATATATACATATATGTGTATATGTATATATACACATTTATATGCACATACATATACATACACACATATATTTACATACATATATATATACACACATATATACTTACATACATACACATACACACACAGATACACACACATACACACACACACACACACACACATATATATATATATATATATATTTATGCATGTATATCATTGGAGAAGACAAAGGTAGGAAGGTGACAAAAATAATATAGTGAATATTATCAAAGAACATTCTCCATGTATAAAAATGTCATAATAGAAGTTAATATTTTGTACAATTAACATAGACTGATATATCTGAAACAAGCATGATAGCAAATGTGGGACTGCGTAAAGGTATCCTGGGTCATGGTGGAGCAGGTGCCTAGAACCCGAGACTCTGCAGATTCTGGGTGGGATTCTGCATGAGAACCAGCAGGAGTTTGGCGCCCCCCCAGAACCCAGGATCCTGAAAAGCAGTCATGTCTCCATAGAATTACATTGTTCAGTCACATAGGCCAGGCTATAGGCCTCAGGCCTTAGGGATTTACATACTAATGAAGGCCAGAGGGCAGAGCAAATTAAACATGCCTCCCCCAGATCCTCCCCCAATCCTCCCCCTTTCTCCCTTCCTATATAGCTCAGGACTGCCCTGAGTTTTGGGGGGTACGCCTAGATCCATCTATCATCCGCCATAACAATAAACCTTTTTGGAACCAAGGACTTCCTCGTGTTATTGGGGCCTGCCTCTGCCAAGGCCTCCAGGCCCCTAGAACCATAGGGTTCCTCCCAAATGTGAGACCCTCCACAGCGGTGGAAGCCCCTCTGGGGCCCCACCACTGAGGCGGCCCTTAAGTTTTCCCCACAAGCAAACAAAGCAAGCTGGTTACATTTGGATAGTGTGTGATTCTTCTTACATGGAGCATCTAAAGTGACCAGGCTTTGAAAGACAGAGGAGAGTATGCTGGTGTCAAGTATATTGTTGTTGTTTAGCACATGCTTTGTTTTGCAATGTGGAAAGTTTGAGAATATGGAAGTTAGTGATATATAGATCAGTGAACACAATTAACACTACCAAGTCGTTAAGACAGTAAGCCTTGTTTGTATTGCATCAGAAATTAAAATACTAGTAGCTGATATTCTCAGGAAGAAAGATATTTAAAGTAACATCCCTTCTCTCACAACTGCCCTTCATTCTCTCTAATTTGGATTTATATCTATCAAATTAGGTCAATAAAGTTTATTGTGCTATATGGCTTAAAAATGTTCACACTTTCCCACTGATTTAACAGGTGAAATTAACTCTATTGGTACTACAGATGGATGCACTTCAAAAGAAGCCATGAACTCCATCAAATATCACAAATATATGGCCATGGTTTGAGGAAGAAAGGGCATTCCACAGTAATTAGTTTTAACCCTCCAATATAGGAGTATTTTATAAGGGATAGTCACAGATAAAGGAGCTCAGGAGCCTAGGATTATGTGGCAGGGTAAAGCCATGCAGACAATTTTAGCAAGTAACATTCCCTATTACAGAGCACAGAGTGAAGTGCAAACAAACGTGTAGGATTTCATGACATCAGTCAGATAACGTCTTCTAAGTTTCTTTCAACTTGATTAAAGCATTTGGCTTAGAATGAGTTGTAAATGTTGGAGAAGAAGGTCAAATAACATGATTATGCAAAGTATATATAAATGTTTTATTTGAAACACACCCATCTCTTTAAAAAGAAAGGTGAAGACTCCACACTCCTGAAGCAGTCTTGAAGTAAGCTCTTCCTGTGGATTTACTTTGGAGTCTATTAAGAAATTCCTTAGAACATTTGTGTAATAGTCCTGAATTAAAGACTTTGTGCATAAACACAAATTTTGCTGCTGAGCCCACATCTAGTTCCTTCTTAAATAAAATTTTAAATTAATTTTTGACAATTTTATACATGTATATAGTGCATCCTGATTACTCTCAAGCTTCCATCCTCTTCTTTCTGAAAGTACTGTTTTCATATTCATATATCTTTGTTCTGTGATCACTGGTTTTATATCAAGTACTGCCAATGTAACCGTGGGTGGGAACTGTGCCCTGGAGGAACATGGTGGATAAGCTTGTCATCATACAACTGAAAACAATAACTACCTATCCCAGTATCCATCAAGATAGAGTGTAGTTCACCAGGGAGGGCAGGATTCCTCCGTTGTACTCAGTTGACCATTCTACTGTTTCTGTCCCCATAGGGACTCACAAATATGAGCTAGTAATAAGTAATGAAATCTTTACATTTACACACATGTCATGGATCTACAAGGAATATATACAATTTTTCTCCACATTTATAAGCTTCATTTCTAAATGCCTACTGCAGAGGTCTTAGAACTAAGAAAACATGGACCATGCCTATTCTTTTGTGGTAGTGATAGTCCCAGGAAAATTCAGAGGTAGCATTACACTGACAAAGATTGTATTCCTTAAAAATGAATTGTTTAGGATAATTGTAAAAGGGGCAAGAAAATTTACATGTGTATTTATATGTATATACATATATATGTTTATATATGTTAATATATGTATGTGTGTATATGTACACATATATGTATATATATTTATGAGATAGGTTATTGGAAAAAAGAGGTTTAATACTGAGCACACAGTATTTATTTAATATTTGAGAACATCAAGCCTCTTAATGATGCTGTGTTTAGAAGATTTTACAAAGCCCTACTTTATTTTATGAATGAACAGAGAGAAAAAAGTGCCTAAAGAGAAACTGTATCCAGATATTGCTTCACGATTATACTTCTGTGTTAGGTACAGAAAGCATAATAGAGAGCATTTTTAGTGTTGCATGCTACACAGAATGGATGGTGAATGTGTAGGAAGAAGAGTCAAGAGTCACCAGAATGCTTGTATCTCAGAATTAGAACATAAAAAACTGTCTTCACCATGTTAATATTAATTCTCAGAACATAGCACTGAAATGGAGCAGGAGTTGACTACCTTTCTGGTGTCAATCAGTTACTCCTATCAGGAAACTGTTGTTTTTCCATTATCAATAACACCTATAAATTTATTCTCTTTCTCAGACTTTTAGAGTCTCTTGCTTTCTAACAACAGTTTTGAGAAGTAGATGTTTGGTATTATATGGTTGACGTAAAATGCACAGACTTTGTAATAACTTGCTTATTTGCTGTTTGTTTGGGGAACAGATCTTACCATGTAACACAGGCTGGCAGAAAGCTCCTGAGTCTCCTGTCCCATCCTTCTGAGTGTTGACATTGCAGTAGAGTCCTGCCATGCTTAGAAGATTTTAAATATCTGATATGAAACAAATATATCAGAAATAGTTTTCATGGTGTCAAGCAGAAGTTGGCACATTTTTACTAAAAGTGCCAGAGAGTAAATGATTTTAGTCCTGCTGATTGTGAAAGTTTAACCATTTGATGCTGGAGGACTATTTGTAGATGAGAAACAAATAGGCACAGCAACGTTTCAACAAACGTTTATTTTCAAAACAATTTTTCTGGCTAGAGTTGGAATCTAAGAAATAGATTCTGCCAAATCTCCCACTTCTTCAATCTTCTACAATTTCTGCTGTTTAATATTTCACAATTAGTGATTCTATTTTCTCAGTTCCAAAGTGTTGCATTTCAAGTGAATCTTCAGGAAAATAAAGAGCTCATAAAAAGAAAAAAATATATATTGTGAATTCTAAACTCAACAGCTTTAAAATGCTATTTATTAGATAGCACACATATGTCAAGAAGATGATTAATTAAGTGAAATGTTAACAATTGACTCTCAATAAACTAGTAGAAAAACAATGATAGACAGATGTGATTGCTAATATTTATCACAGTATATAGAATCATTTACCAAACATCTCTCTGTACTGTATACAGCACCATCTCACAGCTGGGGTCCTTGACTTACAAAAAGCAGAACATGAGATGAGCATGAGCTTTTCTTTCTCCTTCTTAATTGCAGATGCAGCATGACCAGCTGTCAGCTACACTATTCTCTGCCTTCTTCACCATGATGAGCACTATGCTTTCACTCTGTGGGCAAAAAAACAATTCTTTCTCCCTTGAGTTTTGTGTGTGTGTGTGTGTGTGTGTGTGTGTGTGTGTGTGTGTGTGTGTATGCAGAACACTGAGAAAAGGTAACCAACATAGCTCAAAAGTTAAACTTCAAAACAGCTTAAAATTAAGTTGCAGAGCAGTGAAAAAAAGAGAAACATTTGTTGATGTGCTGTCACTCTCAGCAAAGCCCATTCATGCTCTGTGGAGGAGTTGAATGTCAGGAGATCACTGTGACTCTGAGCATACAGAGGCAACCTTTCTAGCTCAAGAACAGACGTGTGTTCTTGGTCCCTCATCTGTTGGACTAGACAGTTTGGTGTATATGGGAAGGTGTTTTGTTTATCATAGAATTATCTAGATCCCTTACAAGAACCTATTCCCTCTGGAAATGCCTCCATCTAGTTAAGCTAATAGACTGAATCCACAATTGTGATAAATACCATGTATTCTTCTTAAAACAATTTAACAAACACTGTAATCCTTTCAATGTATGAATCATCTTCTCCTGGATCAGTTGTTGCCCTTTTCTGACTGGAATGTGATGCGTTCTAACTTTGGTATTCATTGTAAAGACAATAAGAAATCATCTGGAAGACATTCTGTCTCCCACTTAGATATAATTTCCTTAAGTGGGGCAATTATAGCTCTTTAAATGGGGGAAGAGTTTTCTCAGATGGAAAAGAGGGATGGATTCTTCTGGAAAGAAAGATTCAATGGGGACTTGGTAATTATAAATCATTTCATTTGCTTAAGAACAACTCAATAATTCTTTCTCAAATTTAGCTCCTTTTCTTTGATTCTCGGGGACCAAGATGTAAGTTACTTGGCGAAGACCAGTTACTTTCATCAGAGATTCTAATTTGGTACTTAATTCTTAGCTACTTCAGTTCTGGGCCTATTTAAGAAAGGCTGTATTTGGAAAACAGTGTAGAATGAATGGGAGAAATTGTTCAGAAATAGGTAGTCGCATGATTACTACACTTGACAAATTCCTCAGTACCCTCTCTCCTGTGTCTTATCATTAAAATATAGTTCACAATAAGCCACTGTTCTAGTTTGATGTCTGTAGCTGTGACAAACAGAACCAAAATCATCTTGGGGAGGAAAGGGTTATTTGGCTTACACTATCCTATTATAATCCATCATTGAGGAAATATATGGTAAAAACACAAGCAGGAACCTGGAGACAGAAACTGTTGACTGGTTTGGTTCTACTGGCTTGCTAATCTTGCTTTTCTATACAACATAGGATCACTTGCCTTCTACAGTGGTCTGTGCCTATTTAATCAATTATTAGTTGAGAAAAATGTCTTACAAACATAGCCACTGATGAAACCAATCTAGACAATTTTTCAATTGAGTGTTTCTATTCCCAGATGATTCCAGGTTTAAATCAAGTTGACAGCTGAAACTCATTATAACAGCTACAACTAAATACTTGAAAATATTGCCACTCTCTACATATTATAGTTTAATTCTAGAATGGTCTCTATGTCTCATGTATTAAAGACTTAGCCTACATGTTGACTTTGAGGGTGCTGTAAACTTTTAAGGTTGGGAGAGATTAATTTGAGGCCTTAGGTCATTGGGGGCATGCACTTGACTGCATTTCTGTGGCATTCCAATCTCTTCCTTTTTCATTTTTCCACTTATCCAGGAGGTAGATAGCATTGCCTGTCTCCACAGTCTACTTACCTATCATGGTATAAAACTGTTTCATCAGAGAGCCAAGCGCAATGGGGCCAACAGATCATAGAACCTTCCAGAATCATGAGTGAAAATAAGATTTTTTCCTCTTATTAAGATGATTTTTCAATTCTATTACATTGATCTTCCTGCCTGTCTCTGTACCAATACCATGCAGTTTTTATCACTATTGCTCTGTAGTACAGCTTGAGGTCAGAAATGGTGATTCCTCCAGAAGTTCTTTTATTGTTGAGAATAATTTTCGCTATCCTGGATTTTTTGTTATTCCAAGTGAATTTGAGAGTTTCCTTTTGTAACTCTGTGAAGAATTGAGTTGGGATGTTAATGGGGATTGCATTGAATCTGTAGATTGCTTTTGGCAAGATGGCCACTTTTTCTTATTTTAATCCTGCCAATCCATGAGCATGGAAGATCTTTCTATCTTCTGATATCTTCTTCGATTTCTTTCTCCAGAGACTTGAAGTTCTTGTCATACAGGTCTTTCATTTGCTTGGTTAGATTCACACCAAGGTATTTTATATTATTTGTGACTATGGTGAAGGATGTCATTTCCCTAATTTCTTTTTCAGTCTGTTTATCTTTCATGTAGAAGAAGGCTACTGATTTGTTTGAGTTGATTTTATAACCAGCCACTTTGCTGAAGTTGTTTACCAGGTTTAGGAGTGCTCTGGTCGAAGTTTTGGGGTCACTTAAGTATACTATCATATGAATTGAAGACCCAGAAATGAATCCACACACCTATGGTCACTTGATCTTTGACAAAGGAGCTAAAACTGTTCAGTGGAAAAAGGACAGCATTTTCAACAAATGGTGCTGGTTCAACTGGAGGACAACATGTAGAAGAATGCAAATTGATTCATTTTTATCTCCTTGTACAAAGACCAAGTCTAAGTGGACAAAAGACCTCCACATATAACCAGATACACTGAAACCAATAAGAGAGAAGGTGGGAAAGAACCTTGAATACTTGGGCACAAGGGAAAAATTTCTGAACAGAACACCAATGGCTTAGGCCCTAAGATCAAGAATTGACAAATGGGACTTTATAAAATTGCAAAGTTTATGTAAGGCAAAGGACACTGTCAATAGGACAATACAGCAACCAACAAATTGGGAAAAGATCTTTATCAATCCGACATCGACTAGAGGACTAATATCCAATATATACAAAGAACTCAAGAAATTGGAATCCAGACAACCAAATAACCCTATTAAAAATGGGGCATAGAGCTTAACAAAGAATTTTCAACTGAGGAAACTTGAATGTCCAAGACGCACCTAAAGAAATGTTCAGTATCCTTAGTCATCAGGGAAATGCAAGTCAAAACAACCCTGAGATTCCATCTCATACAAGTCAGAATGGCTAAGATTAAAAAACTCAGGTGATAGTAGATGCTGGGGAAAGTGTGGAGAAAGTGCAACCACTTTGGAAATCAGTCTGGCAGTTCCTCAGAAAATTGGACATAGCATAACCTGAAGATCCAGCTATACCACTCCTCGGCATAAACCCAGAAGATGCTCTAATATATAACAAAGACATATGCTCAACTATGTTCATAGCAGCCTTATTTATAATAGCCAGAAGCTGGAAAGAACCCAGATATCCTTCAACTGAGGAACGGAAACAAAAAAATGTGGTACATTTACACAATGGAATATTACTCAGCTATTAAAAGCAATGAATTCGAGAAATTCTTAGGTAAATGGATGGAACTAGAAAATATCATCCGGAGTGAGGTAAGCCAATCACAAAAGAACACACATGGTATTCACTCACTGATTATTGGATATTAGCCCAGAACCTTGAAATACCCAAGGTTCAACTCACAGGCCACATGAAGCTCATGAAGAAGGAAGACCAAGTGGGGGTGCTTCGGTCCTTCTTAGAAGGAGTAACAAAATACTCAAGGGACCAAATATGGAGACAAAGTGAGGGACAGAAGCTGTAGAAAGAGCCGTCTGGAGACCATTCCACCTGGGTATCCATCCCATATGCAGTCACCAAAGGTAGATGCTGATGTGGAATTCAGGAACTGCACGCTGACAAGAGCCTGATATAGATGTCTCCTCAGAGGTCTGCAAGAGTCTGACATATTCAGAGGCAGATGCTCACAGTTAGCCATTGAACTGATCATGGGGTTCCCAATAAAGGGGTTAGAGTGAAGACTGTAGGAACTGAAAGGGTTTGCAGCCCCATGAAGAGAGCAACAATACCAACCAACCAGAGCTTCCAGGGTCTAAACCACCAGCCTGGGAGCAAATAGGGAGAGCTCCATGGCTACAGCTGTATATGTAAGTGTGGAGGGTCCTGTCAGGCATAGGTGGGAGAAGAGATCCTTGGTCTCATGAAGCCTGGACACACCAGTGGGTGGGAATTTGAGGATGGGGAGGTGGGAGTGGGGAGGGTAGGTAGGGACACATCCACAGAGAAGCAGGAGGAGCAGTGAGGGGATAGGCGGTTCCTGGGTGTGTGTGGGGGGAATGGGGTAAGGGGATTATTTACATATGAAATGTAAATAAAACACCCAATAAAAACAGATGATTTTTGCAGAGTTAGAAATAGAAAGTTGATATATGCCCTTTAGATTTCTCATTAAAGAAAAATAACTTACTAATTATTTACCAATGCCAATGAGGTTACCTTCTTCTGTATAGCCAGTTGTATGTGATCACAACTTGGATTTTTCAATATTTAAAAGTCAGCCATCAGGGGCATTTTATTTCAGTTGCAATACAATCAGGAAAACTTTCTTGATAAATATTTTAAGATGTTATCTAACTAGTTAGGATTTTATTGCTGTGAAGAGACACCACGATCAAGGAAACTTTTATAAATGTTTATAAAGGATATAATTGGATACGTGTATCATATATGTAATTATAATTATCTCCTTGTATTATGTGTATTAGGTGTTATTATGTATTATTATTATTATGTATTATTATTATGTATATTATTATGCATTGTGTATTATGTGTATTATATATGTAATTATAAGTGTATAATTACAAAGGTTATAAAGGATATGTAATTTATATAATTGGGGTGGCTTATAGTTTCAGAGATTTGGTCCATTATCACCATGATAGAAAGCATGGCAGTATGGAGGCTGACCTGGTGCTGGAGAACTGGAGAGTTTTACATCTTGATCCACAAGCAGCAGAAAGAGATTGTGTACCACACTGGGCATAGTTTGGCCAAAGGCGTCCTCCAAGCTCATCCTCAAAGTGACACACTTCCTGCAACAATGAGACACCTCCTAATAGTATTACTTCCTATGGGCCAAGTATTCAAACACATGGGTTTATGGGGGTCATAGCTATACAAACTATTACAGTATCTTTGCTAACACACACTGACACACACACACACACACCTATACACACTCACACACATGCATGTGTGTTATTTCTGTATATCTATCATCTATCTATCATCTATCTATGTATCATCTATCTATCTATCTATCTATCTATCTATCTATCTATCTATCTACCTACCTACCTACCTACCTACCTACCTACCTATGTCTGAAAGCCTGGAAGGTTGAAGTGAAGTAGTCTCAAAGGAAAAGAAAACCTATCTGTGTATCACTGTTAGATGAAGTGGTAAATTCCCTGGGTCTTAGTTGACTTACTGCTCTGTTTCTGTAGAGGTTAACTTCTGACCCTGAAGTGTTACAGAGCAGCTTCTGAGATTCTCAGGCTCTCTGAAAATTTCAATCTCCTTGTGTCTCCTGCTGCAGTAAGGGGAGAATGTGTAAGAAGTGTAAGGAGAGTTCTGCTCCATTTCTCCTCCTAGTGCTTCTTACTGCCCAAATCAAACAGTAGCCAGGGAATAAAGCTTACTGGGAATTATTTTCAACCCACCCCAGTAATTCAGAGTAGACATGTAGGCAGATGTCTGATCAATTGTTATTGGATATTGATCGATTGATTCCTCAACCATATATCTTAACATGCAAAATGTCATACTACTTATTTATCAAAGGGAAATTTGTTAGAGTGATTGATATTTGATAAACTGATTATGAATATAACCTAAGTAGCTGGTTCTTTAAATTATGACTTCTTTATATGTTTAATTTTGTAACTTCCTACAAGGCTTATACAGTCTCCTTTCCTAGAGAATCTTTTTTTCATAATTTTCTTAGACTTTATAATTTCAAAATAGGAATGTTTATCTCATTAATTGCTCCAGTGTTACATGTGCCAGAGGCCATAATAAATACATCCCTAGTTGAAGAAGTCCATGTAGGTAAGGAAGCACGCGCTTTCAGGGTGATGACATCAAAACCCAGCACCGATAATTTTTTAAAACGTGGCTGGAACTCATGTGATTTTTTTTTTTTGTTGGAAAATGATCACAGATGGTCTAAATGAAAATAAATACTGCTAAGGTTATTGAGGGATGCCTGAGAGTTCTAACAACCTGAGTTACAAAAAGACACCTTGGAAATTAGTACACTGAGCTTGGCATTTTGGAGGCTTGGTGGCTAGGAGGTAAGAGAATCATAAGAGTGAGCTAGCAATCATTGATGGCAACTTTTGAGCAGAAATGAGATGAGTTATAAATTTAATCAAGAAAGTTGTAATTGAAGATATTCCCGCTCTAAGAAGCTTACTGTGTAATTAGAATGTGACTTGAAATTGTTCCTCTGATGATAATACCACTGAAGTATGAGCAATTGATTTTTCTTCTCAACTATACTCAACAAGGGGAAGTGGGACATGAAGAAAATTCTTTAACAGGGATATCCAGAGGATAGACATAATTGGAAGATGGATCCTGTTAATTTCTTTTATTCCATATCTAAAAGAGTATTTCTGTATTAAGAAATAACTTTTAAAATAATTGGAAACAAGAAAATATCACACACTTTTCCCAGTGTCATTAAATATAACAACCTGGTCTCTTTTTCTTTGATGGCTTTACCCTTACAGACTTTTAATATTTCTAGAATTATGTATGCTAATAAAATGAAGTCTAAGGAAGAATATGTCCAACATAACCATTACTACAATTTTAATAATCAGTGTTGACACTGATGTCTGTGAGTATATTAACGTATTAATGAAGCAGTTGTCATACTTAGTCACTATAAGAAGTTGCTTCCTTGCTTGAAACAAAGAAGTAAAACTGTAAAAATGGTACATCCCAGGTATGAAACTACTTATCAAGTCTGAAGACACCACCTCTAAAAACTCAGAGTGTCAAAACTAGAAAAAATGCCCAGGGTAGAGAAAAGTCTGTGCTTGTTTTGATCTTGATACTGTTCCACCACTAGCCTTCAGGGAATTCGAGGGTGGGGAGGTGGGAGTGGGGGGTAGGTGGAGGCACATCCTCACAGAAGCAGGGGGAGGGGGGATGGGATAGGGGGTTCTTGAGTGGGAGGGAGGAAATGAGGTAAGGGGAGAACATCTGAAATGTAAATAAAATATCCAATATATATTAAAAAAAAAACATTCTTTGAAGTTATGTTTGCCCAGTTCCAGAATCCTGTTGGCAGACAGTTCTGATCACTGGCAGCCATGTATTGGTTCCTGGCACGAATGTGGGTCTCTGAACTTCTTCCATTACTAAGTCAACCCTTGTCTCTATCTCAGTGAATAGTTAATACATTTATTTTCTAATATAGACTCTATTGGGGCAAGGAGAAACTGTGGCATGGTCTTGATATAAAATAAGTATCCACACTGAAGATGGGGGCTTGGAGGAAGGGGAGAAAACAAGGCTGAGGGGGGAGGGAGGGAGAGAGGGAGAGAGAGGGAGGGAGGGAGGGAGGGAGGGAGGGAGGGAGGGAGGGAGGACTTTTGCTTGACCAAAAACGAGGGATTAGTTGAAAATTGATTGAAATCATTGGGCAGAAATCCTTCACAGAAGTAAAATTGAACACTGGGTACATTACATAAAATCACAGGGAAGGTTAGGGCATTCAGGATATGTATATTTAATCTCAAGTGTACTTGAAAGTAGAGAAAAATATTTTTGAATATACCCATGAATATCTTTTAATATTCTACCTTTAAAATTTGTTTCTGTGTATGTGAATGTGTGTGTGTGTGTGTGTATGTCTGTGTGTGTATGTTTATAAAATCATGTACATGCAGTCTTCCTTTCTTAAAATGTTTTGCATATATGTGTGGTACATTTGTTTGCATGTAAGCACATACACACATGTTCTTGCATGCAGAGACCTGAATTTGACATTTGGGTTTCTTCCTCCATTCTTCTCTAGTTTATTTGCCAAGTCAGGGTCTTTCAAGTGATTCAAAGGTCTTCCATCTCTGCCTCCAGAGTGCTGAGATTTTAGGGAACTACTACAACCACCGGGTTTTATATGAGTTCTGGACATCCAAATTCTAGTCTTAAAGCCTTAATTACGAAGCCATCTCCTTAGCTCCCAACTTCTTACACATACAAAATCTTCTCAGAACATTATAGGTTTTTGTGTCTATGATTTCTATGATTTCTTTGTGAATATTTACAAAACTTGAGCTTCATACTGTTTAAAGAATTAAGTTAAAGGCTATGCAAGCCATTGCATCAATACCTTAAAATAAAATTAAAAGAACATATATTTTAATAGGCTTGAGTTCTGGGCCATGAAATACTATAGTCTCTACTCTTTGTTTGTTTGTTTGTTTGTTTGTTCAATGTCAAGCCATAAAAATATCTCATGGCTTCACTTTCTCTGGAAATTTTCACGTAAAAGAAAACTGGGAAATCCTGATATTCTTAGGTAAAATGTATTAATAAATGAAACTATATCACAAGGAATATCTTCACATGTGTGGGTGGATTCACATGGGCAAAATGATTGGAAATATCCCTCATGTATAGCATCCTGCTGCTTTGTTCTTATTGGGTGAGTCATGCTGTCAGTGTCCAGGCACTGCTAGTCTAGTGAGAAGGCCAAACATTGAACTTTTGTGGAGTTTGTTGATCAGTAAAAGGAAGTAGAGACAAATAATTTAAAAGACAAAACATCTTTTGACATTATCTCTGTTCCACTCTCAAACAGAATGTTGAAGATTTATTTTTGTCTTATGGCTTTTCTGTAATGGATTATTAGACATGTTTTGCTTCTGCATAATGCATAACCTTTATTAGCATATTGCATAAAATGGAGAGCTAGAAAAATAATACTGATGTCCACAGACTACAAAATTCAAATTAACAGTCAATATTTTCTGTACTGCCTGTTTAGCTACTGTATTACTAGGACACTGTGCCAATGTAATTGTGGAAGAGACTTAGTGACCCAGTAGACTAGACTTATTCATAAAATTTTAATAAAATCTTTTCTCTGAGAAAAGATTTGGTCAAGTCATTACTCACCTATCATAGTGCTACTTGCAAGTCTATGTAAAGGCAATTTAATATACAAGAAGTTTAATGAAGATCATGTTTATCTACTTTCACGGTCATACTAAAATAATATACCTACTAAAAGGACTATGCACTTGTTTCTTAGAATTGTAAGATGAAGACAGAAATACAATGACCAGGAGGAAGGTAAAGTAAACTGGAAAAGGGAGATGATGAACAGGGGAGGAAATGGGAAAAGAGGGATGGGGCAATTTGAAGTGACTATTGGTTGGTGTGGAATCTTCTGTTTCACTAAAATTTGTGGATTTTGCCATTTACTTTTTGTAGCCTAGCTCCTTGTGTTTCTAGGTGGTTCAAGCCAACATCTGATACTCTCACTGAATGAGTATAGTTCTTAATTATTGCTGACATTTATCCTAGATGTGGCCAACTCACCATGCATGATGAAGCTTACCTCTATCTTGGGGATGTAGGGTTGGATGCATACTATATTTTCAGCCCTGTAACACATATGTCAAAAGGAAAATGGCATTATGGAGAGATCTCAAATCATAATGATGTTTATATCAAGGTAGTGGGATTGTGGGCACTTCTTTTGTTCTTTAAAATATAATCCAAGGTTTCTACAAATAGATTTTTATCAAAAATATTAAAAACAGAGCATAGCACAGAAACACCGTGAGTTTTGTAGTGTATTGAGCCACCAAGCACTACAGGGATGAGGAAGGGGGTGGTGGATGGTAACCACATTTAACCACATCTTTACCCTATAATATGAAAAACAATAGTTTACTTAGCATTTTACAAAAGGGCAGAAGGCTGGACGGTAATGAGAGTAAAGGATGCAACAAAGAATACAGGACGATGTGAGGTTCCCCTGTGGGATAAGTGCTTTTATTGTGCTTTTAAAGATAAGTTGCCAAGAGATGTCTGGAAACATCAAAACAAAGGACTTGAAGTCAATTCATAGGTTACAAGCTGATGGTCTATGGTCTGCTTGAGAAGTCTTTTCAGATTGTTTCTCTCTCTCTCTCTCTCTCTCTCTCTCTCTCTCTCTCTCTCTCTCTTGAGTCTGAATTGTCTGGATATCTCTGCTCCAGGTAGAATGTTTGCAATTCTAAAACTGTGAATAGTTCATCTCTTGCTAACCAAAAGGCCAGTTTTTATTTACATTATCTATTCAGTCATTACCTCAGGTTCCCTTTTGATTAGCCCCTGAATCAGCATCCCATGACCTTAGTCCCTTGACTCTTACAAGAAGATAGCAAGTACAATTTTTTTAACACTGTAAATAAATTCAGATATCTGCCTGCCTTTGTAAATTTAACTGGGTAGGATCTTGCCCAGTGATCACTACTCCCTAAATCTCTTTATCTTCTTCCTTAGTATCTTTCTAACAAGCTAGCTCATATTGCAGCTGCCTCTGTTTCTTTAGATCTGTAAAGCTCCTTATATAATTTATATTGCATCCTTATATTTCACAGTTCCTGGTTTTGGAGTTTTTTTCTCAGCCATTTGCTGAGACATTAGACATACCCTTGACTACTGGACTTGTGTTTTCTCTGATTATCATAGAGTCATTAACTTTGGCAGAGAAAACATTCCTCAGTAACCTGGACAAGGAGAATACTTTCCAAAGGAAGAATGTAAAGTAATATATATTTTTCCTGTATATGATGTTGTATATTGTAAATATACAATCTATTTCATGTTCAATGTATACTTTCTTGTTCAATACAGCTTTATGCCCACAACAACAATTGACACCCTGCTGGCTCTGTTCTGGGGGTTGAAGGGGGGGGGTCATGACATTCTGTCCCTTACATGGCCAAGTTGGACTCGAAATAAGTGAAGTAGTTGATTCCAGATTGGCTGGTGCAGTTCTGAGAGGATAGTGTGAGCCTCTGTACGTGTAATTTCAAGTTGGGCATTTTTACCACACAAATAGAAGGCACACACATCATGGGCCATACAAATAGAAGACATGCAAATGCAGTTCAGAAAGATCAAGGCCATGGTTTTAAGGAAAGTCTTGGTGAAGGTGTGTTGTCATAGGGCTAATGCCTATAACACAGGGTACAAAAACTAGCAGTTAGGTTCTTTCGGAACATGCTTCTAAGATTTCCATCCTGTCGGACTGACTCCCATTTCTGATCTCCTATTAGTGGTGACTCCTTCCCAAGGTTCTCCGATGGTCCATTTAGTAAGCAGTTACGCATGGAATATGTGATCTTCTGCTTCCTCATAGCAATATCTGCTAAACATTTTTTCCTAACATGAAAAGTAAGTTGAAAATACTTTATAATGGGATAGTTTGATATTAATAACCAATGAAATCACAATTCACAGTGGGTAACAGGAAATAGTGATCTAATTAGGCAAATGTTTCTGATTTTAGTGTTATTTGACACTAAATAGGACATATAGAACAACTGGTGAGGGAGATGGAGATCTTGACTATATTCTGTGACTTCAAATAATTTCTTCTTCAAGTAGATTGGCATGCTCAAAATTTAAATGTGTCTTCCAAAGCCCCAAGTATTTCTCCAAGTCTGCTTCATATATATGTGTAGTTAATTAAATTAGTATTTTGTTATAAGCCCATAATATTGAAGAATTCCTACAAGAAAATATGACAGGGAAGTGCTTTTCCCCTGGAGGTGTAATAACAAGGATGGCTCAGATCAGTGAGCAGCTCTCCACAGATGAGGGTATGATTGCAACTTTCGGTCTTGATAATATTTCAATATCAGCAAATCCATCTCAAAGTCTGTGTTTCCTGTTCTAGCCTTTTGAAGGAAAAAGAAGAAACACAACACCACAAGGCAAATGAAAACCTGGAGTTTGCCTAAAAACTAAATTCACCAATCTCTTTCTTGTCCAATATATATCAACATTGTCTCCTTGAGGACACACATCAGACATTTCTGAGATCCAATTTTCTCCTCTGAAGTAGTGCTGAATCCCTTTTAGCTATTCATGGTGATCTGGTACTCATATCAGTCATCAACCACAGGCAGAGAAGTCTCTGATTGATTTGCATCCCCTTTGGTAACCAGGAAAAGTCCTCTCTTTTTCTCTCTCTACTTCCCCCTTCCCTCCGTCCATTCCCCCCTCTCTGTCTGTCTCTCTTTCTCTGTCTCTCTTTCTTACCTCACCCTAATGTTTGAAATTCCAGTAGCAGATATGTAAAGTTTCACCTGGACCATGGTAGATTCAGCATAGGCAAGATTCTTGGTAAAAGCATGAATATTGTAAGCACATAAGAAGACCTAAGAGGCTTTGCCTTCAAACTTCTTTATTTCTTTCATAAAGAAGAATAGTATTAGGTGAGTAGAACAGGTGTTTCTGACCATCACTGTAGGAAAAAATTCTAATGTGGTATGTGTTCCTGCCCTGAGTGAGTAACTCTCTTGGGCTCTATAGTGCTACAATTTGGGGAGGCAGGGATACTATAAGAAGAATCTCTCTCTAAAAGAGCTCACTCCGTCCTTAAAGCCACTATATCCTCACCCCTTCCACTCTGAGCCTGATAACTTGTATTGTGTCGAAGTGCTCAGGAAAAAGTCTATCTCACTTCCTTATCACATCTGAGAGACACCTCATAACTGCCACCAGCTATATGCTTTAAAGTTATTTCCAAATCACCTAATATCCATCTACTCAGTCATGGGTGTCATGGTGGAAAGCTAGAAGACTTCATCTCTCTGGTGCTGTGTTACTATGGTGCAATTTTTCTCCACAATAAGTGTGCTCCAATTTTTTCTTAATCACCATAGCAAAATTTACAGGTACATGTCTCTGACATATTTCCAGGACTGAGTGTTTGTTGTTCAAGTATGACAACCTGACTTTGTTCTCCAGTAGTCATAAAAATATAAATATGGAGGTGCAAACTTGTGGTACCAGTGAAGGTAACTGAGACAGGTAAGTGAGACAGGTTCATCCATGGAATGAGTTCCAGGTCTGTTCCAGTTACTATGAACAAAATGGGTGGTTACACAGGAACAACAACATGGTTGCCACCTGACTTTCAGACACATGCCTATGCATGTGCCTACACACATATACACGGGCTCATCTAAACACATGAAGACACATACACATGTATGTGCACACACATACAGACACACACACACATACACACACACGCAGAGAGAGAGAGGAGTAAATTTTTATGTCACATACCTGTGTTACACAGTTAAAGTTTGCATAGCAATGCCATTCTCTAAAACTGGATTGCTTTGCCCAGCCTTGCTGTGAGGGTTTGTGCCTGGTCTTAATGTGTCTCGTTGTGTCATATTTGATTGGTGTCTCTGGGAGGCTTGCTCCTTTTAGAAGCACATAAAGAGGAGTGGATCTAGGAGAGACAAAAGTTGAGGGATGACTGGGAGGAGTAGGGGGAGTAGAAGCTCTAGCCAGAACGTATTTTATGAGAGAAGAATAAATAAGTTTTAAATCCCAAAGAAAGAAATATTGATAGAATATACATTAGTATCTTTATATGATTGAGAATCATTCCCACTTTTACTTCAAAATATTTAAATTCCATTTTAGTTTTCTTTATCCATATCTGAAAAAAATGGATGGATACAGTCAAATTTAGAGATGAAATACTAGAAAAATTTGGTGTTTTTGTGTGGGTGTGTGTGCGTGTGTTGTGTACATGTAAGCCAGTGGCTATGTACACCTGTAAGCATGCACACACGGGCCAAAGGAGAACATTCAGTAGCTTCTATTACTTTCTGATGGTTTGTTCTCTTCTGAAAAGGTCTTTCAGTCAAGTGAAAGCTCCTGCTTTGTATTATGCTGCTGATCTCTAACCCATGAGGTTACAACTGTATTACAGCTGTGGTTGTTTCCTGCATGGGTGCTGAGGACTCAAACTCAGGTCAGCATGCTTGCAGAACAAGCTCTGACCCACTGAGCCAAACACTATTTTTCTTCTTACTAAAAGGAAGTGTTTGTTGAGGGTGAGTATATCAAGAATGAATTCACTTAGAAAAGATAAGAGAAAGATATATCTAAGTTGTGGTGGTTTAAATAAAACGGCTCATATATTTGAAGGCTTAGTTACTAGAGAGAGGAACTCTTTGATCAGATTAGATGGATTAGGAAATGTGGCCTTGTTGGAAAAACTGTGCCACCTGGGGTGGGCTTTGATGTTTCTAAAAGCCCACATCTGGCCTAGTGTTTCTCTGATTCTTTGTCTCTTCCTATAGATCAGGATATAGATCTCAGCTACTGTTTCAGCACTGTGAATGCTGGCATGATCCCCACTGTAATCATAATGAACTAAACCTCTGAAACTGTAAGCAAGCCCCCCATTCAATATTTTTTCTGTAAGAATTACCTAGGTCATTGTGCCTTTTCATAGCCAAAGAACAGTGACTAAGATGTGGCCATAAATTCGAGTACGTTTTCTTTGAGTTAGAATTTATCTCAGTGAAAGTTGATTTCTAGACCAAGGCTTTGGTAGAAGGACAAATGATGATAAGGACATGGAACTTTGAAATTCCTCAGATCTAGCTTTCTTCCCCAGACATCAGTTGCTTTTTAATCTGTTTCTTTGAGACCTCGATTACCCGGCTGTTCTTATAGTTGACCCAGTGAGCATGTGTCATTCACCTTTCATTAATTAATTCAATACAAAATGAAATTGTATGCTTCAACAAAAGAATTCCAATGATGCTACAGGGTTATAAAGAAGTGAGTGCCTGGTTCTCACAAATAACCATGGTTGTTGTTAACATGAAGATCTGCTCCTGCTAAACATTATGAGAGAAACCAGGTTTTGTGTTCTGACGCCTTGTGACAGGACTCCTCTACATCAGAGCTATAGACAGCAGTCTTCACTTTACTCATAGTGAAACAGCATCTGCATAGACTCTGACTCATTCATTCATGGTGCACACATCTGGCTCTTTTAGCAGGGAACTAGAAATTTAGCAGACAATATGATCAGAAGATTTTATGCAGGCAGTGACTCTTTATAGAATTTTTAAAATTATTGTACAAAAGGTAATCAATGAGGGATATCTAGTCTTATCACATTGGATCTTTTTTATTTCAATTTACCAACTGTAACCAAGTTGCTAAACCACAGTAAGTCTTAGTATCTCTACCTGAGATGATTAATCATAGTGGGAGTAAGACTCACCATGGAAGCAAACCTTTGAACATATCTATGAGAAATTTTCTAGATTCAATATATTGAACGCATGTATTAGCTAATTTTCTGTTGCTGTGATGAAAACACATGACCAAATGCTACTTATGGAAGAAAGAGTTTATTTTGACTTACAGGCCTAGAACAAGAGTCCATGATGGAGGAGAGGGATCACAGCAGGTGAGTGGAGCAGGATGCTGAGACATTTCATCTTCAACTTTAATCCTGTAGCAGAGAGATTCAACTGATGGAAGGCTATAGACCCTCAAAGACTACTTTCAATGATATATATCCTGCAGCAGAGTTCCAATTTCTAACGGCTCCACAACCTCCCCAAATAGTGCCAACATATGTTACCAAGAGGTTCAGATATATGGGTGGAACACTTCTCATTCAAAGCACTTTAGATGGTCATTATGACCCTTATTTTGGGTAGAGCCATTCCATGGTATTCCAGATAGGTTCCTGAACTGAAGAAAGAAACAAAGTGAAATGAACACAATCATTCATCTCTGTGGATGCTGTGGATGCCGTGGGACTGTCCACCTCAAGGTTCTGCCACTACAACTTCCCTACCACAGTGGACTATATCCCCTTGAACAGAAAGCCAAATCAAACCTGTCTTCTGTTAAGTTGCTTTTTTTGTGAGGTGTTTTGTAGCAGCAACGAGTAAAATAACTAACACATCATCTATAAATTATGGCAATAATATACTGTTTTGGCTTTTTTAAAATATTATAGTCAAACACAGATAATATAGTCAGTTAAGTATCTGACTAATGAACTAAATGAACTTAACTATGGAGTAAGATCCATGAAGTAAGTGAAGTTCATTATCCTTGTTAATCACTACTGTGTTTAGTATCCTTGCTCCTCAGCTTGTTGGTTAGGCATTTACACTTTCTGTGAGTTGCTTTCTCAGGCATGCTGGGAGAGCATGAACAGTCTGAGCCCAGGGAGCCTGGGAGAAGACGCGAGGTATAAATTCAGGAGATGACAAGAGGCTCTCAATCAGAGCCTGAAATTACATGAAAAGTAATCTTTTAAGAGTTATTTCCTATCCTAAAAGGAATTGTGACATTATTAAATTCACCATAATGGGAGGTTTGCTGCTTCATAGCCATGCTTTCAAATCTTACTTATTACTGTTCCAGCCTAGATGGGGTAAAAGAAGCTGAAAAAGACATTCTGGCAAGTAGATCAGAAAGGAGATACTTATGGGATTGAGGAGAGCTCTAGCTTTCTGCCTACTTGTGCCAGTTGATTTCCTTCTTTTTGGGATGGCAGCAAGCATCTCAGCCCAATGTAAAGCCAGGACCCAGATAGACAGCTCCTGAGTAATAAAACATCTATGCTCTTGAATACTTAGTCAGCCTCTTAAAATATTCAGAATGGTAACTACACTGAAACTATTTATAACATTGTGTTTTTTCTTGGCTATTCACCATATGTAACATGTATTGAGTGTCTTATATAGATTCAGCTTTTGAAACAACTCTTTAAGGTCAATAAGATGGATGGTGTAGTGAGTAATGTGCTTGTCCCTAAGACTCGGGGACTAAGTTTGAACTCCTGGCCCCATATGGTAGAATGAAAAAACTCAACTTCCACAAATCATCCTTTGATCTCCATAATCACACTATGAAGCACACACACACACACACACACACACACACACACACTGAATATAATGAAAAACTTTTTAAAAATCTCATGATACTCGATGTGTTTTTTTTTTCTTAAATATATGTGACTTGATTTAAGATTGACAGGAAGTAGCACAAATCGAGTTCAGCAGAGAAACTGAATGCAAAGCTTGTGCTTGACTAAATCTTTGAACATACTGAAGCCTTGTTCCTCTGCTTGAAAGAAGATGATGGATTCAGCAAATTGGGGAGGTTTTGTCCTGCATTTCAGAAAACAAAAATTTGGAAGAACATTAACATTACTTAGCAATTATTTTAATAGCTAACACCAAATGCAAGGTATAAAGAGAGCAGAGAAACATGTGAAGGGGGATTCTAAAGGACTTGAAGGAGAGGAAACACAAAGATGAAAAGGTGTAGGGTAAGAAGACAGTGATGGCCCTGACATTGTGTGATGAGGGAGAACATATGAAAGGAACTTGATTAGACAAAACTTGTCACTTGTGTAACAGTGTACCTGATCTGTATTTCACTCTTTGTTAGCTAGCTTCCATGTAGAAAATGTGGAAGCGAGGACACACTTGGTCACAAGCAGCTACTTTCCTGAATCAATGCCCTGTTCAGGAACTATTGTGACTGTGATATCATCTATCATCTCTTCTTACCTCTTACTAAAAAACCAAGAAATCTGATGTTTTGCTGGGAAACCTAATAAGATCTCTCATTGGCTTCTTCCTGTTCCTAGTAGTTGCCTCTGAAATTGCCAACAGTAAAGAATCACTCTTCTGTTGCAGATAAAGAATTCGATTCCAGAGAGCTGTTCATGAATACTATTTTATCCAACCATTAAATAGCCATGTTTAATGGAAATTTCTAATTAGACATCTTATTTCATATTGTTGATTCACTAAAATAAATTCACAGGTAACATATTACTCACGCTTGAAAGAAGCTTTTCTAACACACACATTTTCTTTGTAAAGTATATCAAAGCTTTCTTGTTCTTACTATCATTAGGCATTGTCCATGGGCCACTTTCAACATGAAAATCACCAACAGCAACTAACAATTTAAGAAGGACAGTACTACCTATACCTTTTAAGCATATCTTTGTGCTAGGAAAATTAAGGCAAAAACACAGCCTATTTTGCCCTCTGGGCACCTCATCTGGGAATGAATAGATTGTCAATTCAAAATTTTTTCCACTCTGTGGACATGAATATTAGCAAATGTTGACAAAACTTACCAAGTATTGATTTGGGGGTAAAATTTTAGCAAAAATAATGGAAGGCAAATACAAAATGTGAGGATAAATGAAGACAGATTGCAGCTTTACATGCTATAATATTATTATTTGTGATCTAGTACTGACCAAGTTCCAAGTTTCTGGATCTTGGAAGATAGAGTTCAAATTTACAATCTCTTACTGTGATAAAATATTCTGAACAAAAGGAATTTAAAAGTAAACAGGATATATTTTGCTTTTAGGTCACAATCTCTCACTGAGGGAAGCTAGACAAGGAACTCAAAGGATGGACTGCTTGCTAATCCTCATAGCATTACCTCTGACCAAAAAAACTCACTTCACAGCTAAAGAAGTATAGCAGGAAAAATGAAGGATTCTGCTTGTCAACTGACTTGCTCATAGTTCATGTTTTCTATATTAGCTTTCACATACATGCTAGGACTGCCTGTTCAGGGAATGTTGTTGCTCACAGTAAGCTGGGCTCACTTATATCAATCAACATTCCAGACAATCCCCCACAGACATGCACATAGGCAAACTGGATCTAATAATTTCTCAATTTCTGTCTTCTCAGATGAATCTAGGCTGTATGACAATCAAAGGTAATTTGAACATGTACTTAAACCTGTGTCTTAAGTTTAGAGGGTCTTCATTTAGCTACTTTTATAGTCTATGTTCATATAGAAGATGAAGAAATATCCCTATATTGCACAGAGATAAGGGAATTTCAGAATGTTTGAGCCTTTTAAACATAATCTTATATTATCACTATTCAATAAGTTCTTATTACTCTATAGAAATTGGATCTGAGAAAAAACATGGGTTTCATGACTCTAGTGTTTTAAATTTAAAACTTGACTATACTGCTGATCAACGCAGACTTTTCCAGGATGTTACCTTCCTTTTAACACACAAGTTACCTAGTTCTAAGTTTTTAGTTTTTAAATTTTTGTACAACTTATGTTTATGTATATGGTCACATGCATAGTGGCTTCAAAGACAAGAGTAGGACATTAAATGCCCTGAAGTTGTACCTTCAGGCAGCTGAAAAACATGCAATGGTGGATGCTGGAAGCAAACTCCAGTCTACGAGACTGTTAGAGTTCTTAACCTCTGTGCCTTCTCTCCAGTCCTCAAAATGCCCATAAATCAGCAATAATATACTTTCTTTGTAGAGTTAATAATAAAATACACAGAAAATATATGCAAAGAGGGAATATGGTGTTCAGTATGTTTTCTTTCTCATATTCTAGGTATCTTGGAATGAAGCATATTAATATGAAGTTTTTAATATTAATATTAGGGTGACAGTGTCAACGAGACTACATAGACAGCCTAAGAAAATGTATAGCAACTAAATATTAACATGAGCTATATTAACATGAGCTAATTAGGAAAACATAGATTGTATTTTTATTGATTGATGGATAATTTTTAACAATGAGGAAGAAATGAAGAATATTATCAAAAAGTAATGGAGTGATAAGTATTGTAAAAAGGGTAGAAAAAAATGTATTAGCCTATGTATTTCATGGCAGTAATCTATGGAAAACAATTCAGACATTAATTAGAAGATGCACGAGTCAGGGTGAGTATGAAAACAGATGGTATTTTCTGTGATTAGACAATTAAAGTATTACTTTATTTAGAAAAATAGTCTAGAATTTATGACTTTCAACTGTGACCCTTCTCTAAAATAGAGAAAAGTTTACCAGTATAGCATTTGGAATCAATATAATCGAGTACAAATCAGAATTTTTATAGAATAACATGTTTATAATGTTTTTGTTACCTATAAAATTTCATCCGTATCTGTAAAGCTAGGAGAGGAGTCACATGCTCAAGAATATTTTAGCTTGGTCTTAATGTTTTTTAAATAGAATATAAAATTGGGTGATTTAAGAGAAATGGAAAATGTTGAGGGGGTGAATCTAATCAAAGCATGCTGCAAGAAACTCCTGAAGAAGTAATAGTAATATTAAAATAATATTCAAAGGCACTATTCTAAAAATCAAAACTAACTTTTAGATCTGAATTTATTTTCCCATATGAGAGCACAGACAATCTGTATTACGTTTGAACCTGAAAATGAGTACTCACCAACTAGTCTAGCTCTTTCTATGTACACAGACCTGATAAATATGAGAATTACATAGTTTAGATATTTTTATTATAAATTAAGATAAATTCTTCCCCAATTTTTATAACAGTTGGGATGGAAGTGTTATTTACTTGACAGATTGGAAATCACGTAGAAGACAAGCTCTAAGGCATACTTGCGACAGATTATTTAGCTTCCTGGAATGCTTGTGAGAGATTATATTCACTAGGTTAATTAAGATAAGAAAACATACATTAAAAGATGATGTTACTATTCCCTGGACTTGGGTCATGGAGTGTATAAAAAGAAGAAAATGTGCTGGACACAAATATTTATCATTTGCTACTCCCTGATTGTGGATGTCATGTGACCAGATACTTCAAACTCCTGTTACTTTCATTGTGAGCTGAAATAACACCTTTGTCCCCAGAATTCGTTTTATCAGAACATTTTATCAAGAAAGGAAGTCCCACCCGTAGACAAAGAGCTGTTTGCAACTAATGACTCCTGGTGGAGGCAGAGTCAGTTTTCTTTATCCACGTACATACAGGAACCAGCACATCGTGGTTTTAAAATAGAACACATGAAGTTCGTAGTGGAAAATGTTGATGCAGGGGTAAGGAAATCAATAGGAGATGAAACAGACAGTGGCTTTTATCAAAGCACATACCATAAAAATGTAAAATTCTCAGACAATAATAGAAAAGGAAAGGGGAAAAGGGAATGTAGAGACAGACCTACGATGAGAGTAAACAGGCTGACATTTGGCCAATCATATGGGTGGTGGAATCTCATTCTACAAACAAGATTTTTGCCAAGACTGATAAAGCAGATTACACTTTCTAGTTTGTCCAGGCCTTGGCAATGAACTAAAGATCAGAATAAAACAAAACATCTGGGTATGATGGTTAATATTGCCAACTTGCCAGTATCTACAACAACCAAAGAGACAAATCTCTAAATATATCTACAAGAGAGCTTCTTGATTGTGTTAACTGATATGTAAAACTTAACCTAGATGTGGGTCGTGCTCACATGCTCTATTGTGTAAAAGGGAGAAAGCAAGGTGAATCATCAGTATTTGTCTTTCAGCTTTTGGATTCTGCATGCAATGTGATCACATGCTTCAAGCTTGTGGTGTCAAGACTTTCATTCCATCATGGACTATAACAGTAACACAGAACCTTCCAAATGCTATGACCCTTTAGTACAGCCCCTCATGTTTTGGTCACCCTCAGCCATAAAATTAGTTTTATTGCTGCTTCATAACTCCAAATTTGGTACCGTTATGAATCATAACATAAATGTCTGTATTTTGTGATGGTCTTAGGTGAATCTTGTGATGGGCTCATGACCCACAGGTTGAAAACCAATGGACTATACCCTCACACTGTGAGCCAAAATAAATCCTTTGTTTTTCAGTTGATCTTGTCCATTATTTTGCCACAGTGTTGAGTAAAGTGACTTATTTAACACACATTTCCATTTCTCCTTTTCTAGACTTTTGAACAAAAATATTCACTCCATCTTGTGTCCTGAGTTTTCAATCTGGTCTTTCAGATTCTAACTCGTACCATTGGCTCTCTTAGTATGATGAATTTCCTCTCTATGCTATTTTTTTTAATCAAGCAAATGTATTTATTATTAAAGTTAACTGTTTTTCGCATTTACTGAAAACAGATTCTGTTCTCATACAACACATTCTGATTATAGTTTCCCATCTCTCTACTCCTCTCAGTTCCTCCCTACATTATCTCACCCACCAACCCATTCCCTTTCTGTTCCTCATTAGAAAAGATCAGGTTTCCAAGAGATAACAGCCAAACAGGACAAAATAAAATATACTAAGATGAAGCAAAATTTAGCATATCAGTGTTGCACATAGCAACTGCACAGGAGGAAAAGAGTCCTAAGGGCTTAAACAAGAGTCAGATACCTACTTGTACTCATAGTCAAGAGTCCCATAAAAATAATAAGCTTTATGTATAATATATACACAAAGGACCTGATGCAGACTCGTGGGCTCTGTGATTGCCACTTCAGTCTCACTGAGCTCATATGTACCTTGCTTAGGAGAGTCTAAGAGCCTTGTTCTCCTGGCGTCCTCCACTCTGACCCCTTATCTAACTTTCTGGGTTACATATTGTAGCTTTTTCATTTACTTAACAGGTAATATCCACTTGTAAGTGAGTACACACTGTATTTATCTTTCTGTGTTTGGGTTACCTCATTCAGGATGATAGGGTTGTTTTTTGTTTTGTTTTTGTTTGTTTTTATTTTTAAGTTCCATCAATTTGCCTGCAAAATTCATGATTTTGTTTTATTTTTGTTATTGTTTGTTTGTTTTTAATTGCTGAGCAATTTTCCATTATGTAAATGTATCAAACTTTTTATATTCATTCTTCAGTTTAGGGATATTTAGGTTGTTCCCAGTTTCTGGATTTTATTAATAAAGCCACAAAGAACACTACTGACCAAGTACCATTAGGGTAGAATCAAGCATCCTTTGGCTATATACCCAAGTGTATTATACCTGGATCTTGATGTAGACTAATTTCCAACTTCCTGAGGAACTACCATGTTGATTTCCATAGTGGCTGTAGGATTTTAATTCCCACCACCAATAGAGAAATGGTCCCCTTGTTCCACACCATTTTCACTATGAACTGTCACTTGTTATTGATCTTAGCCATTCTGACGGGTAAAAGATAGAATCTCAATGTAGTTTTAATTTTCATTTCCCTGATGGTTAAGGATATTGAACATTTTAAAATTGTTTCCAAACCATTTGAATTTCCTCAATTGAGAATTCTCTATTTACATGTGCATTCCATTTTTATTTGGCTATTTTTTAATATCTGGTTTCTTCAGTCTTCTATCAGATGTGGAATCAATAAGTAAAAATTTTCCCCATTCTGTAGGCTGCTCCCTGCCCAATTGACTATGTCCTTTACCTTACAGAGCATTTTCAGTTTGTACAAGGCAGTTACCCATTTTTTCTTCTGTCAAGTTTAGTGTGTCTGGTTTTATATTGGGGTCTTTTATCTACTTAGACTTGAGCTTTGTGCAGCATGATAGGTATGGAATTATTTGCATTCTTCTACATGCAGCCATTCAAGTTACTCAGCACCATTAGTTGAAGATGCTTTCTTAAAAAATGTAGGTTTTCATAGGTGTGTGTATTTATGCTTGCAACTTCCTTTCAATTCCATTAATCAACTTGTCTGTTTTTTTATACCAATAACATGTGGTTTTTATGGCTAGAGGCTTGTAGTAAAGCTTGAAATTGGAAGTGGAGGTACCTCTCACATTCAGGATTGTTTTACCTATTGTAATCTTTTTTTTTCCATATCAATGTGAGAGCTGTACTTCAAGTTTATAAAGATTTGTTTTGGAATTTTCATGGGAATTGTATTGAATCTGTAGATTGCTTTTGACAGGATGACCATTTTTTTCTATGTTAATTCTATTGATCCACGAGCATGGGAGATCTTTCCATCTTGTTACAAATTTTTTAATTTCTTTCCTCAAAGACTTAAAGTTTTTATGATTATGTAAGTATTTCACTTCATTGGTTAGAGTTATCCCAAGATATTTTGTGTTATATGTAGATGTGAAGTGTGTTGTTTCCTTGATTTCTTCTTTAGTTCGTTTGCTATTTGTATGTAGTAGGGTTACTGATTATTGTGAGTGAATATTGTATCTAGCCATTTCACTGAAAGTGTTTATCAGCTGTAGGAGTTCCCTGGTAGAATTCATAGGGCCACGTATGTTTGATATCATATCATTTGCAAATAACATACTTTTCAGTATGTATCTACTTGATATTCTTCAAGTGTCTTATTGCTCTAGCTAAAATTTCAAGTACTTTATTTAATATTTGAAAAAATATTTAATATTTTAATATATTTTAATATACTTAATATTTGAAAAAAGTAGATAGCCTTGCCTTGTTCCTGAATTTAACGCAATTTTTTTTGAGTTTCTCTAAATTTAACATGATGTTGGCTATAGGCTTACCATAAATTATCTGTATTTTATTTTGGTATGTCCTTTGTATCCCTAATTTTTATCATGAAAGGGTGTTCAATTTTATCAAATATTTTTTGGCATCTAATAAGATAATTATGTGTTTTTCTTTCAATTTGTTTATATGGTGAATTTTAGTTACTGATGTTTATATATTGGACCATTCCTCTATCTCTGGGTTGAAGTTTATTTTATCATGGTAGATGATATTTTTTATATGTCCCTATATCCTGTTTGCAAGTAGTTTTGCATTTATGTTTGTAGGGGAATCGTCTGTGATTCTTTCTTTCTTTAGCCTATATGTGGTTTGTCTATCGTGGTGATTATGGCCTCAAAATTAAATAAAAATGAATTGTGCAATGTTTCTTCTGCATCTATTTTGTGGAATAATTTGAGGAGTATTGTCGCTAACTCTTTCTTAAAGTTTTGGTAGAAACCCTCCTTAAATCCATCATGGCCCTGGGCTTCATTTGGTTGGAAGAGTTTTAATTAATGTTCCTATTTCACTAGGGGTTCTAAGCCTGTTCTATTGTTTACCTGACCTTGATTTAACTTTAGTAAGCAGGACCTATTGAGAAAATTACCCATCTCTTTAAAACTTTACAATTTGGTGGTGTAAAGGTTTTTAATGTATATTTTTTGATTCTTAGAATTTTTTGGTTATCTGTTGCTATATCCTCTTTTTATTTCTAATTTTAATTTCCATTTTCTTTCTCCCATTTTTTGTTACTTTAAATAAGGATTTGTCTATTTTGCTGATTTTCTCAAATAACCAACTTTTTGTTTCAATGGTTGTTTTTAATGTTCTCTTTCTTTCTGTTTTATAAACTTCAGTCTTCAATTAGATCATTTCTTGCTGTTTACTCCTCCTGAGTATGATTAGTTCTGTGTGTTCTAGAGATTTCTGGTGTGCTGTAAAGTTGCTAATATAAGATCTCTTCAGTTTCTTTATGAAGGCTCTTAGCACTATGGACTTTTCTCTTAGCAACATTTTCAATGTGTACTATATGTTTGGGTATGATGTGTATTAATTCTAATTGAATTCTAGAAAGTCTTTAATTTCTCTTCTTATTTCAGTATTGACTTATTTTTCATTTAGTAGATTCACAATGGAATTGCATACTGGTTCTCCTGGCTGTATAGTTTGTTGTTGCAGATCTTAGCACTTGCCCAAAATCCTGTAAGCCAGTTCCTTAGAATGTAACTTATTGTTGGGCATGGTGGCACATGCCTTTAATCCCAGCATTAAGGAAGCAGAAGTATGTCAATCTCTTGAGTTTGGTGCTAGCCATAGTGAGTTCCAGGAAAGCCAGAGCTATGTAATAAAGAGACCCCTCCTCTATCTATCTATCTATCTATCTATCTATCTATCTATCTATCTATCTCTATCTCTGTGTCTGTCTCAAAAGAATATATTTCCCTACACTCACACATACACAACTGGGAAGTGTACATGTATACACAGAAGTGTACACACAGCGTTAGTTCAGTTATCTGAAATACCCATACTCAATATAAGAGTTGCTTGCAGTATACTGTGGTGTTATTTTCTGTTTTCTATGGGAATTATAAAGTTGCTGAGGTATGTTGACTTGCTTTCAGGAATGAAAACACATGTAACTACCCTACATAAGAAAGATCTAAGTTTCATACTTAGCCATCAGCTCATTCAAGGGTTACCACCTAAGAGATCATTCCTCTCTGTGGGATGGGTTGAAGTCAGCAACTTATTGACAGCAGGGTATGCTCCTAAGCCCACCCCTCAGCACCCATGATTTTTGAATTGCTATCTTTACTTGAGAGTACTCTGAAGGATGGTTAATGTTTCTTTTCTACAAGTTGTCTTCTTCCTGTGGCTGATTCTTTTTCTTCTATTTCACTTCCTCAGATGGCAACCCCATGTGCGCCTATTCGCACATAAGTTTAAGCTTCCCAGAGATCCCAGTCCTTCATTTGAAAGCTTTACTTGACATCATAGTTGACATTTTCTTTCTTATGACTTGAACTACCTTTATTGTATTATTTAGTGTGCCTTTCAAAGGTTGCATACCTGTAGCCTAGTGGATCTGTCCCTTCCAATGGTGTGTTTTTAGTTTGAACATTGAAGGATTTTATTTTAATTTCTGCTCCTAAATTATTGATGTGTGTTCTGAGTATGTTTTGTGTGGTCACACATGCACCACAGTTGAAGTCTGAAAGTCAGAGGACAACCTTTAGGAGTTATTTTTCTCTTTCAATCATGTGAGTTCTAGAGATCAAGCCTAGGTTATCAGCTTGGTAGCAAGCACCTTCACCCACTCGGCAATCTGGAAAGACTGCATTAAAGCATTTTAGATGAAAACCAGTGAAGTTCAAGATTTGTTTAAAAATTGCTTAAGTCTCTGAATGTGCTTGAGCCTATGAGCCCCTAATGTATTTTTGTACTTGCTTGTGTGTATGTGTGTGTGTGTGTGTGTGTGTGTGTGCTTTTACTTAGGATATTTACAGGTGGAATGAAAGTATCTAGAAAAGAAATATATTTTTAATAATTAGGATTAAACACATGGTTTTCTCTCCGGTATATGTCTAATGAAGTTCCCAATACATAAGAAGATGTAGCTGATATGAGATTCATCAGGCTTGTTTACATGCCCCTTTCTGTTGTGCACAATTAGATACTAGTTATAACTAAATTGTATTGATGCAAAAATCAGCATTTCAATTCAAATACATAAAACTAATCTACCATATTTTAATATTGTTATGTTTATACAAATTAAATGAAAATAAATTGATATTATGTAGATCTAGTAAATATATATTTATGTATATACATTTCATATATATTATACATAGATGTAGTTAGTTTAGTATCAATTTTCTTAGTTACAAATAATATTCATTAAAAATTTGAAAACACAGCTATTGAATTGGCAATATAACTTGTTGCAACCCAGAAATAGGAATCTAGCAGTTTCAATAGAGTTAGTGTAAAGCTGAGATAGAGAAAGCTGCTTCAAATCTGGTAATATTTCTAGTGCATACCACAATTTATTCTATGTTTAGAACTTCTCATCCTAAATGAGATTAGTTATACCAGATAATAGTCATTAACATTATTGCACACTAGTTTTTAAAATTGGAGTAAGGGTATATACGGAACAGTCTATCTGTAAGAAATCTTGTCCCATCCCAAGATGTGTAGTATGCATTCATATGTTCAACCCAGGTCTTAGTCTCTGGTTATACTATATTAAATATAATTGGCATATAAAATGTTTTTGAAAATTTAGTAGTACAAAAAATTATAGAGTCAGTGGGGAATCCTGAGTCTGGTCTGCCACAGGGCTCAGCTGATTGGAGCGGTAGGACATGGGAAGTGGACCATGCTTACCCCATTCCATAGCCAGGCAGGTGTGGGGTGTCAGGCTCTAGGGAAGCTCTGGGGTCTGCGAGTGCAGTCTGAGGTCCCAGGAGAGCTAGAGCTGGCTTGGGAGTCTCAGGGTCTGCAAGGATGCCAGGTCCATCTTGATCTCAGGCTGTTGGCCACTTAGAAACCACTGGGAGAAGTGGAAGAGCTGAGAATGGAGTGCCCCCCCCCCCGACTAGGCTAGATTTAGCCAGAAGGAGGACTGAAGGGGAGAGAATAGGAGAACACTCCAGTTGGATCCCTCAGGGATGAGTCCTTGGCTTGGTCAGCGGGCAGCTGGCTTGGGTTTGATTTGGCTTGGTCACAGCCTTAGCTGGGAGCTCAGAGAGGCCTTCTATGGGAGATTAGAGGGGAACTCTATAGCCAAAGGCCTCCATGGCTCCCCACTGCGGATCTTGGTGAAAAGAGGTGGTTCATGGTTTTAAGACATTTATTGTCATGGCAGAAAGTGGATTAGTAAAACTGTACCCCACTTCTCAGGGAGGGCATGAGGTGAAAAACCTGATGCAGGGAGAAGTGTCTAGGAAGGAGAGGTTATTGGCTAAGTCCTCCAGGCCTTTAGGTACCTCATTAAAATGGAGATCTGTGTGATCTTGAGTCTATATGACCACAGATCATGTCTTCTAACTGTGGAAGGGGTTGGGGTATTGCCCTTACATGATTGAGGGTCACAAATCTATTGAAGGCTTCAGCCTCCTGCCAGGAACCTGGAGTCGAGGAACCAGTCGAAAGCAAGGCCTGTTGTCCCTTTAGTGTCACCGGGGTTTCTAGTCTTAGCTCAACCAAAAACAAGGCTGCCTTTTACTGTCCTCTATAGAATATCTATTTTCATGTATTATGTACAATAAGCACAAAACACTTCAAGTTTCAAACATCCCAAGTTGAGAATGCTAAATCACCCCAACTCAATGAATATGAATCCATTAAAGTGCCAATGAAAGGTATGTTGAACTGTCAAACAATACAGAAGTATGATATAGAGACAGTATAATGGAAAACATTCAATGCAGTTGTGTCCTAAAAATTGTAGCTAAACAAATATAGTCACACTCACACAGAGTCTGCATGAGAACATCAGAAAATCAAAATAGTCCTTACAGAGTGAAGAATTATGGATTATTTTCTTCAAAATGTTCTCAAATTTTATATAGTTTTGCTACAATACAAACACTAGGCATATGAAAAGCATAATGAATAAGGCAATCAGAGATTGTTTTGAACCAAAGCAGAACATGAAATCAAGACAATGGAGAGAAAATCAGAGTCCCCATCTACATCTCTTTCTATGCAAACACATACACACACACACACACACACACACACACACACACAGAGAGAGAGAGAGAGAGAGAGAGAGAGAGAGAGAGAGAGAGAGAGA